>NC_133341.1:18151100-18496930 GCF_030506205.2 Paramisgurnus dabryanus | reverse complement strand
GTAGTTTGTTTTTGTATTTCAGTCGGTAATTATTTGCTCTCTGTCTTCTAAAATTGCAATTTAGCAAGCAAACAGGTGCGTCTGTAAGATGTCTTCTAAAGAGCTGTTTTACATACATTCTAGGCAATTCAACATTGTAAACATGGATTCAAAGCTCCAGCAGGTAAATCATATAGAATATTTAGCAGTTTGTCACACTTCTTCTAATTCTTGTTATTACGTTTATTTATAATCACTTGTCTTAGTTGCTACTTATCTATAGTTGCTACTAATCTATAATAATAATCATATTTTATTAAAACCTTATTAATAGTACCACCCCCCTTAGTGCCCCTTTTTTGGTTTGGGTCACGGCCCCTGAAAATGTCTGTGCCCCTGAAAATGCCTTGACATCTGCCCAACATTGGGTATTGACATGAAAATCCAACGTAGGCCCGACGTCAAAATCACACGTTGATCCAATGTCAAGACCCAACCTTGGCGGGACGTCAAAATCTAATGTTGAGCTAACGTCAAGACCCAAAGTTAATCTGACATCAAAATCCAACGTTGGTCTGATGTCAGGATCCAAGTGGATCTGACTTCAAAATACGGCAATCGGACAACATAAATGTTTTTTTCCAGTATGAGTCTGTGGACATTAATTATGAAATTAGAGCTGGGCATAGATTAATCTAGATTAATCTCATACAAAATAACAGTAATTTTTTGCTTGCATAATATATGAGTTTGTGATTATTATAATTTTGTATTTTTAAACACACATACACATACAGTACATATATATACATAAATGTAAGAAATGTTTTATTTAAATATCATTTTTTATTTATATATAATTTAGAATATATAAAAATATAAATAAATATATATATATACAGATGTAAATGTTTCCTAAATACATACAATGTCTGTGTATTTATATATACACAATAATTACACATAGCATAAACGTCGGATTTTTGCAAAAAATTACTTTTATTTTGTATGAGATTAATCTTGATTAATCTATGCCCAGCTCTATATGAAATATTAGCTTACTACCTGAACCTTGACATCTGGACAAAATCCGACATTGGGCTGATGTCAAAATCCAACATTGTGCTCACGTTAAAATCAGACATTGATCCAACGTTAGAATCCGACATTGATCTGACATGAAGATCCGACGTTGATCCGACATTAGGATCCAACCTTGATCTGATGTCAAAATCTGACGTTGATCTGAAGTCAAAATCCAATGCTGATTTGGCGTCAGGATCCGACGTTGATCTGAGGACAAGATCTGACATTGATTTGACTTCAGGATCCGACATTGATCCGACGTCAAAATCCAACGTTGATCCGACGTCAAAATTTGACGTTGATCTAAATTCAAAATCTATCACAAGTGGATAGGCCAATCTGACAAAATACATGTTTAATCCAGTATAAATCTGTGGACATTTATTATTAAATATTAGCTAACAGGGTTTCTTCAGTCTTAATTCACCTTGACATCTGCTCAAAATTGGGTATTGACGTCAAAATCCAACATTGGCCTGACGTCAAAAACAGACATTAAAGACTTCTTCAATATGTCTTTATGACTTCTTTTAGGAAACGTCTCAGAGACGTATGGCAGATGAGCAAACAATCAAAAAACAACATCTTGCAGATGTAAATGCAGACATCAAATAGACATCTCGAGATGTCTGTATCAGTAACAATATTTTTAGAATTACAATGCTTGTCTTATCAAATTAAAATACCTAAATTCCAAAGTAAGTAAATCACCAAATTTGTGATTGTTGGAATACTTTGTAGACAAAAAATAAAAAAAACAATGCATAAAAAAAGAAGACGGAAAGGGAGGATGCTTTTTGAAGATCATTTGTCTTAGTTGCCACCAGTAATCTATAATAATAATCATATTTTATTAAAACCATATTAATAGCACCCCCCTTAGTGTCCCCCCCCACCCCCCTTATGTGTGTCCTAATATTTGTGATTGTTATTTCTTAGGTTACTTTAAATTTTGTGAAATAAAATTAGAAACGTGTTACCTTTGTGGTAGGGCAAGAAGATTCCGATAGTATGAGGGAATATACGCAGGCTGATCACTAAGACTATTGTGAGAGAATGCTACATTGTTTACTGGGGGAGCAGACAGTCTTCTAGAGGTGTAATAGGTTTCTTTTATTTAGGTTGCAGCTTTGGTATAAGGCTCAAGGACATGATGTCCACTCCTATCTGGTAAAAGGTGACATAACTGACAATGAAAGAAGGCAGCCCTCTGCTTCCTGAATAATAACAAATCAATGTGTGTTAGCTATGAAACAGTTCACATTTTTCGATGGCACACACCTGATACGAGCTGACAGACCAAACAACCGAGGTCACGGTGCATTCTCTGTTTATACAATGCCCCGGTGTGTCAAAATATAAATAGTTATTGACGAAATGACAATTATTTATGGCTTCGGTGCACTGTGATGGTGATTTAATAGAAAATAGGTGCTGTTAATTAAAGCACTTACATGAGGACAAGCGTGACGCGTGACTGTTTTGGATGCAGAGGAGTGGTTGCAGGAGAAGAATCTGACAGAGTGTCAGAGAGATGCCTCGAGCTCTCAGACAACAGCTGCTCTGAAAGAGAGGGCGTCCTGGGGGTACCGAGACACAGACAATGACTCTCTCTCTTTCTCGCTCCTCTCTCTCTTCTATGGTGGCGTCCGGAGCGTGAGGAGCATCAAAAGTTGGCCAAGACCCAAAGCGAAGATTTGCACTGGAATTATTCCGTTTGTTTTCCCTGTGGTTTCCAACGTCAACATCTTTAAGACCCGCTGCTTGTCTTTAACTTACTTGACATGCTTGCGTGACTGCAAATATTAGGATGCTGAGATTCTACAGTACACATGCTAGCTAGACCATGTCAATTTATTGGCTGCACTAATGTAAACAAACAATATCTCCTTTATATAATCTGGAGTAATCATCCCTTAAGAAAATTAGCCATGTTTTTTTGTGGTAAAAGTGTAGTAACCATGGTTTTTGGCTTGTTGATTACTATTAGCAAAATCATGGTTTAACCCAGAGTCGTATAATAATAGAGTTACGACACTCACATAGACGTCCGTTGTAAGAATGGAATGCTGAAGTAACAGCGTTTCATGTAGTGACCGGTAGTGACGCATAGTTCCAAACGCAGCACTGAAGCCCATTCATTTCAATGGCACCTGCTGGTAAATCGATGAAATTACCGTTTCTCTTTACATTTTTGGACATTTCATTAATATAGCCAACAGTGATATTTTATGAACTCTGCTGTAGGTGATGATTATCGTTAATAATAACTAGTAAAAGTTTTATATTTTAATGAGTTGTGTATAATGTGTGAATCATATAGATTTAATGGTTTAATATTTTATTACTGGTGGCCATCTACTTTATACTTATCTTTTTTATATATTACGAGTAACACTAGGGGGCAACAGCGACAAGCTAAATGCCTTATAAGAAAGTCACACTGCTTCACAATGCTGCTATGTGTTTCATTGTGTTTGGTAAGTAATACGAGTGATGTATCCTCGAAAATCATGTATGATTATATTAACATTTAATGTGAATTTAAAATATGAATTTAGTGTGTTTCTGTTATGCTTCACTGTTACAAATAAGATTGATAGCCATTTATATAGCCATATTTTGCTACAAAAATAAAAGATAAACTGTGTTGCTGTAGTTGGTATAGATAACCACAGTTATATTTGGGTCACAATTAACTGTTTATCTTTATTAACTGATTTACTGTATTTCCATCACTCCCTAGTAAAAAAACGTTATAAACACAGTAAGTATAGTGATCAATTCCCATTACAAGCTAATATTTACCTAAAATAGCTGAAAACCTATGCAAACAGATTGACAGACCTGCTTGGTTTGGAACTGTAGAACGTTACATGAATCACGTGACCGCGCGGCGGCGAGATCAAAGCGTTTCGTAACTCTGTTATTATACGACTCTGGTTTAACCATAGTAACTATGGTTTTTGAATACCATAGTATTTTTACTACAATTACTACAGTAACCATGTTTTTTAACTATAGTAAAACCATGGTTCATTGTCATAAGGGATATATCAAACAGTGATGGATTGTACATAATTGCATACTGCATACGTTATAGAATTGATTCAAAGACAAATTTTGAGCAACAGAGCTAGCAAGTTGTAAATAAAACATGTATGACTGCCATGCTAGAATTTTGATCCTCGGATACTGCCGATGGAGGCAAATCCAGATTAACTGTCAGCTTTGATTCTCTTGTATAGTCAGTTTTATTGTACGTAGTGCAACACATAACCCCATGACTCTTTACTGATTTTCACTCACTAAAGCTAAGCATGGTTGAGCCTGACTGGTACCTGAATGGGAGACTTCATAGATCTCCCAGTCATTCACATAAATGTTAAACGTTTGTCAGGTATTTCTGTGTTAATTTAAAAGCCCTGTGTGTTTCTTGATAAAGAGCAGGCACATAACCTTGCCAGATTTCCTCCATTGGCTTTCTTATAAGCTAATAAATAAAGTCCTATGGATACATCACTACTCTCCTGTCCACTGAACTAGGATATAAAAGCTCATCTTGTGCACTATGGTTGTTATTGAATTATTAAGCTGGATGCTATACATCACTGGTGATGGGGAAGGGAATGTCTCTCCACCTACCATAAAGTGCTACTAGTAAATGTTTCCAGAAAATAACTATAAACCAAATTATAATTAATTAAACATATAAACACACTTTGTTGATAATTGCCTCCTTATTTCATTCCAAATAAAAGCTTTATGATTGTATTATTGTTGTTTTTCTAGCTTGATTCATTTTCTATTTCATTAATGTTTTTGCCTGATTCATTTTGCAGGCCACGTACAACAAATGCAATGTACTGTCCTCATAATTGCATTTGATACAATTATAAGAACATAAATGTCCTCATAATCATTTTCTTAATTTAATTTATATTTCCCTTAATTGAGGGTCACTTCTAATAAATGTGTTTTTAATGTTAAATGTTTGAGTTGGTCACAAATGCTGGGTAATTAAATAGGTCTCTGTACACTTTGAAAAAATTATGTGTTATTTTTAACTCAGCAGTGGGTCGAAAAGAAAAACAGCTGATGAGTTCAATTAACCCAGAAAATGATTATATTTGACCCAACAATACGTTAAAACAACCCAGCATTGGTTAAATTATTACCCAACCGGTTGGGCTCGTTGAAAATAACCAGGTATTTTTAGTGTAGTGTCTGTAAAGAACACAAAGGTAAATGTACTTCAATGGATTACAGCTTAAATAATGTGTTCTTTTTAACTGTAATCACTAAAATATAAAATAAATTACATAAAATATTACATAAAAACCACAGAAACAAGTATTGTACTGTACATTTTCAACAAATAGATAGATTCTACTTTTCAGACCCAAAATTTATTTCACAAAACTTTCTCTATTCCTCTGTACTCTATGCAGCCCTTGACCACCTGGGCTAACTTTTGGTTTTTAGAAAACCTTATTCATTTCATAATCTAAACTACTTTAGATAAATGATTTTAGATTAATGATCTAAAACAGAAAGAGACAAAGACAAGAGATGTGCTTTGTGTCTCAATTGAACAGAAATGTGCAGCTCAGATACATGTCAAAGCAAACGGTTTTCTTTTAAAATGAGTATGTGAAGTGGGATAATAATTTAGTTTTAATTTAGGCTGTGCCTGTATGTTGTACCATTTACTGACCTTCATGTTGTTTTAAACCCACATATACAAAAAATATATTTTGATAAATTATGTAACCACACAATTGATGGTACCCACTGACTTCCATAATAACATAAACATTTACTATGGAAGTCAACCGTCAACTGTGTGCTTACGATCATTTTTTAAAATGTCTTCTTTTGTATTCAACAGAGAAAATGATGACAGAATTTTCATTTTTGGGTGACCTATCCTTTTAAAGCCATGGTTATCATAAGGCTGTTAAACAGCTTCATCATTATTAACCAAGAACAACAGATTTACTTTGAGCACGCATTGACATTCTGTCAGGCCACACCTGAACGCTGTCACAATGAAACATGTCATTATAGGCTTATTACAGAAGCAAAAAAATAATACGTTAAACAGCAACCATGCAAAAGATAATATCTATAGAAGATTCACACTATTGTAATTTTAAATGTTTAATTTTAAATATTGTAATTTATTAAATGTGTAATATTTCCCCCTAGTATGGAAACAAACAAGTCTCCCAGGGGAAATGTGTGTTACATAGCAACATCCTGTAGAGTTGGTATCATGATCTTTACTGCCACCATGTGGTAGATACATTGTGAAAGAAACATATTATGCTTTATTCAAGACTCACCTGTCACACTTCTTTGTCACTTTTAGCTGCAGTGCTTTTGAGTTCCAGTAGCTCAACTAGTTTGACATACTGATAACTGTGCATCTTAAATGGCACTGGGATAAAAGCATCTTCCAAATACGTAAATGTAAAGTTTTATTGAATGTGAGCTTAATTTGCATAAATGAATGAAACTGATTAAGCTTTAGTAGACAAATAAGTTTTAGTATTTTTAATTTTCAGTTTGCATTAAATGTAAGAACAATTTTATACAGTAAAATGTTTTGACCTTAATGAATTCTGTGCATTGCTTTACTGGCCTTATTTACTGAAGTTCTCCTCACTTCCGTTTCTTAAGTGCAGGACATCTTTAGCAGCTTCAGAGTAGAGGGTCACATGTTTTTTTTGGGAGGGAATGAATTGAATCAGATACGGGATATAATTTGATTTACAGTAATTATATTTAATGCCCAAATTATAGGCCTGCACAATATGGTGGTGGTGGGGGGGGGCTAGCATTGCAATGTTTTGTTTTTCTGTGATGTATATTGCGACGTAAGAAATACTGTATGACTTCACCAGATTACTTATAAAAGCTCAGTTTAAGAGGAACTAACTCTAGTTCACTGTTTTCTCACAGAGACATCTGTGATTTACTACTGTTGCCTGAAACCTTTTTTATATAGTGTAGTGCACTAGAAAAGTGGTACAAAGTAGTGTTTCCTTAAAGAGAAAAAAATGCACTGCATGTTCTATGATGTGACTATTACAGATGCAGGCATTGGGGTGTAGATGCTGAAACGATAAACGATAAACTTTATATATATTTTTTTAAGAAGCACAATGTATTGTTCAATATGTTCTATTTATCACAGCTTTGGGGCTCTATAGCCTATCGATTTCCCCTATGTAGCCTCTTCAATCCGTTCATGAGTCCCATTTACTTCCATATATTATTTTTCCTAATATGTAGGTTAATGGAGCTAATGATCGATTTGGTTACAAACATTCCTCAAAATATCATCAGAACAAATAGATTTATACAGGTTTGTAACAACATAAGAGTGAGAATATTCTGACAACATTTTAATTTTTGGGTGAACTATCCCTTTAAGTCAAGTTTATGGCCTAGACCTTTTTACTATTCATACCCAACGATGAAATTGAAACAAAAAAATACTTCCTATAACACGACTGCAAATATAAACTATCAGATGACACATTTTAGAAGTGACTAATTTGATCTGTACTGTTATCTTGTCAAATCATCAGAGGTCTTTTGTGGCCTTCTCAGAAACGTCAGTGTCCGTTTTCGAGAAAGGGTGTTGTTTGCAGTGCATATTTTATAAATGAATGTTGCAGAGGTGACTTCTGTTCAAAACAGCCTTCTTGTAAACATTCGTACTTGACATTCTAACCCACATTTTGACCCTGGTCAACCTTCAGAAACCAGAATAACAAAGCAGTCGACAGGTGTTTGACAGTTTCCGTGATTAAACCGGCGCTAGGACCCAGGGGAGCTGTTGTTATCCTCCCTTAGGCACAGTGCAATTTGCATGCATTTGTTGAGCAAGGCAACCACGGGTATACGAGTGAAACTCAAACCACCGGAAGATCTAGGAACAGACTGACAAACGCACTGTGCAGAAAGCGCTTATTGGTGCAAGACTGTTGTTGTTGTGAATGATGGGAGGCTTTCAATCTCTGCCTGATGACCATCATTACCGAACTCTGTCTAAGAAGACAGGCTGTGAGTATGCACTAACTCATGTCTAGTTCATTTCTAACGTTGTTAATTTTTCATTATCTGCAGCCTGCTGTCTTGTATTGGCACCTTTACCCGGGTAGTGTTTCTGTTTTCAGAATTGTATTTGATTTGCATTTTTAAGTATTTAGATTAAATAGTGACATATTCATCTGCGTATCATGCATGCTTATTAGAATTTAAGGACCCAGGATAAATATACAGGTATGCTTGTTAACTAATATTCATCATTGCTGATGTGTTTGCATCTGCATTTAAATGTGGTTATGGTTGCTTGATTTTAAACCTCTTCTGCAGGCCCAAAATATGATCTTAAATTTGCCTGCTGACTCATTACTAGAATTAGAATACTCAACCAAACATCCAAACCAAAAACTGTATTATTTCATCCATAAGTCATCTTAGACTTATATTGGACTGTTTGAACTGTACATGGAGTGTTTTCTTGAATCATTGTATAAATATTTGTGGGTTCTGAAATAGTTAATTTTGATAATTTGGTGTGTGTGTGTGTGTGTGTGTGTGTGTGTGTGTGTGTGTGGGGGGGGGGGGGGGGGGTTAAACCTCCACCTTATCTTGCTGCCAGTGAGCTGATCTGTTTGTTGAATATCTCTATTTGTCCATTCGCAGTTTCACTGGAGCAGATCGGAATTCTTCACAATCGTTTCAAACAGCTTAGCAAAAATGAAGAAACCTTACGGTGAGCTGACAATCTATAGACTTTTGTTTGTTTATTGTGCTGTATTGTTTCAGTTAAAATATTTACTGTAGTGTTTCAACAATAAAACCAGTTGTGCTGGAATTAGAAAATCGTTGTGGTATGTGTTTTCTTGGCCTTTCTTAAGGTGGTTTGGCATATAACATAGTTTATAAATATGCTATTGAATAAACGCAAACTATAATGCCTGCCTTTTAAATATCACGCATGTTTTTTATTTGTGTTCTTATTTGAAGGAAAGATGACTTTAAAACGATACAAGACCTGGAAAGCAACCCTATTCGATCCCAAATAATAGAGGCCTTTTTTGATAGAAGGTTGGTAATTATCCACATTTAGTCTGTATTTTTTGTATTAATGATGATTTGTTTTGTAAAGCTTAAAGGTGCCATAGAATAAAAAAACTGGTTTACTTAGGCATAGATGAATATTAAGAGCTCTGTACATGGTAATGACAGATAATGAGCCTCAAACGCGTTTGTTTCCTCATTTTTATGTTAACCTCATGCATGCAAAAGACTGCTGGAAAGCAGGCCAATCTTAACATAACACCGACTGTGATGTAACAGTCGTGATGTACGCCCCAACATGTTTACTAATGTGAGCTACTGGCAGAGCCAATCAGAGCGGAGCTCAACGTTATTATTCATGACCCTTCCTAATAGGGCATTTCATTCAAAGGACAAATCATAGGGTTGAAAATGGATATGTAAAAACAATTCTGGATAATTTTTGCACTTTATAAAGTTACATACCTTCTATGTAGATATCAAACAACAATTTAACATATTATTTCAATGCATTCTTCGACACCTTTAAAATGAGTCCTTCGGTGTGAAACTTAGTTCACACTTTTTTGTGAGTAACGTCACAGCATCTTCTTTCACAAGGATATGAAACTCAACCTAAAGGAAGTTGGTTAAAAGAAGGTCATTTTGTTGTGTGGTTGTTTTTGTACTGTATGGCATCATTGTGTTTTACAATTGCTCTCTAACACATTGTTTTACGCATTCAGTTCAGTTTAGCATGTTCAGTTGTTGGCATTTCTTAGTGTCATTGTTAGTTTGTGTGCTAGTAACATTCTGTGGCTCAGCCTAAATGAACTGGTTGCTTTTTACTCAGTTTGCTTTAGCACAGGTTACTTCTATTACTATAGTGTATAATTTATTGATATATTTGATATATTCTTCATGAATTGCGTAAAGTCATTCATTATAATTGATTTCAGATAGCCACGAACACTTGGTCATGCCAGGTCAGGTCTTGCCATGCCTTGCCTTTATAGGTCTAGAAACTTACTTCTTTAGTACAAATGTCTAAATAACCTTTAGCACAACAGATTTAGAACATATAGCTTTCCTTGATTTGTTTGTAAAAGATTAACCCCTTACATGATTTCCATTGTATTAATACATCAGTTTATTATTTAATCATACTACTTAATTATTCATAGTGTATGGTACTGCAGTACTGGGTTTGCCATTCTGGTACCAGCTGACTTACCACCTTCATGTCGTTTGAACTCCTAATGTATTTCTAGGCACATTCGCTATGTCTAAACTGTTGTTTAAGCAGTTGTAGGATGATTAAAACAATGTGAAACAACAGTTATATCTAAAACAACGAAAGACATTGGAGGTTCAAATGACATGAAGGTGAGTAAATAACAAAATATTTTTTCTAGGTGAACTATCCCTTTAATGTCACACCAGCCTTAGTATATTATTCAACAATATTTATTCAGTTAGCTATAAATAATTAAATAAGCACCTCTGGAACATCTGGGTGATGTGTAGGACATAATATAATTTTTTATAACGTAAAAATTTATATTGGTCGCTAGAAGGTGTTTGTAGTTCTTAGACCAGAGGTCAGCCACAAACCAACCACAGACATGAAGATCAATGGTAGATTTTAAAGTTTCTGTAAGCAGTAAATATAATAAAACATTAATTATGCATGCTATGCATTCTTTACAGAAACTTCCAGAAAGATGAGGTCGGATCGGTGGATGAAATCGGTTTTGAGGAATTCCTTACAGTCATGTCATATTTCAGAGCACCGTCCCATCACATTACAGAAGAGCAGAGAGAAGAGATTAGGAGGGCAAAACTACGCTGTAAGAACATGTTGTAAAGCCAGAAATTATATTTATAACATTTTCTGGAAACCAGGATGCTCAGTACAGTTGGGAGATAAGCATGAAGATAAAAACGTACCAACAGAACTATTAATTAACAATTCTCTTTCTTTATAGTCCTGTTTAATATGCATGACACAGACAATGATGGAACCATAACACTGGATGAATACAGACATGTAAGGACCTGCTCGAATTTAATCCATGTGAATAAATCATTTATGAAATAGATGCTTCGAAATAATTTATGATGAGCTTCACATTAGCAGTGTTTTTTTTTTCATAGATGTTGTTCTCTTTTCTAGGTAGTAGAGGAATTACTTTCTCGTAGTGGGGCACTTGGAAGAGAAACAGCCAAGGGCATTGCAGATGCTGCAATGCTGGAGGTTGCCAGCATCTCAGTCGGTCCCATGGTACGTTTTCTAGAAGCTTCATATCCAACATTGAGTAATCAGATATCGAGCCATCAATCAGTTTTTCTTGTTTTTTTCTTTAATATGCACACACACACATTCAGCTTTTATCTTGATCGTAAATTTCCATTAGCAATGACCACTTCAGGACTTTATATGTCAAGGACTTGATGTGTGCCATTTCTGCATCCGAAAGTTTATCAGTGCCCGGTTGCATGAAACTCCTTAAGTAAGGGTTTCCCTGAGGGGGAAAAATCCCTGAGGTAAGGGATTTATTGTTATGTGGATGTGTAGGATGAACCCAAATGCAGACAACAAGGGGTTAACTCAGGATATTTAATGAATAAAACAGAAAACAAAACCCACGAGGGGGCAAAACAATATAAACCAGATACAAAAACAGAGGAGTGAACACTAAACTGGACAAGATACAAGACTACACACTATAACACTAAACAATAAACTAGACAGAACACTAAATATACAATAAACTTGACTTAGACTTGACTTGACTTTAACTAGACAGTGTACTCACAGGAATGAAACACAATGCACAAGCACAGGACAATGAATACAAGAGGATTAAATAGGGTAACAAATCAAGAGGGGAACAGGTGCTATAAATCAAACAATAATGGGATAATTAATGAGGAAACAAGGGGGCGGGATCAAGAGACGAGACTGAGAGCACATGGCTAGGAATAAACAAAGCCAGTGCTCTCACACAAAACATGGGTCTGTCATGGTTCTGCCACAAGACTAGATTAAACAAAGGACAAAATGGCAGAACCATGACAGAATCCCCCCCTTAAGGAGCGGCTTCCAGACGCTCCCCAGGGGAACACTAAACACGAGACATGACAGACTGACAGATAGACAGACACCAAGAAAACATGACAAACAATATCAAAGGCAGACAAGATAACAATACAAAGGGGTTGGGGTGACATAATAAAAACAACAAACAAGGGAGGGGGGGCGGAGGCAAAACAGAGTCCACAAAAGGAAGTCCAGGTAGGGTGGAGATGGGTGGGCAAGGGGTCTTGGGTTCAGGGGTAGTAGAGGGCTTGGGACGAGGAGTCCGGGCAGGCTTGGCGGGGTTCTTGGAGACAACAGGCTTGGTAGGGGAAGCAGACTTGGTAGGGGGTACAAACGGAGGCAAGGCAGGGTTCCAGGGCATGGTAGGGGTAGACAAGGGAGCCGACGGGGGCGAGCCAGGACTCACTGGGTAGGGGAGAGAGTTCAGGGAGGACATGGAGACAGTGGCAGGGGAGGAAGCAACAGAAGGAGCCGGTGAGACAGGGGGCGCTGTGGCTGGCAGCGGAGACAAGACAGGAACAGAGACAGGGGGCGCTGCGACCGGCAGCGGAGACAAGACAGGAACAGAGACAGGGGGCGCTGCGACCGGCAGCGGAGACGAGACAGGAACAGAGACAGGGGGCGCTGCGACCGGCAGCGGAGACGAGACAGGAACAGTGACAGGGGGCGCTGCGACCGGCAGCGGAGACGAGACAGGAACAGTGACAGGGGGCGCTGCGTCCGGCAGCGGAGACGAGACAGTGACAGGGGGCGCTGCGTCCGGCAGCGGAGACGAGACAGTGACAGGGGGCGCTGCGTCCGGCAGCGGAGACGAGACAGTGACAGGGGGCGCTGCGTCCGGCAGCGGAGACGAGACAGTGACAGGGGGCGCTGCGTCCGGCAGCGGAGACGAGACAGAGACCGAGACAGGGGGCGCTGCGTCCGGCAGCGGAGACGAGACAGAGTCCGAGACAGGGGGCGCTGCGTCCGGCAGCGGAGACGAGACAGAGTCCGAGACAGGGGGCGCTGCGTCCGGCAGCGGAGACAAAACAGAGACCGTGACAGGGGGCACAGCGGGTGGCTGCGCAGACGGCAGGGTCTGCAGCGGTGGCTGCGCAGACGGCAGGGTCTGCAGCGGTGGCTGCGCAGACGGCAGGGTCTGCAGCGGTGGCTGCGCAGACGGCAGGGTCTGCAGCGGTGGCTGCGCAGACGGCAGGGTCTGCAGCGGTGGCTGCGCAGACGGCAGGGTCTGCAGCGGTGGCTGCGCAGACGGCAGGGTCTGCAGCGGTGGCTGCGCAGACGGCAGGGTCTGCAGCGGTGGCTGCGCAGACGGCAGGGTCTGCAGCGGTGGCTGCGCAGACGGCAGGGTCTGCAGCGGTGGCTGCGCAGACGGCAGGGTCTGCAGCGGTGGCTGCGCAGACGGCAGGGGCTGCAGCGGTGGCTGCGCAGACGGCAGGGGCTGCAGCGGTGGCTGCGCAGGCTGAGGCTGAGGGTCCACAACCCCTCTCCTCCTCCTCTTCTTGCGCGGGCGTGGTGCGGTGAACGGAGCAGGTGGGATGAGCGCCGTGGTGGGAGTAGCAAGATCTGTGGAGGACCCCTCAGACGCCGACTCCCACGAGATCCTCCTCTCGCGCTTCCCTCGAAGGTCGGCAGGCTGGACAGAGCTTACGGGGACCGGAGTGGTGAGCGCCGGGTCCTCCCGCGTCACCACTCCGATGACAAGACCCTCCGGGATAGGGGACAAAGGAGGTGGGGGTACGACCTTGACTGAGGCCCTGGGCTCCGGCCGGTTACTAATATACCGCACCATGTCCTCGAAGCCCAGGTACCTCATCATCCTCCGCTCCTTGGGTTTGAGGGGCTCCCTGAGGCAACTACAAAAAATAGTCATAAGTTCTGCCTCATTGAAACCGGAGCCCCTCGCTGCATCCAGAAAATCGCTGGCAAAGGTCCAAACATCGGCCTCCTTCTGGCGGAGGCCGAACAAAATGTGCGCCTGATGCGCACGCTGGGCTTTGTCCATGCTGTCTGCTGGGTTCATAACTGGCTTGTGCATTCTGTTATGTGGATGTGTAGGATGAACCCAAATGCAGACAACAAGGGGTTAACTCAGGATATTTAATGAATAAAACAGAAAACAAAACCCACGAGGGGGCAAAACAATATAAACCAGATACAAAAACAGAGGAGTGAACACTAAACTGGACAAGATACAAGACTACACACTATAACACTAAACAATAAACTAGACAGAACACTAAATATACAATAAACTTGACTTAGACTTGACTTGACTTTAACTAGACAGTGTACTCACAGGAATGAAACACAATGCACAAGCACAGGACAATGAATACAAGAGGATTAAATAGGGTAACAAATCAAGAGGGGAACAGGTGCTATAAATCAAACAATAATGGGATAATTAATGAGGAAACAAGGGGGCGGGATCAAGAGACGAGACTGAGAGCACATGGCTAGGAATAAACAAAGCCAGTGCTCTCACACAAAACATGGGTCTGTCATGGTTCTGCCACAAGACTAGATTAAACAAAGGACAAAATGGCAGAACCATGACATTTATTTAAAGAGCGTTGCAACAAACATCTTAACTGTCACCCTTACCCAAGTGTTTATATTAAGTATTTTACGGTAGTCTCTGACAAAACACGACAATGGAAAAGCGGTAGCTATAGTTACAGAAGCTCACAGCCAGGGGCGGATCTAGAAATTTTTTTATGGGGTGGCAAGGGGGTGGCATGAGAACTACGAGGGGTGGCAATGAAGTAAGCGTCCTTGCATGGTTGTCGTGGATACAAGAAATTATATACTGTATATACTATATTCGGTGTATACACTGGACCTCAAATTTTTATAACATAAAAAACGCAACAAATGTTCCTATAAGTACCCAAGCAGCTACCTTTAGCATCTCTACTGTAGCACCCTTTGTCTTAATACTAAGTTAATACATACCGCTTACCAATATCTTAAAACACTGACTGTAACCATGATGGGCAAAGTTGAACGAAATGGTATAAAGACTGTTATATAAATAAAATAGGTTTGCCTAGTTTATATTAATGTTAAACATATTTGAAAGGCACACATCTCATAACCCTCTTCTTTAATCCTTTCACTCACTTGATGATGGATTTATGTCTTTTCACTTCTTTTTAGCTCTTTGCCATCCATATGTTTCTTTCTTTCATGACTTCATCTATTCCTTTCCCTTCCACAACATAGTTTTATTTGTCCCTTCCACTCCCATAGTATTTGATTTTTCTATTCTTTTAGGTTAGAAAAATGGATATCAGCCTTTCTTTTCATAGTATCCTGGAAAATGCAGCATTGAGTTTTGTCTTTCAAGCTTTCTAAACACAACACTGAATAGTTTTGTCTCCTTAATGAAGACAAATAAAAACATTAGACTATATCATAACGAGTGATTTCATATGCATGTATGGAATATTTTGATTGCTGCAGTAGCTAATAAGACATGAGGCTAACTCTAGAAAGAACTGCTTAAAAGATATTTACTGCTTACACAAACCTGCAGTTCAGTTGTTTTAACTACCAAGCAACTACCTCAGGCAATCAACAGTTTAATTTTTGTATTTTTATCCTGATGCAACATTTATCTGTAAAATATGACCGTATTCAGTACTCTGATTTGCTGATGTGATGCTCAACATAATCACTTTAAGACACTAAAGAGAAACCACTAATGTTTTGGCAGCATGTGATGATGTGAGGTGCTTTATTAGATCAGAATTACTTTCTAAAGACGTCACGTGAAGAGACTCTTTCTTCGTGGGCATAAGTTGCACGTCCATAATCATTCTTACCTTTCACCTCAACAATGGAAAAGTAACGTTTGTGCTTTTTATACTTTGTGTTTGCGTCCGCTACCTTTGTTTTGAGATTGTTGTACTTCCCATCGATCTGTTGTTGCGGGTTTGTGCGACTCGGAAGGGATGGACTGCAGCGCGAGAACCGGGCTGCGTGTGAGTGCCTTGGATGGGGCGATGCATCCTTTCACGGTAGTTTCCAAAAGTCTCCAACAACGCCAGAAAAGATCGCTAGATTTGTCCTAGTCGCTTTTTTAATAAAGTCGCTAAAGGGGTCTAAAAAGTTTGGCAAGTTGGCAAGACTGCGCAGACTTTTTTACACTTTTACACTTTTTTCTGCTCGGACTGACTGTTCGTGCTGCTTGTTCGTGCTGCTTGTGTATGAACTCTGCTGCCTCTGGTTGGCTAACGATGGAAATTAAGCCAATCATCATCATTGTCCCACCCCCTCTAAGACACACACACCAATCATCGTCAGATATGTGTCTCCCACCCCTAAACACACGCAGAGAAAAACTACATTGCCTTTCTGGTTAAAAGAGCCTTCTCGGGTATATATTATATATATTAGGATACAAGCGCTGGGGTGGCATATGGGGTGGCAATGCTTTTATTTAGGGTGGCAACTGCCACCCCGTGCCACCCCAGTAGATCCGCCCCTGCTCACAGCGTAAACAAATCAACGCACACAGCTCAACAGACAGCGGATGTGTGTACAATGAACTGTCGCAAATAAACAGACACATGCACACAATTGTTGGTCTTACATACATACATACACTCCTGTTATGACCCGTGGCTCAAGGGAAGTAACAAAACAAGGGATGCATGCAGAGTAAAGGTTAAAGCTCAAAAACACACTTTATTACATAATAAAGCAAAAACAAGTAAAAAGAAAAGTATATCTGAAATGATCAGCAATATCAGCAATTAGCAGAAGTAATTCACAAGCGAACTGTATTTGCATAACCCAACAGCAGGGGTCGTCATACACCCTTATAAAAATAAAGCAAAAAAAAAACATGGTTACTAGTTAAACCATGGTTACCACAAATTAATCATTGTTGTTCCACAAAAAACATTGGTAAACCTTAGTTGCTGTAGTAAAACCTTGGTTTTGCCAATGGCACACACACACGGACACGCACACACACTTTCTTTCTTATTTATCTGTTTGCTTGTTTTCTGTACAGGCACCTGGTGAAGTTTATGAAGGGATCACATTTGAGCATTTTTTGAAGGTTTGTACTTTTGTAATTTATATACGCTAGTTAGATCATTATATTACATTTGCATACAAAATTGCCACTGTCATATGAAGCTCAGACAATATGTCTTTGAGGCTTACCTTATTGATACTACATTAATTTAATCTCTGTTGTGTTTCCTGCTAAACAGATTCTTCAAGGAATTGAGATTGAGACGAGAATGAACATTCGCTTCTTAAACATGGATACGTCTGTGCTTTGCAAATAATGCCGCAGGCCCAGTTTCTGATAATATGACCTCTTTTTGCACTTTATTAGATAAGACCAGTTTAGAATTGCTTGGATAGGTCTTTAGTTTGTACAAGGAAACCGAGAAAGGGGCATTTCAACTTAAGATTGCAATAAGAAAAAACAAGCTAGACATGACTGAGTACTGGCTTTGCATGCACATATTTTGTTAGGAAACATAAAATAAGGCATTAGGCTACTGTGCAATAAAACTAGTTTTTATTTATTTTACTAAACTGTTTCTGGAAGTTAAGTTATTGCAAAAGCTGTTTGCAGTACTAAAATCTTTTTATTTAACAGCATGTTTAATGATTGTAAATAGCCAAATTCTAATATATTTTCACATATTTATTTCTTCTCATATTAACACTTAATACTGATAAAATTAAAAGTACTTGAGTACTGCAGTTACGCATATAAACCAGCAAGTGTCACTGATGTCATGATTTTGTATGGCTTCGAAAACTTCTCAGGTGCACGCAGGTACTTACAGTACACAACCAATGTGCATGCATCAACAGCATGTGAAAGTACATACATTTTTTAAATTTCAAACCATACAAAATATTCTTTAGCAATGTGAATGGGACAATGACACTGATATCTGAAATTTGCTAGTGTATACCAAAGACTTTTAAACCATGACAACAAAAGCAAAAATATCAAAGTGTTTTATGTTAACGTGCAGCAGTATGCTTTGCATAGAGTATTCAGATGCGTTGTACATGCAAAAATGAAACTACATTAGCAATTCTTCTGTGAAAGAATGGGTGTTTCTTCTGTGAATGGAAAGATTTTACGTGCAATAACTGTATCGAATATGGTAATTGCATTCACCACAATTAAAATGGCATCTTGCAACACTGAAATTTCTGGTGTTTTTCTTTTCTGAAAGAATTCAAAGCATTTCTCAGACCTTTTCAGTATTTGACAGGAAAAAGAAGACGATCGCTTTCATTTTTCATGTGAAAATGTCATATGAGGTCGCCAAAACAAGACAGGAAGGAGGTTCTCGCATAAGCACCTGTTTTGATTGTGTTTATATAGGGGTCTCCCCGACCACAACCTGCCTTGAAAGCGACCCACTACCCTAGTTTTTCTGTTTCACGAAAATTGTATTTCACAAAAATTGTGTTTCACAAAAATCTGCCACTCCCTTTTTCTGCACGCAAGCAGTCCACCACTACAAAATCCCCATTTGTGTTTCTATAGAAATTAATGCAATTCCTTATCAGGTGTCAGGAAGTTTGACGCAAAGCTTCATATAATATATATTTGGGGATTTTTGCAAAAAAAGTTTTTTTATTGACATATGTTGTGTTTTTAAAATGTGTTAACTGGTAAAGGCTCGAGTGCAAGCAAAAACAGTGCTGAACAAAGCTGGTTATAGGTTTGTAACCACTCCTTTAAAAAGCCATATTGAGCTATAGTAAAATAAAGAATGGCATGACAGGAAAGGATGATGGTGATCTGAGCAGAGGAGGTGAGTAGTTGAAAATCTGCTGTACTGAAAACATGCGGCTCTAGGCCAAGTAACAAAATACTTGATGACTCATAAGATAACAATGACCTGCTGCATATTTTTTTGTGTGTGTGTGTGTGTGTGTGTGTGTGTAGCTCTTCAGTAGTTTGTGAAGTTAAAGTGCAAATTAGATTCCACTAAGTACGTTTCTAATTTTTTATGTTTTTTTTTGGTCTTTAATGATATTACTGCTTTGAAATTGTCTGCTGTTGATGCTATTTTCATGCCACTGTCTTCCTGATTAAACGTTGCCATGCAAAACCCATTACTTGACCTACAATGAATCTTTCTGCATTTCCACATAAGCGTGTGACTAGGACAAAGTGCTTGAGATGGCATTTTTTCACAGCATAACATGAATACATCTGTGAAATGTTCATTATTGTTACTGTGTATCAGCTAATGTTGTTACATTAATTTACATCACTACGATAATACAGTCACTTTGGTTATTTGGTTTGATTTTGCAGTTAATCTGCTTGATTTAAAGAATAGTGGTTAACTTAATAGAAGTTGAAAGAATGCAAGTTTGACTGTCCATGTTTGCAACTTTGCATTTATAACTCAAGTAAAGACCAAAGTTTCTTTGTACAGTCAAAGGCCTTTAAAAATAACTACCAAAATATACACACAATCAAAAGTACAACAAATAATTAGAATTTTAAGTCACAGAGATGCAGTCATGCAAACTGTCAATGCTTTTTTTAATTAAAGGAAAACCTGAGATTCACTCACATACAGTGCACACATGGACACAAACCCACACTTATACCTTGTGACAGGGGAGACGGCTAGTCAGTATTTTTTCCTTTCTGATGTGGTGAAATAAATGCGTCATTATGGGCTGATATCACAGTCTCTTGAACTTCCTGTCTTCTAAAACGGTCACAACACATGGCTATGTCTAAGTTGGTACATCAGTTTTACAGGGTATTTGGATCTTGCCAGACGTTAGCAATGACCACAAAGCCAATATGGCTAACACGTTACATCACAGTAGATTTCTACGTTATCAAAACAATTATCTGTGACGAAATACATAACCTTACTGAGTGTTCTTCAGAAACCTTCAGATTCTGCAGCTAAAGTGGTTTTGAACCTTCTTTCTAGGAAGCCAAAAGGTACCAGTTGCAAAATTTGATGACAGATGTTGTTTATAATTAATCTATAACCAAATAAGGTGCATTTAAGGACATACTGTACAGCAGTCAACAATAAACAGCCAGATAACACATTATAACAGAAATAAATTATATGAATAAATATTTTATAATCACAAATCCATCTAGACATAACCACCGTTATATATATATGTACAAAAAAAATAAATAACAATAAATTACATTTGACAGAATTTGTGTGAAGGTGTCACCGAACACATTTAAGTCAAATCTTGGTATTTTTTGTCCTTTTTCTGCATTTTTTAACTCGAAGAGACTTGAGTTCACGAAATGTTTGACTAAAGAACTCCTGCAGCCGCGACAGGACAATGCATCCATAGGCCTTCTGCTGGAAAGTATTTAGTGCAGGGGGAATTCCGGTCGGCCTTTCAGCTGGCTCAGGAATAGGTATATTTGGCATCAGAAATTCGATGAGACAGTTCACGTTTGCAGAAAAACGGCTGACATGTGTGATCATGTCCTTTAGCCGTTCAGCCACAGGATTGGTTGGAGGCTCTAAGTCTATCTGTTGCTCCATTACTGTCTTGAGGTGAGGAAGAAATTCTTTCAGGCGGGTATAAACACTCAACATACGCTCGGATATGCTCTGGCCAGTGATTGTTGATACAGGGACATTGTCCATGTGGATTTCACAGATCAGGTCTGTAGAATCCCCTTGACTGGCTTTCTGAATGAGAGATCATATAAGACAATGCGTAAGGCAAAGCAATGTTGGTTTTGTGCTATTTTAACACAGCATTGGGTCAAAAAGGGATGAAAACAACCTGGTTCGGTTGTAAATTACCTATGCTGAGTTGTTTCAACCCAAAATAAAAATTTTCTGGGATAATTTAACTCAATGGCAGAATTAGTCCCTTTTTTTAAAGTATATACAGTATTCATTGGCCAAAATAAAGCTTTTAAAGTTTAATGATAAAAAATTATTTAATGTATTTGGTTAATACCCCAAATTGGATATATTAACGTAAAGAACAACATGCAGTATACCAGCCCTAAATCACGAAATGATGTACCTATAGTCATGAAAATTCTTTTGCGTGACACTGACACGGTTTTCCGCCTGTTTGCTTAAACATGTCAGGCATTTCTTTTTGTCCTATTTTCAAACCATTGACGCTTCGGTTTAGGGTTAGATTTGGTGTTTGCGTTAGGATGTCACTTTAAGTAATGGTTTATACTTTTTTTCATGATTTATTTTTTTATATTTTATGATTTTTAAACCATTGTCGCCTGGCCTCAGGGTTAGAGTTGGGTTTGGGTAAGGATCTCATTTTATGTAAGAAAAAAATACAAAACAGTTGAGTAACAGATACATGACAGTGACACGTAAACAGAAATGCGTGACATGTTCACGCAAAAAGGCGTAAACCGTGTCAGTGTCATGCAAAAGACTCACAAATTTACGTGACTATAAGTACGTAATTTCGAGATACTGGGTTGCGTAAACGCATGCTCGAACTTTATTTCAATTTACATGATGTATAATCTCCAAATTTAGTGTTCCCATAAACCCACAGATTCTCACTTACAGTCATAACACATCAGTTTGTCAATGGAAGGAATTACATAATTTATTGTGCAAACCACAAAAGCAACCATTTACCATATAAGGCATATCTTGTTAGAGCATAGCATTAACCAATCACAACTGAACTTAGACGAAATCATCGACTCTTAATGTCATATGTCTAGTTCTTCATCCAAACCAATAAATTTGCTAAGTATTCCTAAAGAGTACTTACATATGTTTTTACAAGTTGTGCAGCGGTTGAGTTCATGAACTTGGTGAGCTTCAGACTCTTGTGAAGATGCTGGCTGCAGCTTTGGTTCTTGCATTGTATCCTTTGCTGTGTTGACTCAGCGGCCATAAGCAAAAAGATGAGAAGGATTATACCTGAAAGAGTAAATACGATATTAATGCCACTTTCCACAAATCAACAAAGCTAAGTCAAGTCCAGACCACAAACAAGCATCATTTAATGATTATAGAGTTGATAGTCCTCTGTTTCACCTTACACTTACTGGGACCATTTAGACCAAATGGACTCCCAGTGCACAGAGTACAAATCCAACCCTAACAAAGCGCCTTATTCAGCTGATCACAGTCCTTAAAAATGACATGCAGACATCTGGCTAAAACTACATTTTTTGGGAAGGTATTGAGCACACCTGATGTAGATACTGTACTGTGCACTGGGATACAATCTGGTCAACATGATCCCAAGAAAATGCTAGACAAGAACTGGCACCCTGGCATACATTTATATACAACTATGAAATCAATTGCAATTCACAAATGGATTTTGTAATTCACAAATGAATTTTGTAATTGGATCCCTAATTGAATAGCAACAACCACAATATTCTTTTTTTACCACTAAGCATGACTGTAAGCCTGTGGTTATGCGTGCAGTGTGGTTATTGTACTTACTGAATTTTGCTTGTGATCCCTGAGGTAGCCAAATCATGTTCCTAACATGACAATTCATTCTTCGTTCAAAGACAACGTTTCAAACTGGTCATGATCACAACTCTGAAAAAGTTTTTAAAGTCTGAAACCACATATTTGTCACTGAAGGAAATGACGTGGCCAGCTTTCTGAGGCAATAAGATTTCCCAGAATTTTTTTTGCTTTACGTCTTCAAATCACATGTACTATGCGTAATACTTCTAGTTGCAACCCAATTTTCATCCAAATGCATTTCCTCCTGAGATATAGCGTCTTTATGGGTTGATCAATTTTAAATTAAGTTTGTTAAATTGTCATTGTGTCTTCTGTTCGGTTTGTTCATGTGTAAAAATGTCAGCGCTGCATAAATATGGCAAGATTATACAGTTTCTATACTTAGCATAAATAAATACATATAATTTAACTAAATAAATAAATATGATTTGATTAAGAATGAGAAATAGACTTTTTTGTTGTGCAATACTATATGTATGGATATGTCCATATACGTTGATATGTTGAAAAAGATTTATTGTAATTGAGAATAAATGGGAAATATTCATATGCAAGTGTGCTCACGTGTTACTTGCAATTGTTACATTATAACACATTCTTTTTATAAGATCATACATTTTACATTCTAATCACTGGTTTACATTAATGCATTAGTATTGTTGAGAGACTGACAAGGGCACTAAGTACATTTCGAATGAGAACTGCAGTCCATATGTGCTCTGAACTCTGTGCCCATTGGTTCAACAGGAAGCTGTCTTGTAATAGGAAGGTAGTTTCTCAACATAACATTTTCATATCTTTTGACGCAAAAGCACAAATCTGGAAATTTTAACCTATAATGCTTAAACCAAAAAAAGAAGGTGACAAATAACTGTTTTTCATTTTAGTTCCCTCTAATTCAGATTTGGTGTGATGCAATTTATTATAAGACATGCAGAATGACTTTAGTGAACTATAACACTCTTATGATGTTAAAAGTGAGCTAAGCTTATTGTGGCATATCTTGACTAACAGGGAAATCCCAGAGTCATAAGTTTAGAACCAGCTCAAATTTACTATAGTCCACCAACGGAAGCACGGCCACATCTGTAAAAATACAAACTTGGTGTCTTTTTCAAGCACACATTTAATGCTGATGTGGTATGCATGGCAAGGTGGTGTAAGTCGGGAAAATCATTGTCTTCTCAGCAAAACACAGACTTTACTGCCTTCATTACCTGGTACTTTCCACAATTCTTAGGTAAAACATCATCATACAAGTGTAGAGGGATTGAGGATAAACTGGAAGTTGCCTTTTAATGCTTATTTTTTTGCAGTATAGCATTGTGCATTGGGTTTGACTAGGGATCACGCATACATTAAAATCTAAAACTTGAATGCATCGTAAGTCACTTGGATAAACTGCATGGATGTAAATTGTGGTCACTTTCTTATTTATCTCATTTTTAAGATGCTGTATCAGTGTCTGATACCAGCCTGAAAAGGCACATTTACTCTGCTAAAGCATCATCCTCCCATATTTGTCAAGAATTGTAATATTTCAGCAGCATTAGTTTGTGTAGATATCAGACAGATCTGCATCCTGGGCAAAAAGATAAAAGACACTTTCTCTCAACCTCTAAACCACACAGGAGTTGGTTTGCTTGAGAGCTTAAGGAAATCCCCCATATGTGTTTCTCATAATTATAAATACCTATTTAGAAGTCATAATCTATGCTCACCTCAAAAAAGAAAAAAATTAATGTGGACTCTGACGCTGTTGAAAATGAGAGCAATTGCCATTTTAACAGAAAACTCATGCGCAAATGATGACTGATATAAAGAAAAGTACCTCAAAGTGTTTATATGGTAAAGTGAAGGGCTTTGTCAACCTGGAGGCTAGGGTCTACTAGGGGGCCTTTAAGAGGACTTCTAATATCTGGAAAAAGAGACAAAACAAGCATTGTAAAATTAGTTCAACAAAAAAATGTATATATATGCATAGATAATATTTTATTTAATATGAAATAGTGTTATAAATTGTGAGTTGGAGTCTTTATTGTTATGGACAATTTGGTGGTCTTAATGTCAGAGATCCACTGGTGCAGAATGTGCAATGTTAAAAGTTGTTAAAACGTGACACGCACGCGCGCACACGCACGCGCACGCGCACCATTGCCCGTGGAAGGCATTGCGTAACGTAACTCACTCTATCCCAACGGAGCCGTTCTCTTCTCCTCCTCCTCCTCCTTCTCAGGAAGTGCAGCCGCTAGTACTCTGAAGAGCGCCACCGGACTACCGACCGTCATCCATCTCGACGCCCTGCCCGCTTTTGCAGGGACACATGAGCGACATACGTAACAGATGAACGGTGAAAACGATGCGCTGGAAGCAGGCTGTATGCGGGCAGCAGGGAGAAGCAGCGGCATCGTCCTCAGCAGCAGCAGCAGCAGCAGTATCATCATCAGCAGCAGGGCGCTCGGTTAGCGCCCACCCCCACTCGCTTCGTCTTTTCCTCCCCCCCTGCAGAAGCATGCTTGCGTGAGGGATGAGGCTGGAGACAGGGACATCAGGCCAGAGCTGCGGCCTTCGTCTTATCGCAAGAGCCGGGCTCGTCATCATCGCAGCAGCATCCGCCAACGCTTTGCCATCATCACACCAGCATCTTTGGTAGGCAGCCTATCTCTCGTCTTCTCCGCTCCGTTTTTGCATAAGAAATGCAGGCCTGCCATGGTCATCCACTCAACCTCACATCAGTAGCCATGGCAACCACATCCTGTTAATAAGCGCTTTTTCATCTCCCCCGTGTCTTTCTGTCTCCCGAGCGCAGGCTTATTTTCTACTAGTGTGACCATTACAAAGATATAGCGTAATTGTTTATGAAGGTAAAGCTTTGTGGTTGAGAGGTCTTTCCTAAAATGATGTACGGTCCGTCTCTCGCTCTCTTTAACACACACACATGCACATAGACAACCTATTATAGACGTTCAGTGCATTATAGGCGATTATAGACTTTAGTGCCATTGCTAGAGAATTCTGGGCCCCCTTAAACAATTATAGATTTGGGTGCCCACCACCCTTCACCCATATCATATACACTGTAAACCCTTATCTTGTTTGTACTTAAACAATCAAGTAATCATGATTAAACATTAATTAAAATTTTGTGTTTTGTTTATTTTCTTATTAAACTATAAACTTAAAAATTAAAGTGCAATTAACATAAAATTAGTACAAACTGTAAAAAAGTCATATAACATGAATACTTGAATATATAATATTTGTTTTACTTTAACTTAACAAATTAAGTTAAATAATGCCAACTTGTTTATAAGAAAAAAACTTAAAATAGTAGGTTCAACTGACCAATTTGTTTAAACTTGCATGCATCATTGCAGCATTTTTTTTTCTTATAAGCCCATGCACCTGAACATTTTGGATTATTTAAAGGAATAGTCTACCCTTTTGCCATATTAAACTATTTTATTACCTCAACCTTGACGAATTAATACACACCTATCTTTTTTCAATGCGTGCACTGTACAGTGCGTTGTGAATGTGTTAGCATTTAGCCTAGCCCCATTCATTCCTATGGTACCAAAAAAAAGTTTTCTTTTGTGGCACCATACTTACTGGTATAACTCCTCATATAACAGTCTTTAAATAGGGAAAACACAGAAGTGTTTGGTGGCTTCCCTGTTTGGTACCATAGGAATGAATGGGTCTAGGCTAAATGCTAACACATTCACGACGCGCTGTACATTGCACACATTGAAATAAGATATATATGTATTAATTAGTCTAAGTTGAGGTAATAACATAGTTTAATATGGCAAACTGGTAGACTATTCCTTTAAGTTTGGTCAAAGAATAAGAACTGATGGGACATATAAACAATCAAATGTTTTAGAGTTTTAAGATCTTTGTAGTATTACTGATGTTGTTTTGTTGTAAAGTTTTCTGTAAAGTCACTATTCAGGTGATTAGTGTTTGCTTGGGTATGCATGCACCACATTCAACTCATACTATTTCTCTTCACACTGAGGACGATGTCGATGTTTTTATCTCTGTTATAGTATCCTTCTGTAGATTATATAAACACCAAGTTAAATGACAATTTGACTTCATGTTAACTTAACACAAGGTTAACTTAATTGTTCAAGTACAGTATACAAAATCTGAGTTTGGTTAACTTAACAATTTTAAGTTCAGTCTATATGACCACGCTACCCAGTCTCATGTAAACACGTTCAATTAAAATAGTGCATCTTTTTTGTATTTTATGTATTGGTTTTCTCAACTTTATTGCTTTTAAACCATTTTCGCTTGGGTTTGGGGTTAGATTTGAGATTTGCTTTAGGATGTTATTTAATATATAGGTTTCTCCATGTTTTTGTTTCTTTTTAAGCCATGGTTGTTGGAGTTGGGGTTAGAATTGGGGTTTGGATGTCATTTTATGTAACAAAAAGTTGTTCTAACCCCAAACCCAAGGACAATGGTAAAAAAAAGAAAAAAATTGAGAAACCAATACATAAAACAACAAAAAAGATGTGCCGTTTTAAGTGAACGGGAAGGACTGGCGTATCATATGCCCGCCAAATTGGAATTTTCCGTATGTATTGCAAGAGTTTTCACACTTTGTGCTATTTATACGCATCTCCATGAGACTGGATTGGACCACCAAGGTAAAGGGTGTCTGTGTGTAGATTTTAGTCGCATCTAGCGGTGAGATAGTGAATTGCAACCAACGGCTCAGTCCATAGCTCACCACTTTCTTTTAAAATGCATAGAGAAGCTACGGTAGCCGCCACAGAACAAACATGTCATTGTCTGAGACAACGTAGTGACGAAACACGCTCTGTAAAGCAGTTTGTACGGTTGTGGCTAGAAGGGATACAGCTACAGCAGAAATCTCATGAAATCTCAATCTCATCTTAATCCTTCCCTCAAACCTTAAACCCTCAAACCTTAAACCCAACATTTCATTTTAGGATGTAGCTTTATCCTATCTAGCCAGAAATGCTGTTTCATACTAATCTTACCCCTAAACCCAACATCTTGCAAGCTGTATCCCCTCTAGCCAGAACCAGTTTGTCTGTTTAGGGCTGCTGTAAATATGGCGGTGCAGTATGGCGACTTGATATATTATTAACAGAATGGGGGCCTGTATATAGTATAACCTCTGGGAAGTGGGGGATCTTGTAATTGTCCACCTTTCACCCCAGTAGCGACACCTCTGATAGATTTTAATATGAATGTTGAGGGTTTAACCTTATTTGCACAGTTCATACCCTGATACAGTGCTTAAACATTACATCTATTAATTCTCTTGAGGTTGAATTGGTTTTGCATCTGTTTGATTTTTTAAATTTTTTATTATGCTATTTACTGAACTTACCTGACCTTTGACCCCAACACACTGTATGCAGGTCAGTGAGCAGATCCAGGAGCATGAGCAGGAAGCTGTGTGGCGCGAGCAGATGTCAGGGTATAAGCGCATGCGGCGGCAGCACCAGAAGCAGCTGATCGCCCTGGAGAACAGGCTAAAGGCCGAGATGGATGAGCACAAGCTCCGGCTGCAGAAGGAAGTAGAGACCCAGGCCAATAACACCTACATCGAACTCGAGCGATTGGCCAAGAAACAAGCTATACAATTGGATAAGGAGGTGTGTGGTCCTACTTAACATACAGAAGAGAACAGGAGGGGGTTGTGTGTACATAAGGTGTCATTTATCATATAAGCTAAGACAGGTTATAAAAATATTGTTTGTGGACATATATAACTCTCATTACACTATTTGAGATAAACAAGGCCTATATGTGCAAACATAAGGTGAATAACATTCTGATTTATGCATTCATATGTGGAAATTTAAGTTGATATTAACAATTTTTGAATGGGATTTGCTGTCCTTCAGACAAAAGCATCGTGGAGGTCAAGCACTGATGCTGGATTTTCAGTTTGGTTCAGATCCGGGCTTGTGCAGGTTAACTGTGGATCATACTTTTTTATGCCATAACTTTTACAGTGTAATTATACATATAAGTACTAAGTAATAATGATGTACTTACTATAGGGTTGGGGTTAGGATTAGGGTTTGGATTCACTTGCATGTAATTATGCATAACTGCTACTACTATAATAATTACATGTAGGTTACCGCACTTTGCTTTCTGCACAGAGCATTGTTATGCCTGAATAAAATAGGACACTACACAAACGGTTCAAACAAGGTTGACATTTTCTGGATTGTCATTGTATAACAGGATTGACTGAAATTGCCAAACACATTCATTCAAATGGGTTTTTCCACAAACCTTTGACGACAGTGTTGACATATACGGTAATCATCTGACCGCTGTTAACTTTTTGTGACACTCATCCTCCCCAATAACTAAATGATGAATCTGTCTGATAAATGTATGGTGAAATCATGTGTTTATCTCTTCAAAAGATAAAAAACACAGCAGCAGAGGAGAAAAGAATCCAGCAACAGATCTTGGTCCAGCAGAAGAAGGAACTGACCACCTTCTTGGACACACAGAAAAAGCAGTACAGACTATGCAGAGAAAGAATGAAAGAGGTATGATGGGGGCTTTCATGTATAAGTAAGGTCTCCTTCCATAAAGCCGCTCTGACTTGTTCATTCATTCAAATTACTTGTAATAGGTGGACGTTCTTGCCCCTTATGACCACTAGTCTGCTGGTTCAGTCCCTGGCCTATTACTTTGCCCTCCCTTACAAAAATTAACCACGTTTTTTTGTGGTAAAAGTGTAGTAACTATGTTTTTTGTATTGAAGACTATTAGCAAAAGCATGGTTTTACCACACTAACCATAGTATAACTACAGTTTTGTCAAAACCATGGTTATTTTGTGAATACACATGCTTTTTTTGTTTTGTTTTTTGTGCTTACATTACCCTTCTTTTTACAACAGGAAATGAATGAAGACTTTGATACACCAAAAGATGAGAAACAGGAGCGCTTGTCACGGCATAAGGAAACAATGCAGCGCTCCCAGGCAGAGGAGGAGGCCCAGCTGTTGAACCAGCAAAGACTGGTTTACGAAAGGAGCTGCCGTGCTTTAAAAAGAAGATGCCTGATTAAGAAGCATGAATTCGAACAAGAGCAAATACGGGAGGCAAGGAATACTTATGAGACATCACAAAGAATTTCTCAAGAACATTGTTTTGTTCTTAGGAATTTGGAGGATTATGACAATGAATATCACATTTTTACTGAACGAAACAAAAACGAAACAAATAAAGACAAAACACACATGTCACATTAATGTCTTTAAAATAAAGAACTTGAATAGGGAGTGAAGTGAAAATGACTATCAATGTAAATCTGTGCATTTGTAATGTTGTATTATCTTTGAAGCTTGGAAGCTATCTGTTATAAAATCCCAAATCCCTAATAAGTATTTTTACCTACAGTCTTATAGATTGCTGATACACAAGCTATTAAAAAAAGAATCACTCAAACATATTTTGTATATTCGTTAAAGGAACTTAACAAGAAGAAGACACAAAAAGAGATGGAGCATGCCTTGATGATCAGGCAGGATGAATCCACACAGGAGCTGGAAAGCCGGCATCTTCAAACCTTACAAAGGCTACGCTTTGAGCTTATGCGCCACCAACACCAAACTGAGTTGGAAAACCAGGAGGAGTACAACAGCCGACGCCAGAGAGAGCTACACAGGAAACATGCACTAGAACGCCGACAGCAGCCCAGGAACCTTAAGGTAGAACATCAGCAACTTAAAACTGTTGGTATGAAATAGCTGGTAAGCAAGTACATTTAAAAGTGTTACAGTATTGCATTAACAGCCTTGAAGCAGGTGCACATACGACTACACATAACAGGACACTTAAAGGGATAGTTCACCCAAAAATGAAATTATGTCATTATTTACTCACCCCTATGTTGTTCTAAACCTGTATGAGTTTCTATATTCTGTTAAAGGGACAATAGGAAAATAGGGACAATAGGAAAATAATTTTCCAGCTCCCCTAGAGTTAAAAATTTGATTTTTACTGTTTTGGAATCCATTCAGCTAATCTTCGGGTCTGGCGCTAGCACTTTTAGCATAGCTTAGCATAATCCATTGAATCTGATTAGACCATTAGCATCGCGCTCAAAAAACCAAAGAGTTTAGCTTTTTTCTATTTAAAACTTGACTCTTCTGTATGTACTAAGACCGACAGAAAATTAAAAGTTGCGATTTTCTAGGCCGATATGACTAGGAACTATACTCTTAAACTGGCGTAATAAACAAGGACTTTGCTGTCGTACCATGGCTGCAGCAGTTGCAATGATATTACGCAGCACCAAAAAGTAGTCCCCTTGGTAAATTTCAATAGCAGAGGATTTGAATCCTTTTTGGCTGTTGCATAATATCATTGAGCCTCCTGCAGCCATGGTACGGCAGCAAAGTCCTTGATTATTACGCCAGAATGAGAGTATAGTTAGCCATATCGGCCTAGAAAATCACAACTTTAAATTTTCCGTCAGTCTTATTTAAAAAAAAAATTATTTTTTAGCGCAATGCTAATGGTCTAATCAGATTCAATGGATTATGCTAAGCTATGCTAAAAGTGGTACCGCCAGACCAGGAGATCGGCTGAATGGATCCAAAACTGTAAAAATCGAATGTTTAACTCTAGGGGAGCTGGAAAATGAGCATATTTTCAAAAAAAGTGGAGTGTCCCTTTAAAGGCGGAGTCCACGATGTTTGAAAGCCAGTGTTGATATTTGAAATCGCCTAAACAAACACGCCCCTACCCCAATAGAATCTGGACATTCCGTTGATAGACCCGCCCCACACATACGCAACCCGGCATTTGATTTGATTTGATTGGCTATAAGTGTGTTTTGGTAGTCGGCCCGTCTCCTTTTCCAAACCGTTTTTCAAACATCGTGGACTCCGCCTTTAAGCACAAAAGGAGAAGATGTTTTGATAAATGATGGCAAGCACTCAGTTGACGGTACCTAATGCTTTCTATAGTATTCGATTTTCCTATTATGGAAGTCATTGGGAACCATTCCTTTACTAATGAAAACTAAACTGTGTATGTACTGTATGTTTTAAATAAATGATCTCATTATAGACATTGGAGATGCAGATCAAAAAGCAATTCCAAGATACCTGCAAGGTGCAAAACAAGCAGTACAAAGCTCTTAGGAACCATCAGCTGGAGGTCTCCCCGAAAAGTGACCACAAAGCCCTTTTGAAATCTCTAAAGGAGGAGCAGACCCGCAAGCTCGCACAGCTGGCAGAACAATATGAGCAAAGCATTAATGAGATGATGGCCTCCCAGTCGGTAAGAACCGGAAAAAAAATGGCTCCTTTAGTGGCAAGCCACAAAATTTGTGCCTAGTGGAGTGCTGTACATGTGCCATTGAGAAATTATGTTGTTTTATTTAATAATAGCATATATGTATAACAGTTCATACATCTGCAGAGAAAAGATCAGATTTCCCTTACCTGCAAAAAAACTGCTTGAAACAGAAGCTGCTTGCAATCACTGCAAAAGTGGGGCGCCCCCTTAGTGGCGCTCATTGGAATTGCTGAAATAAGAGTTGTAAATGACATTTTAAGCTATTTGTAGTTTTAGAGAATAAATCATTTGCATATATATTTATAAAGTTTATTTGAAAAAAGTTTTTACTTAGTGTGTGAGATATCTGTAGATCGTTTTTTTCCAAAAAAATCTTTGCCATTAAAGCAATCCAAATACATATCTTTAATTGATGCTTATCCAGTATAATCTCTAAAAATGTTAGGGTTATTTCAGCCTATGTTAAGGTAAATTATGCACAAAGCCAGCTGTTGGTTTAATTTGGGTTGTAAAAACAACATTTGGGTTACGCAAGTGTTTTATCCACTACTTTGGAAGAGGAGACATTGTTTAGCATTATCTACTGCAAACCTCTTCGGTATTTTGGATACTAATCCCTGCATGTGACTCTCAGTTACGTTTAGATGAAGAGCAAGAGGCCGAATGCCAGGCTTTAAGGCAGCAGCTACATCAGGAGATGGAGCTCCTGGATGCCTACCAGAACAAAACTAAGGCGCAGATGGAGGACCAACATGAGCGTGAGGTGCAGAAATTGGAACAGAAAGCATCCTTGCGTCGGGCTCACTTGGAACAAAAGGTGGGCTGTTTTCAAGATGAACTCTATTCAGTTTGTACGACGTATTTACCTGTGTGTAAAATCCTTATTTGATGAAATATGCGTAGGTAAAAGATGCATGTTTTTTTGTTCGCAGATTGAAGAAGAGCTGGCCTCACTTCACAAGGAACGAACAGAAAAAATTAAGCATTTATTTGAGCGTCAAGAGCGAGAACTGGAGATGTTCGATTTGGAAAGCTCTCGGCTCGGATTCGGAAGCTTGGCCTCGATCGACTTTCCCCAGGATGAGGCCAGATGATCCAACGGAGGTTCAACACTGATGTCTTTGGACACGTTGTGCCTGCACTGTCCCTGATTGTTGGATTTACAAAGGTCACCCAAACGGTGACCACGCTGGATCAATATATCTTATAACTCATATTGGCTGTGAGAACTTCTGAGAGAAATTCTGAGAGGAGAAACTTAACAGCCACAGACACAAAGTGGTTTTGCGGTGCATCACTAAGCTCATGAACCAAGAAGAAATATCGAGACAAACGGACCATTTCTCCATGCCATTGTCCCACTTTTGGTATTAAATTAGTAATTCAGGATATTTTAGTACAAGTAAGCACTTTGATATGTTAAGTATGATCCCATCATGTGAGGTGGATATGAAGTATGAAATGCCTTTGGTGTCATCGAAGGACATTACGACTGTAGAATGTGTCCTGCGTCTTCACCGTGGCTATTAGCTGTTTTGTATGTATCACAGAGAATGTGAAAACCGCTGACGAAGAAGCAGATTTTGAAAAGCAGTGTCAGATTTTAAAAATATAGTGAATACATAAAGAGCATTGAATTAATTTCATATTGTGGAACCCACGCGTTATTTCATTTCTATTAGAAAAAGAGAAAAACTAAGAAAAAATCGTTCTTCATCGTTCAGTATCCTAATTGGCATTAGTTTTATCCGGATGTGGATTTCTTACATTGAATCAGTTCTGTCACAGTTACTGGTATTATTGCATGCACTTTAAAAGACAAATTCAGGTTGTGAAGTGGAGCATGAATCTGTCCGAGATTTTAGCCGTGTACAAATAAAAGTGGTCATAGCGGTTTTGTTCTCATGGCTATTGATACTGAACATAAGCTTTATCTTTGATATAAATACCCGCCAAATTGCCAAATGCCTTTACGTTATGTTGATGAATGTTTTCGTTTTCCTTATTTTGCACAATTTGTTGAAATGTGATTCATTCAATGTGGACTTATCACTGCTCTTGTACAGGGAAAATGTTGCAGTTTGTGTTGTAAAAATTTTATATAAATATTTGTATATGATAACCTAAATAGGGTTTACATATGTATTGATCAATCATTGCCGACGAAAATCTATGAACTCTTATTCCGTGAAGGCGGTGGAATGCAAACTTATTTTTGTAAGTAAAATAGAAAGAATAGATGGGTTAACTTATATTCTCGTGCATCATGTGACAGCTTACATGTTTGGTGAAGCTTTAATGCTTACACCTTTGTGTAACAGTTCATGGCTTGCTGCCATTTAAGGGAGACGCTACTCCGACAACTCGAAGAAGGGGTTCGGTGGATTTTTTAATTACATTAAAACATGTACTTTGTAGGCAGATTTGTGCTGTGTAATAAAAGATTATTTGGGCCTGACCAACTACTATCTTTTCTAAACTCTGACCCTCATTACACTATTCTCATAAGTGTCTCATAATGTTTTACTAGTGATAATCTGGATGAGAATGCAAAGTGGTTTCCTGTTACTTGTCATTTAGGGTCTCACAAAGCCATTGTTAAAACTGCCGTTGCACAAATGAAATGATGTTTTAACAAATAAACACAAATACGTTTTCACTGGCTAATGGCATGCTGGGAAATACTCATCAGTTGTTTGGTTGCTTGTGTTAAAGAGCTGCATACTGTTCAGTAGATACCATTCAGCATCTGAGCTTGTCATGCATTGTAATAATTGTAAATATGATGAAAAACATTGTGCAGCATTTTTAGCTTTATATTTATGGTTAGAAACCATTTGCACATGATGATCATTTGCCAGAATCATTTTAGGAATTTGCAATGATATGATTAATAATAACTAGTTTGTAATATTACATTTTTACCTAATAAGGAGAAAACTGCCTTGTATAAGGTTTAAAACATAAAGTTATTGTTTCACAGAGTAAAACATACAACTTTATCTCTGTATGGAAAAAAGTTTGGTCAGTGGATTTTTCAGCAACTTTTATAATCACTCGTGAATATGATATTAATGGGTTTATTTTTAAATGAAATATACACAACAAAACTCACTATTAGCAATTCTTTATAGCATTTTTACTCAAATATCGTAAAATGATTTGCAGTTCCCAGTAGCGACCACAAGAGGGTGACATTTCAAAATGGAGACCAAGGCCACTTATTTTCTGTACCTGCTTCAAAATGTAGCACATTGTTATCTTGTTGTAATTAAATACTATAATGTAATAAGGATGTATATGTACTTAGTTTTTCAAGTAACTGTAACTTCATGTAACTCGAAATAGGAGATGGTGATTTTGTACTAGTCCAAATGAATATTTTAGTGTTACCTTGAAGCCCCTTGTTGTTTGTTTGAGAAAAACGCTGACAGGCATCTTTGTAAAGGATCCAGAGTCGAAATAACCATGATAGACATGGAAATAATTGATGGCTGAGGTTTGTGGCCTAGTTGGACCCTGTCTTAAACTGGTCAGGTACGATTGCTTCATAAACAACGTATTTATCTTACCCCTTTACTTTAAACGTAAACTGTAATTAAAGTTTCAGATATAAATTACTAGCTGTTCAATGCTTTTGATTTACATGATCTTAATCAATAACTGCATGATTGTACTACAATGACTTCCATTTACAGTGAGAATGTCACAGACAACACCACTGCACATATCAAATCAATTATAAATATATACAAACTTTGAAGCATGTACATGTGGGGTTTATAGGTATGCATTTTGAAATATATATATACAGCCCAGTGTATGTGTTTTCTGCTGTACATAAACAAAGAATGTCCATTTTACATTGTTGTGCATACATAACTTACACTGTTTAACCATTTAGCGGTAAAGTGTGCATTTATGTACACATGTATGTGTGTGATGTCTTTTGAGAAAAAAAATATTGAATAGTCTCAACTAAGACAACTTTATTATATTTCTAGAATTTACAGGAGTCTCCAAGCGCCCTCTAGAGGAAGACAGCTTTAAGACAACCCCATATCTGGTGGTGAGTGGTGACGATATTTATGTAAGAAAAAAATATTTAAAAAAAAGATATTTTCAGAACAAGTAAGTACAAACATGAAAAGAGAAAACATTCATATCTTTATTATAATACAATAGCGCTGCCATGAAAAAAAAAACGAAAAAACAAACAAACATGGATTTACGTATAAACAATGCATAGAATTACATTAAATAACTGCTCTCTTAAAGCATCAAAATCTGGTATTTTTTCTAATTAATTTAAAATGTATTGAAAGAAAATTGGAGATTTAAACCGTCATTATGAATGAAAATCATGCATTCATAATAAAGTTGCCAACATACTGGAGCTTTGTGCTGGGTTTTCTAATTAGAAGTTAGTACATATATGTTTAAAAAAACAAGGAGTAGTTTACTTCGGTAGGGCGAGAAATAAATGAATTAAACGCAGAAATGGCTGGTTATTACAATCAAAATAGGCAGCTGTTTTTCTAAAAGAATACAAAATTAGCATCAATGTCGTCTAGATTTATCATATTTAAAAAGTAAAGAGCAGGACGACTTATGGGTGGTTTGTAGTAATGCTGGACGCAGAGAGCGGGAGAGCTTTTTCCACCACCTAATGCATTGGGTCCTCCCTAATAAATACCTTCTTATGCAGTTACACTGATCGCCCACACGAGGGGGCAAATATAGACACATTACATTAATGCATTGACAGACGCTTTAATTTACCTGTTTACAGTGGTATACGGTTTTTGACCAGTATTTGTGTTCCCTGAAGGTCGATCCTATGATCTTTTATACTGCTAACGCAATGCTCTACCACTGAGATCTACAGGAGCACACCATGTTCAATTACAATAAAGGTTTTCAATATTCAATCATTTAATAAATAAAAGATGTGTAATATAAAATTTTAGATGATCTACAAGCTAATTTTAGATGATCTACAAGCCATAATATAATCTCACTGCTCATTTATTTCCTCTTATATGTATTAAAGAAATCAGTTAGGCTATATGTGGAAAAAGTACCCTTCATTTAACCTACACACTTAGTTTCAATGCCAAGAATCTAAATTTGTTTAGGGCCACGTGTGTTATAATAGGCAGTAATTAAAAAATTATATTAAAGATCAGCAGCTGAAAACACAGAGTTCAATACTGCTGTCAACAAAGTTATGCAATGACTATAAAAGGTAATCTGCTGGTTTTGAACTAAGCTCGCAGCTGTTTATTCAGACTTCTTATGGTGGTTCTGGTGTCAACAGATGACACGTTCAGAAATAAATGTAGCTTTGACAGCGAAAAAGTTGCAGTCGTAAAAGGGTGTCGGGTTCAGAATTCATGCGTGGGGACTTGTGTCTAGGTATTTCATACAGGGTTACAAAGTGTTCCAAACCTTTTATGGAAAATGACCAATAAATGTCTTAGTATCTTGATGATTTTGCTTTTAACACACATAATGTTTTTCTTTAAACAAAAGGAGAAACCTTTAAACCTTATAGAAATATAAACTGAGAAGAGTACTATTGGGTTTGTGGATCATTTTAAACAAAATTATCCCTGCAGAGGCAAAATGATCATCTCAAAATAGTAGTTGTTACTTATTTTAATGTTTATACATTTTACATTCAACCATGTTTGTTTAGTTGATGTTTATTGACTGTCAAGCCTAGGACAAAATATAGTACAGTAAGTGATGATTGAGGTTTGGTAGCGCTTAGCTGGTTTATGGCTATAAATTACTACTGTGGGGAAGCCCTAATGAACTGCTGATCTGAAAGTATGATAAGCAGCGATAAACACACCGGGTGTAAAGCTGTCAACCTCACTGGAATCCGTGTATAAAAATTTTAGAGTAGCCTGACTGGACTCCTCTCCAGTGATTTTTGGCATGTGTCTGACATTGCTTTATTGACAGGGTTTATTACAGTAGATTCACATCCAAGCTGTTTTAACATCAGCTTTGAATAAAGATTTATATACACAAATTTACGTGAGCCTTTCTGTGGAATTCAGGCTGAAGTCTCATAATCTAATTGAGTCAAATCAAAGTTTGATCTCATTGATTTCACATTGATTTCAATCTTTGACATGACCTTACTCAGTCAGAATTAAAGATACTGTATCAAGGCTTATTTCCACAGAATTTTCTTTACATTGTGTAAGATAATTTTATTTAAAACAAAACAAAAAAACATTCAATCACAAAAAAACTAGCTGGGTTTTCACAGACAGTGTCAAAAATACACTTAAATAGTTACTCAAGTTACTACCAAATAATTTATATTGTATGTAGGGCTGTAAAAACAGTATAAATGAACAATTGTTGATCCTTAAACTTTGATATTTTTGCCTTATTGGTATTTTTGAGAAAATCAATTTTTGGTTTGATTGGTTGTAATGATGTTGATTAGAAATAAAGACAGACTTAACTGAACTCATTGAGCCCCTTGCGTAACATAGTCATTTGATCCTTGAGACATTTAGACCTGTAAGCAAAACTTATGCATGCAAAGTAGTATATAAATAGTACATGTTTCTGTAGACTGTTTGGCTTGGAGCAGAGTATGCTACTGGTACTCTCCGAGGTTGGCAGTGTGGTGCAGAGAGGATGCCAATCAAGTTTTATTCTTTTAGGAACTGTTTTGCCATAGGATTTTTAAACGTTAAGGAAAATAGCTTGCGGTGACATCGGGTGAATGTTTGCATGGGATTACAAATAAGATTGTAAGACAATTTGTAGTGCATGTATGTGAAACATACATACAGAATTTAAAAACATTTACTGTAGCTGCGTTTAACAGTGTGTAGAGGTCTCTTCTGTATGTATGATGAGTGAATTTAATTTTCGTGATAATTGTGGATGGGTTCCTTTTTTGTCTTGAGTAATGAAGTTGTCCACTGTTCTTAAGTAAAAACTTACAGTGTATGTCCATTCATTTTCAAGCGTTTGTTCACTTTGGTTCATGTACAGTGGCTATGATGATGTTGTTTAGATCCAACTTTTTAGACAAAGGACAACAAAGGAAAATATACACAGCTATAACAAAATGTGCAGACATTAACTGGTTAAAAAAGGAATTTATTACCAAGAGGATGTTAATGTTTTGAGAATAATGATTTGTGTTAATTGTTATTATTTAGTCTTATGGGAAATGTATTAATAATATATTTAGTAGCATATGAAAATCAGTCCTAAATAAAAAATTAATTAATTAAATATAAATTACTCAATTAATCAAATGCACTAGAGTTTGTACCACCAACAAGGTGGTTGTAGCATTTGCCCAAAAGAGCCAACCCAAATATAACTCATCCATCCTTAAATGTAGAAGATATTTCTACTAAAAATACAATGAGTACAAGAAATAATGGACTCATACAGAAGTCTGTAGTTTGGGTGTAGACATTTATTAATTAAATAAATAATAGTAAATTACACAATTTCAACATCTAAAACATGAGATAAAAGTTTGTGTTGGTGCATGTATATGTGTGCAGATCTTGCTCTAATTAGTAAATAAAAACAACAAAAAGGCTTATAAATCAACCAAATCTTGATAATATAAATATCGATAAATCCGTGTGAGAGCTTGCCTTACTTACAGTATGAAAATTACAAAATAACAATAAATCAATCAATGTCAATAGATCAGCCTTTTAGTTAACTTATATAGTTAAAATTTCTCAATGCATTGTGTATGTTTAAGGTAAAATTCACAGATGTAACCTACTACACTAATTAAGAATAGGTTTCAGTGCTTGAATCAAATCTAGATTATCACTGCTAGCCTATAGAAGACAATGTGATTCCAAAACTTATTATAGATAAAGCCTTAATACATACAGTAGATCTGATCACACAGATACATTTGGAATACATACCACAAAACCAGTTATAAATAACATGGGTGTATTTGTAGCAATAGCAGAGAACATTGTTTGGGTCAAAATTATAGTTTTTTATGCCAGAAATCATTAGGATATTAAGTAGCCTAAAGTTCATGTTCTACAAGTTCATGTTCCACATTTTGTACATTTCCTAACATAATATAAAAAAATAATATTGATAATTAGTAGGCCTAATATGTGTTGCTAAAACTGTAAAGTCATTTCAGAGAATTGTTTTTAAACACAATATAAATGTTAGAAATGTATTGCTGAAACACGTTGCAAAGACTGCAAACGGTGTAGTACTGAATTGTGGAGTTAAACCGTTAAACAGTTTTTGCTTATTTCTGTGTTTAGGATAATTTGGGCGGGGCTAAAACGATGGCTCTATGACGGACGGGACCCACCGAACATGGCTCCGCCCCTAACACGTGTGTTTGAAGGTCGCGCCTTTCCACGCGAGTGGGCGTGGTTTCAGCGCTGACAGCGGACACGCCCCCCAGCGTTTGAGAGCAGAGAATTCTTCCGGTTTTTCCTTTGATAACTTTATACATTCATTTATTTGGCATTTTTTTAATCATTTAAATTTGGCTGATTGGTTAAAATCACTTATTTTTCTGTGGTGTCACAACCTGAGAACTATCTGACTTTACACAGAAGGCTTTATTTTTTCCAGATTGTCAAATAGTTGTATCTCAGCCAAATATTGTCCTATCCTAATAAACCATACATCAATAAAAAGCTTTATTTATTCAGCTTTCAGATTATGTATACATCTCAATTTCAAAACATTGACCCTTAAGATTGTTTTTGTGGTCCAGGGTCACATATACCTTGCATTTTAGGGGTCAAGCCCAGAATAGGCGAAGACCCCTATTGAAACTATTAGTTTTCTTTTTCATTAGTATTATTCTTTTTCCTGTTCTACTGCGGTCTATGGCAGCCCATAGAACCATAGGAAAGTTATAAACTTTGGCACACAGGACAGTCCAAATAATATCCACAGCAAATTTAAAGGGGCCATTGCATGAAAATGTTAGCATTGCCACTTTGTAGGTGTGAGCAAAAATGTGTCGTTTTGGTTGTGTTTTTTAAAATGCAAATGAGCGGATGAAGTGCAAACACTGATCACAATGATGGTGGTTTGTTGTTATTCAAACTCAATTGTGCTGTCAAGTCCTTCTTTTCTCTCTCTTTCTCTCTGCACTTAATGGCAGTGCAGTGGTTGGATAGTAAAGATTAAGGGGGCGGTATTATTCTAATAAGATATCCTTATGACATCATAATGAAAGCCAAATTTCAATGACCTATTTTTGATCACACCTACAAAGTGGCAATGCTAACATTTTCATGCAATGGCCCCTTTAATATCTCTATCTCAAATCCACTAATGCCACCAACAGTCCAAATTTGCACTTATGTTTTTGCTTATAACTTCTGATCCCTAAGTCCTCCTAGAAACGAAATTCTTGTTTTTTCTGATTCCTTTGCACAAGACAATTCGATTGGACCCATTTTCCATCACGAAAATATATCCGCCATTTTGACTTGTTCATAAAACCTATTGAATGTTTGAATGTTTACATGCCTTTAACTTTGGCTGCGATCAATGTATTTTCATGGGACTTGATATTTAGGAGTCCTCAATGCCAAGTCCAACGATACCAAACGTGCCAGAATTCTTCTTATGGTTAGCTCTGAACAGCAAAATAGAGCTTAAAAAACACAGGTGAGTATCTCCGCGAGCGTTATTCCGAGAACAATGCATTACCTTCTGAACAAAAAACTATATTTGGCGTTATATTAAAATTTCCATCAGAAATTAGTGAAAATTGCAAAACAAAAAACTTAAAATTACCTTCAAATTGTGTGTGTGTGTTTTTTACACATGAATAGTTATAACTCCACAACGAAATGTGATTTTTTTTCACCATATTTGATACGCTATGAGGAGAGTCTGAGGCCACACAAAAAAATTAAGTTGGCCTTATAATTGAACAAAACCTTTGATATCAAGCAAGCCCTCTGGTCATACAACTATTTCTTCGCTAAACTAAAGTGTATAGTCACAAAACTAGTTAGATGTGCACAATTTTTGTCATTGCACCAGCTAGTGGTTTTTGAGATATACATTTTTTTTATTTTTGCCTAAAATTACTGCAGCAGTACATCTAAAACCTTGAGTCATCATGGATTATTCTTTTCATGGCTTGGAGTATAATCATTGGTGGATGTCAATTCACTCCCTAACAACCAATGAGAATATCTTATCAACCGTTTTTGCAAGAGCTATATCTTTGCACAAGAACATCATAGAGACATGGGGTTATGCTCTTTGCACTCATTAACACAACTGTAACATTTTGTAACCCGAGTGTTCCCACTGCAAGCGGCACTCACATTTCCTTCAGTGTTTTAGCCAACAATGCTCCTTGAGAAGAGAGGAAGAGATTTCACTGAATGAGAACACAGCTTTTTGCTGATAACTTTTATATTCTTTCATCTGAAATCAAGAGGTTTTCCTAGGTTCTTTAATCTACTCATCCAAACTCAACTTTACTTCATTCCGTGCCCTTTTTGCTTGACCCCGGTAATGGCTGCTTGCAGCTATATTTTATCGTTGTTGTTGTAACCATATTGCTGGGGCAATTTTGCGAGAGACATGAGACCTGTTCACTTTGCAAGTTTTCATGGATGTAGACAATTTTTCATCTGATCACATCTGATTCTTCCCCACCATTGCAGAACACAGAAACAGCAATTCCAGTCTGCAATACCAATTCAAGTCAGAAGGGGGCCATGAACAAGCATGTTTGGCAAGCATCCAGTCTTGTAGATCTGTTACATGTGAATTAAATGCCCACTATGGTAATTCCTACCTCCAAACCACATTCACAATATGTGTCCACTGGTAGTGAATATACAAGAAACATTATACAGATAAACACAAAAGTAAACCAAAGTGTACCTGTTTTTAAATGATCTAAAGATAGTCTTTTCCATCCACGTGATTTTGATAAACTGAATGAACTACACTTTTCCAATCAACTGAAGCTCCCCCACCTCGGCTCCTGTTAGCAAAGTATCCTGTGGATCATAAAACTGTGTGTCAGATCCCAACAGCTGAAGACTAAATGTGAGTGAACTAGATAAATCTCGTTTAGTGTTTGAACTCTAAAAGGTAATGTCCCTGTACACTAGTCTCAAGTAGCATCAGGTCATTCTTATTATTACGCGTAGGTGTAAATTCCTGTGAACTGCACCTGTTTTTTTAGATTGGGACCTACTGTAAAGAGAATTTCTCCCAACAGCTGACTATTTGTTCAAGTCTATACTGATTTCAAGCAACAGGTTCTACTTTCACAATATTTTTGTAGCTGGGGAGATAAATATACTTGTCTGTCTTCAGGACAGTAATTATGTTTAGCATTATGAAATATGGGACCCTGGCCTGGATCACAAACCATAAGTGGCAGGGGTCTATTTGTAGCAATAGCCAACAAAACATTTTTTTAATGCAAAAATCATTAGAATATTAAGCAAAGATCATGTTCCATGAAGATATTTTGTACATTTCCTACCGTAAATATATCAAAAAAATTATTTATCATTAGTAATATGTGTTGCTAAGGACTTCCTTTATACAACGTTATAGGTGATTTTCTTAATATTTAGGTTTTTGCTCTCTCAGATTCCAGTTTATTTTGGCCAAATATTGTCCTATCCTAACAAACCATACATCAATGAAAAGCCCATCTATTCACCTTTCAGATGATATAAATCCATATTAAAAAATGACCCTTATGACTTTCATAGTTTCATGTTTTAATGTTAGTGTCTAGAATAATGGTATGAATTTAATTTTAGTAAATAGTAAAACAACATATGGTAAACATCAACACCAATGTCCTGTGTTTACTAAAAAAACCCCAAACATGCTTTACTGATGTTGTTACTTAACCCCTTAAGGGGATCGCACACCAGCCGCGCCACTCAGCGCCACGCCGTTCTAAAAAAATCGAACACATTGTTTTCTATGAGTATACGCACACCGGCACCGGCAGGTGGCGCCTGTCCGCGCCGCCAAGCTGTGACTCAGGAAGTTGCTCAAATCCCTGTCGCGCCACACAGCGCCACTCACATAGTTTAACATTAAATAACATCATATTTGTCCCAAATCATTAACGATTAACATTGGCTACTAACGTATATTTTGCATTTTGAAGTAGACACTATCTGACGAAGCTCGCGCTGTTTAATGTGCACTTCCGGTTTACAATACCTCCAAGTTGTCCTAGACGCGACTCGACGGGGCGCTGAGCTGCGCGGCTGGTGTGCGATCCCCTTTAGGCGTCACCCCCATATTGAGTGAAATCTAAACTTTTGGAGCTTTCAAACAAATTATAGATTGTCATGATTAGATAAGAATTCACATGCAAAATACTGACGTAAACATAGGCGTCCCACTGGCAGTATCATTTAGCAGGATATAAATGTTTTGAGGCATACTCTCTTCATAAATAAATCAATTGGGAAATAATCAATCAATACTCTCCCTACATAAATTATTTTCTTAAACACTGTTGAGAAGCCTCTATTCTAGAGGCTTAAGGGGGACACACACCGGATGCTCAGTGCTGCGTCGTGTCGAGCCGCGTCTAGGACAACTCGGAGGTATAGTACATTAAATGGCGCAAGCTTAGTCAGATAGCGTCTACTTCCAAATGCTAAATATTCGTTAGCAGCCAATGTTAATCGTTAATGATTTGGGACAAATATGATGTTATTTATTATTAACCTATGTGAGTGGCGCTCTGTGGCGTGACAGGGATTTGAGCAACTTCCTGAGTCGTAGCTGGGCGCTGCGGACAGGTGCCACCTGTCGGCGCCGGTGTGCGTATACTCATAGAAAACAATGCGTTTGATTTTTTTAGAACGGCGCGGCCCTGAACTGTGTGTCCAGTGTGCAGCCCCCTTTAGACCTTTCCAATGATATCTAGTTTGTAGTGATAGATTAAAATTTACATCAACAATATTAAAGTAAACTTAGGTGTCCCGTATTCAGGACTGAGACACTTTTAAGACACTCTTTAATTAGTTTTTACTTCATGTACACTACTGAGTGTTGTCTAAAAAAGTAGGACAAAATCAAAACAATAAAGCATTATAAAGTCAACATACATGCAGTCAAGCTTTCAGTCATTTGTTCCAAACTCTCACACTATTACTTAAGAACTGGGCTTGAAAATTTGAGACAAGAATTGTGCATTTTGTGGAAATTTTACTGTGGAAATAGGATTTTTACATTTTGTGTTACAATAATTTTGATAGTCACACATTTTGTGACCCAAAAGGAAATAAAGGAAATGTTCCTGTAGCTTAATTGGTAGCATTGCATAAGTAGCACAAAGGTCATGGGTTCGATCCCCAGCGAGCATGCATAATGATTTAAAAATGAATGGATTAAATGCTCTGTATGACAAGCATCTGACAAGTGTGTTTATTTAGACTTTTGTAAACCCTCATATTTTGCCTGTCAAAATAAGCTACTATAAAAAGCCATACTGCATCTTACTACTGGTCTTACTACAGTATCTGTTCTTCACATCAGTGACTAAAATAGTGTATGACAGTAATCATACATTCTTGCTCATAAATCCGTAAATCTTTGCAAGTACATTAACATGGTTTTAAGATGGTGAAATATGATATTAATTAGAATGGGGTTTATTACTGGACTGGGTGTGAAAGAAACAACCCATGGTATGCAGTACTGTCATTTACATATGTCTTATAGGGCAAGCAGCTGAAAATGTTAAGGTTGAAATAATCTAACTTGGGTCTGTTAGAGGCCATGGCATAGCTTACAACATTCTGACAGCATTGTGTGTACTGTATATCATTGTCTGGAATGGGACATTGTGCTACATGTCAACTTTTAAGACCGTGTTAATATAAATAATTTAGAGATGTATGGTCACTATGAATCTTGAAATTAAAAACGTATTAAAGAGGTTTAAATTACAGCTTGGCTACAGTAACTAAAAGGTTTGGCAGGGGCATTGAGTATTTACAGCATATGAGGTAATCTTGCCAACTAGGTCATGTAACAGGGGCATCACTGATCTGGGGTACAGAATAAACTTCTTTTGAAGGAACCTTCAGTTTATTATGAACACTTGTGGTTGTTAAATTTTAATACAGTGTATTTTCATACTTGTTTTGTGGAAAACACCTTTATAGACAGATCTCGTATTTCAAAGCATTGCAATGCTTGGACACAGTAAAAATATGTAGATAAAATATGTAGATTAAGGTAAATTAATATTCAGGTTTTGTTCTTTGTTGCACTTTCTTTGCAGACATCTTTGCATAATGCTTGGTCAGGCCTGTACAATAATATTTTTTGGCTAACAAGTGTTTTGCAATCATGCATTGTAGCATTTGTGTTCTTAAATTATTACCTTTACATTTTTACATGTATGCATTTTGTAGACGCTTTAATCCAGAGCGATTTACAGTGCATTAAAGCTATACTTTTATTTCCTGGGAATACATACAACCTTTTGCTTTTCTAATGCAATGCTCAACCAGCTGAGCTACAGAACAAGCCTCTAGCAAACAGTCCTTGACACATTCACACCTGCTTTCTTCTTATAACGTGTTCCTGATCTGCTGGTTCTTCTTCAGTCTTGCTCATAAATAGATATTAGGTAAACCTAGGTATGGACACTGTCTCTTACTCTACAGTACCTTTATCTTCATTCCTCATATTTATAATGGCTTACCTTCATTGTAAGAGTTCTAGTCCTTGTGATGACATACGCAATCATACATTTCCAACCTTTTAAAAGGCAGATTTATAAGTATATGTAAGAGAGGGTGAACATAATGGTTTTACATCTTCATGAAACAATTAATTTTAGCCTCCCTGTGGTTGAGACAGATTGTGGCTGTTAAAAACAATTAAGACCAACAACTGTCTATAGGAAGTCACACATTCAGCTGCTCTCTTAAAGGTTTAGACACATGGTGTAACACTTGCAGAAACAGGATTTTGGGAATGTGCCATTTTTAGTCACACCTGCAGGGGATTCCAAAAAAACCTTTGTGTATAATGGGATTTTGGGAATGTGCTATTTTTAGACACTGCTGGGGATTCCATAAAAAACCTTTGTGTATAATGGGATTTTGGGAATGTGCTATTTTTAGATACTGCTGTGAATTTCATTAAAAAACTTATATAAAATTGTGTATAAATGTTGTTGTTGTCACATTTGGTTGTATTTAGAGTTTATTTTCAATGAATGATGTTTGGTGATTGACACCATAATTAAGGTTTGTGTTCTGTGTTAACGTTTAAGTGCATGACACAGTGTTGCTCCTTGTAAATGTAACCAATGCTTTGGTTTCTCTTAAGTTTATATCTAAGTTTAGTGGACTTTATATCCTTGAGAAAACTCAGAAATCAACAGTGGAATGCATTGCCTAATTATTTAAATTGGGTTCATCTGATTTTAGTAAGTAAATTGAGTTTACGGAGTAAACTTAAAAAAATTCCTGAAGATTGTTGCATTAAACTCTACCCAACCTTTGATTTTTTTATAGTTTACTTTCTTTTTTTTTTTTTGTAAAACTGCAATCCCAAATGTATCTCTTAATTGCAGGGGTTTTCACACACAAAAAATCCTCATTCTTTTAATAAACCAAAATAATATAGCATCACATATAATTCCTCATTTAGCATATTTAAAGAACAGGCCCTGACATCTATGCTTAATACATGCCAGCTGTAAATCTCCTCCTCATAAAACACTCATGACTTTAGAATGTGCCTGTTAAATTTTATATCTTCCTTCCAAAAAAGGACTGATTCCACTTAGCCAAAAATAAGATATTAATAGACTTCAGATACATTAAAGTTCATAAACTTCTAATACATGAGCACATTAATATAGTTCTAAACAAATAAAATGGGGCCATTGTCAACCTTAATAGGCAATTAGTCGCCAAAGGTTTGATCAATAAACTAATTAGTTTGAAAAAGTAATGAATAAACTAAGAAACTTAAGGTTTAAATGTGCATTGATTATATCAGTAAAAATGTACATTGTATTTACACCCAAAAAGTATGTAAAGTGTATGACTATGAATGCTTGAGAAACTTGGACATACATTAGAATATGGGCATGCCCATGTATAGAATCTGCTGAGGGTGCAAGTTTGCTCCAATAAAAGCCAGGAGGGGACAACAGGGGAGCTTCAGAGGAGACCTAAGTCCCTACCAGTGGTAAGAGCCTGTGCTTGCTGTGACATCAGGCACTTTGGATTATAATCATCAATTCTTTATTGTACTTAAAGTAATTACATACTGTATTTATTTATTAACAGTTTTTTTTTTTTGAAGGGTAGTGTAAGTGTTCATCTGGTCTCTCAGGACAAAAGGTGAGCTGATAGAACTGTGTGTGTGTGAATATGTTGCCCTGAGGACATTAACCACTTGGCAAAATCAGTTGTGTGTGTGTGTGTGTGTGTGTGTGTGTGTGTGTGTGTGTGTGTGTGTGTGTGTGTGTGTGTGTATGTGTGTGTGTGTGTGTGTGTGTGTGTGTCAACATGACTGTAGTGGCAATTATTAAAGACAAGTTTAGTCAGTAAAAGGAAATCAAAACAATTTATAAAACATACCATCAGTTTATTTACTATAGATATGTTTATTTGGAGTATGTAATTTTCTAGTAATGTGTCCATCTTGTGACCCAAATGTGTGAAGATTACTTGGTCCTAAGCAGAGTTCTTTGATCCTAGGAAAGAGGCTTGCATTTGTTTTTGAATGCAGTGCTCTTAAATTATTTTATTGAAATACCTCTCATCTTTTCTTTCTTTGTTTTAGCAAGCCGCAACCATGAGTACGGACGCTGAGATGGCCATTTATGGCAAGGCTGCCGTTTTCCTCCGTAAGCCTGAGAAGGAGAGAATTGAAGCTCAGAACAAACCCTTTGATGCTAAGACTGCCTGCTATGTGACTGATCCCAAAGACCTGTACGTCAAAGGAACAATCAAGAGTAAAGATGGTGCCAAAGTCACTGTTATTACCCTTGACACTAAGGAGGTAATATATCCCTATTTTATGAAAATGAGTTAACTCACACTGATAATTTGCTCTTCGCTAATCTGTTAAATTGTGTATTGATAGGAGAAAGTTGTTAAGGAGGATGATGTCCACCCAATGAATCCTCCCAAGTATGACAAGATTGAGGACATGGCCATGATGACCCATCTCAATGAACCCTCTGTGCTTTATAACCTCAAAGAGCGTTATGCAGCATGGATGATCTATGTAAGTTAACCAGAAGTGAAGCAGCATTCAAGTTCATTATGGCTGTGAGGCTTCAATCTGATCATTTCTGTGTTGCTTTCAGACCTACTCTGGACTTTTCTGTGCCACTGTGAACCCCTACAAGTGGCTCCCAGTGTACGATGCAGAAGTGGTGTCTGCCTACAGAGGCAAAAAGCGTATGGAGGCCCCACCCCACATCTTCTCTGTCTCTGACAATGCCTATCAGTTCATGCTTACTGGTAAGATCAGAATCGTGAATCACAAGATGATTTTTTTGTTTTGTTTTAATAAAGCAATTACTTAAACAAAATGACCATTCAATTTACAGACAGAGAGAACCAGTCTGTCCTGATCACGTATGTATCTACTTTAATTAAGAGAAGTTGAAAACAGTTATATATTCTTCTCATAGAACTTCTAAATGTCTTATTATTATGTATCTCTTCTCTCATAAACCAGTGGAGAATCTGGTGCTGGAAAGACTGTGAACACCAAACGTGTCATTCAGTACTTTGCTACAGTTGCAGTGCAGGGTGACAAAAAGAAAGAGCAAGCTTCCAAAATGCAGGTACTGTATGAGATAAAAACATTTATTCAGATGTATGTTAAAAGATATTTTTGAAGAATACTAAACTACAATTGGGAAATGCAAAAATGCTAATTGTAATCAACATTAGTTGAAGCTGTAAAACACCAAACTTATGACAAGACGCAAGACAGACCATCATTTTAATCTTTTAAACTACACAGGGATCTCTTGAGGACCAGATTATTGCTGCCAACCCTCTGCTTGAAGCTTATGGTAATGCCAAGACTGTGAGAAATGACAACTCCTCTCGTTTCGTAAGTTTTTATTTACATGAGTGACACCTGTTTGAATTTTATGAAGCTCAGTGTGATCGCACAACACTGACTCAAATGTTACTATGTTTCTTTGAACAGGGTAAATTCATCAGAATTCACTTTGGCACAAGTGGAAAACTGGCTAGTGCTGATATTGAGACATGTAGGTGGACTTGCATTAAATTCACACATCCTGCACACTTGTCTTTGTCTGTATCTCTTTAGATGTTTGTGATTTACTGTAAATACATCCTCTGAACAGATCTGCTGGAGAAGTCTAGAGTGACATTCCAGCTTTCAGATGAGAGAGGCTACCACATCTTCTACCAGATGATGACCAACCATAAGCCTGAGCTGATTGGTAGGTGCAATTATTTCATTTAAAGCTTTAAAATGCCAGTGAATGTAACTACTCTGTCATTAATGCAATCTGGTATGTTACAGAAATGACGCTCATCACCACCAACCCCTACGACTTCCCCATGTGCAGTCAGGGTCAGATCACAGTGCCAAGTATTGATGATAAAGAGGAGTTGGTTGCCACTGATGTGAGTCATAATAATAATTTTAATAATGGCACTGGTACTACATAAATATGGCAGTTCCTAAAGTTCATCCCTCTCTATAATTTTCAGACTGCCATTGACATTCTGGGCTTCACTGCTGAGGAGAAGATGTGCATCTATAAGTTCACTGGAGCAGTGCTGCATCATGGTAACATGAAGTTCAAGCAGAAGCAGCGTGAGGAGCAGGCTGAGCCTGATGGCACAGAGGGTGAGACTAAGTAGCTTTAGTGTATGTCACGAATTGTATTTTCAAAAATAGTTGAAAAATAGAGATCCATGTTTCAATTTGCAAATAGGAATGAGGTTTGTTTTACTGTTCAAAGCATGAAGTTAAAATAATTTTCTCCAAATTTCAGAGGCTGACAAAGTTGCGTACCTTTTGGGCTTGAACTCTGCTGATATGCTCAAAGCTTTGTGCTACCCAAGAGTGAAGGTCGGAAATGAGTTTGTAACCAAAGGACAGACCGTGCCACAGGTATGTAGGCCTTAAAATATGTTCAATTAATTATTTTCTTCAATATAATGTGCAGTATATATGTGTGCAGTGCATGTAAAACATTCTGCATATAACTGCAATATTATTACAAAAGTAAAACCAGTTTTAATAAAATGTAAACTTGTGTTCTGTTGCCAGGTGTACAACTCCGTTAGCGCCTTGGCCAAATCTATCTATGAGAGGATGTTCTTGTGGATGGTCGTACGTATCAACCAGATGCTGGACACAAAACAAGCCAGACAGTTCTTCATTGGTGTGCTGGATATTGCTGGCTTTGAGATCTTTGATGTAAGAATTATTTATTTTTCTGTCTTCTCAAAGTTGAATTGTTCATAATCAGTTTTGAGTAAATGTTTCTTTTTTCTCCAGTTCAACAGCATGGAGCAGCTGTGCATCAACTTCACCAATGAGAAACTGCAACAGTTCTTCAACCACCACATGTTTGTACTGGAACAAGAGGAGTACAAGAAGGAGGGCATTGTTTGGGAGTTCATTGACTTCGGCATGGACTTGGCTGCCTGCATTGAGCTCATTGAGAAGGTTCCTACTGGTTTTTATACCTCTTTATTTCTGTCTTTTTTCAAACTCATAAACTGTGATAGTAATACCTTTTATTCATTGTTAAATAGCCCATGGGTATCTTCTCCATCCTTGAAGAGGAGTGCATGTTCCCTAAAGCTTCAGACACCACCTTCAAGAACAAGCTGTATGATCAGCACCTTGGCAAGTGCAATGCTTTCCAGAAACCAAAGCCTGCCAAAGGCAAGGCTGAGGCTCACTTCTCCCTGGTTCACTATGCTGGCACTGTGGACTACAACATTGCTGGCTGGTTGGACAAGAACAAGGATCCACTGAATGAGTCTGTTGTTCAGCTGTACCAGAAGTCTTCTGTCAAACTCCTGGCTGCTCTCTACCCACCTGTTGTTGAGGGTAATTATATTTTTCACAAGTATATATTTAAAATACAGAATTATAAGTTGTATTTTACATTACATTTTAAATGTTTGAGCAGAAGCTGGCAAGAAGGGAGGCAAGAAGAAGGGTGGTTCCATGCAGACTGTGTCCTCTCAGTTCAGAGTACGTCATTATCTGAAATATTGCATGTAAATAATGTTTAAGTCAGGTGAAAATTGAGAAAGCTGAAACTTTGCATAATGTTACAGGAGAATTTGGGCAAGCTCATGACCAACTTGAGGAGCACCCATCCTCACTTTGTACGTTGTCTGATTCCCAATGAATCCAAGACTCCAGGTAAAGCGAAAATGTTTACAGAAATCCTGACATTAAAATCCAATGCAATTATGTTAATGTGATTAGTTGTTCATCAACAGTACTTATAACATCTAACTGTTTTTTACAGGTCTTATGGAGAACCACCTGGTTATCCATCAGTTGAGGTGTAACGGTGTACTGGAAGGTATCAGAATCTGCAGAAAGGGTTTCCCAAGCAGAATTCTCTATGGTGACTTCAAACAGAGGTAAGTGTGCTCACATGAAAATACAGTTTTTGTCTAAGGCTAGTAGGAAGTAATTCAAAGCTATAAATAATTTCAATTAATCTTCAACAGATACAAGGTCCTGAATGCCAGTGTTATCCCTGAGGGACAGTTTATGGACAACAAGAAGGCCTCTGAGAAACTCCTGGGATCCATCGATGTGGACCATGACCAGTATAGATTTGGACACACAAAGGTTCATATTTTGGTTGACAAGGATTCACAGATTCAGAAATCATGATGTTTAGTTTGAACACATGCAATAGATATTAATATTTGTATTATTGTGCATGAATGCAGGTGTTCTTCAAAGCTGGTCTTCTGGGTACTCTTGAGGAGATGCGTGATGAGAAACTGGCTGCTTTGGTCACAATGACTCAGGCTGCGTGCCGTGGTTTCCTCATGAGGAGAGAGTTTGTTAAGATGATGGAGAGGAGGTGAGTAATGCAATGAATAAAGATGATACAATATTAAATAACTGTGACAACAACAAATACTGATATTTATGACATGAAATAAATAACTGTTCATAGGGAGTCCATTTACACCATCCAATACAACATTCGCTCATTCATGAATGTCAAACACTGGCCATGGATGAAGGTTTTCTACAAGATTAAGCCTTTGCTGAAGAGTGCTGAGACTGAGAAGGAGCTTTCAAACATGAAAGAGGACTATACAAAATGCAAAGAAGCTTTGGCAAAGGCTGAGGCTAAAAAGAAGGAGCTTGAAGAGAAGATGGTTTCCCTGCTGCAAGAGAAAAATGATCTGCAGCTGCAAGTGGCCTCTGTTAGTTTTATTTTCTGAATTTACAGAATTTTGCTCTGGTTTCAATTTTGTTTTATATCGCATTATATAACAAATCATTTTAATTTCTTTTAGGAATCTGAGAATCTCTCAGATGCTGAGGAGAGATGTGAGGGTCTGATCAAGAGCAAAATCCAACTTGAAGCTAAACTCAAAGAGGCAACTGAGAGACTGGAGGATGAGGAAGAAATCAATGCTGAACTGACAGCCAAGAAGAGGAAACTGGAGGATGAGTGTTCTGAGCTGAAGAAAGACATTGATGACCTGGAGCTCACCTTGGCTAAAGTGGAAAAAGAGAAACATGCCACTGAAAATAAGGTATGAGCAAAATTCAACATACAATTTAATTATTATTATTTTTTTTTCCAAAAAAAGTTGAATTCTAAGCTCTTTTATGAACAATCACACAGGTGAAGAACCTGACTGAGGAAATGGCAGGTCAGGATGAGAGCATTGCCAAGCTCACAAAGGAGAAGAAAGCCCTCCAAGAGGCACATCAGCAAACTCTTGATGATCTCCAGGCAGAAGAAGACAAAGTCAACACTCTGACCAAAGCCAAGACAAAGCTTGAGCAACAAGTTGATGATGTGAGTTAATTTTTCAAACCTTTATTTAACTAAATTGTTTTCATCCATCTAATTTTAAAACATGGTCAATGTTGTGGTCCAATAGCTTGAGGGTTCCCTGGAACAAGAAAAGAAACTCCGTATGGACCTTGAGAGAGCCAAGAGAAAGCTTGAAGGAGACCTGAAATTGGCCCAGGAGTCCATCATGGACCTGGAGAATGACAAGCAGCAATCTGATGAGAAGCTAAAGAAGTAATTGAAAAAACATGATGTTATTAAAACTGTCTTGTTGTAATGTGACTTTTCATACATGTTTTTGCTTCCTTATAACAGGAAAGACTTTGAAACTAGCCAGCTGCTCAGCAAGATCGAAGATGAACAATCTCTTGGGGCTCAACTTCAAAAGAAGATCAAGGAGCTTCAGGTATTTAGTTAGACATGTTTAATCATTATTTAAAATAGTACATTTAAGATTGCTAAAGTGTGCTTGATTTTTTGTCACTGTAGGCTCGCATTGAGGAACTGGAGGAAGAGATTGAGGCTGAGCGTGCTGCTCGTGCAAAGGTTGAGAAGCAGAGAGCTGATCTCTCCAGAGAACTTGAAGAGATCAGTGAGAGGCTTGAGGAGGCTGGAGGAGCAACTGCTGCTCAGATCGAGATGAACAAGAAGCGTGAAGCTGAATTCCAGAAGCTGCGTCGTGATCTTGAAGAATCCACCCTTCAGCATGAAGCTACCGCTGCTGCCCTCCGCAAAAAACAAGCAGACAGTGTGGCCGAGCTGGGAGAGCAAATTGACAACCTCCAGCGTGTCAAGCAGAAGCTTGAGAAAGAGAAGAGTGAATACAAAATGGAGATTGATGATCTTTCCAGCAACATGGAAGCTGTTGCCAAAGCAAAGGTTAAAAATTGTATTTCTAGAAAAATAAATGTGGATAATGTGAATATAATTAGAAATCTTTTTCATTTTAAATGATTTTGTTGTTTTCAGGCAAATCTTGAGAAGATGAGCCGCACACTGGAGGACCAACTTAGTGAAATTAAGTCCAAGAACGATGAGAACGTTCGCCAGCTAAATGACCTCAGTACTCAAAGAGCAAGACTTCAAACCGAAAATGGTAACAAAGGACAATCATAAACAATTTAACAAAGTGTTGACAGTAATTTAGAATGTAGAGAGTAGACTAATTGAAGAAAACATGCTACAGTCACCCACCAAAGACCTTATTTTAGGAAAGTAGATACTATGAATCTCATACAATGATTTTAAATCTCACAAGGTGAGTTTGGCCGTCAACTGGAGGAGAAGGAGGCTCTTGTTTCTCAGCTCACCAGAGGCAAACAAGCTTTCACTCAGCAAATTGAGGAGCTTAAGAGGCAGATTGAAGAGGAGGTTAAGGTAAAACAACACAACCATTGGGATTGCACACTTGCCACCTACTGCAGAGCAAAGGTAACAGCATCTGACTTGATCTTTTAGGCTAAGAACGCTCTGGCCCATGCAGTGCAGTCAGCTCGCCATGACTGTGACCTCCTCCGTGAGCAGTTTGAGGAAGAGCAGGAGGCAAAGGCTGAGCTCCAGAGGGGAATGTCTAAAGCCAACAGTGAGGTTGCTCAATGGAGAACCAAATATGAAACTGATGCCATCCAGCGCACAGAGGAACTTGAAGAGGCCAAGTATGAATATGAACAAAACCTAATAAAATATCTGTTAATAATATTTCTTGCTTGTTCTGACTGTTAGTTATGAAATGCATAACAGGAAGAAGCTGACTCAGCGCCTGCAGGAGGCAGAGGAACAGATTGAGGCAGTGAACTCCAAATGTGCCTCTCTGGAGAAGACCAAGCAGAGACTCCAGGGTGAGGTGGAGGACCTCATGATTGATGTGGAGAGAGCCAATGGTTTGGCTGCCAACCTTGATAAGAAACAGAGGAACTTTGACAAGGTAAGCAATTCCGAGTCCTTGTGTGATATATAGTCGTTGTTTAACACTTGAATAAAAACTTAATTCAGCATTCTACATTTAATAACATTTCCTTGACCCTAAAATTTATTTACCCAAGATTCTGGCAGAATGGAAGCAGAAATATGAAGAAGGTCAGGCAGAGCTGGAGGGTGCACAGAAAGAAGCTCGCTCACTCAGCACTGAACTGTTCAAGTTGAAGAACTCTTATGAGGAGACTCTGGATCATCTGGAAACACTCAAGAGAGAAAACAAGAATCTCCAGCGTAAGAAAGAAATTGTTGAATGAATATTGTCATCTGAATATATGATAATTTACAAATGTAAAATCAGCATTAGTAAATCACAGAATGTGTATTGTTTACTATATACTAAAAGTTTTTTCTATCTCGCATGTAGAGGAGATCTCAGATCTGACAGAGCAGTTGGGTGAGACTGGTAAGAGCATCCATGAACTGGAAAAGGCCAAGAAAGCAGTAGAGACTGAAAAGGCAGAAATTCAGACTGCCCTGGAGGAGGCTGAAGTGAGTATCCCAAGATTAAACTTATTATTAAAATTCTTGCCCCAACATACCTTGGTTACCATACTACTGTATATTTGTAATAGGGAGTATATTTTAGTTCTGAAATATTGTTTTTATCTCTTTTTACAGGGCACCCTTGAGCATGAAGAGTCCAAGATTCTTCGTGTCCAGCTTGAGCTTAACCAGGTGAAGAGTGAGGTTGACAGGAAGCTTGCAGAGAAGGATGAGGAGGTCGAGCAGATCAAGAGAAACAGCCAGAGAGTCATTGAATCCATGCAGAGCACACTTGACTCTGAGGTCAGGAGCAGAAACGATTCTCTGAGAATCAAGAAGAAGATGGAGGGAGACCTTAATGAGATGGAGATTCAGCTGAGCCATGCCAATCGCCAGGCTGCTGAGGCCCAGAAACAGCTCAGGAATGTTCAGGGACAACTCAAGGTATGTGACTTCTCTTTAACTACATTTCAAGAGTGGAATCCTTTAAAGTATTGATATATACATTGGATAATATTGTAGGTAAGTTTAAGCACAAGAGCTTATAGTAAACTGTTGTTATCTTCAGGATGCCCAACTGCATCTTGATGATGCCGTGAGAGGACAGGAAGACATGAAAGAGCAGGTGGCTATGGTGGAGCGCAGAAACACTTTGATGCAGTCAGAGATTGAGGAGCTGAGAGCAGCTCTGGAGCAGACAGAGAGAAGTCGCAAAGTGGCTGAACAAGAGCTGGTGGATGCTAGTGAGCGTGTTGGACTGCTGCACTCTCAGGTACTTTTAGTCTTACTCTTGTTTCTCTTTTGCAAACAAACAAGGCAGATGTCAGATAACCTTGTATATTCCTCTGTTTCAGAACACAAGCCTTTTGAACACCAAGAAGAAGCTTGAAGCTGACCTTGTGCAAATTCAGGGTGAAGTCGATGACACTGTGCAGGAAGCAAGAAACGCTGAAGAGAAGGCCAAGAAGGCCATCACTGATGTAAATATTTAAGTTTAAAAAATTTCACCTTTTAGAATGTTGACAAATTAGACACGTTCACCAATTTTTTTAATGTGTAAATTAGGCTGCAATGATGGCAGAAGAGCTCAAGAAGGAGCAGGACACCAGTGCTCACTTGGAGAGAATGAAAAAGAACCTGGAGGTCACAGTGAAGGATCTGCAGCACCGTCTGGATGAGGCTGAGAATCTGGCCATGAAGGGAGGAAAGAAACAACTCCAGAAACTGGAGTCCAGAGTAAGCTTGCTTTGTTTTTATGTCTTGATATTGGCAGTTTAAAGTATATATTATGACGTATTGTATTTTTGTTTAGTAAAATTAGTCTAATAACATCTTTCTATTAGGTCCGTGAGCTTGAGGCTGAAGTTGAGGCAGAACAGAGACGTGGAGCAGATGCTGTTAAAGGTGTCCGCAAATACGAGAGGAGAGTGAAGGAGCTCACCTATCAGGTATGACCATACCCATACATCATAGGTTCTTAACGTTTACATAAACAGTGTACATTCTGTGTAGTGTGGAAACTAAATCGTAAATATTTATATTGTCATTTATAGACTGAGGAGGATAAGAAGAACCTCAACAGACTGCAGGATCTGGTTGACAAGCTTCAGCTGAAGGTCAAGGCTTACAAGAGGCAATCTGAGGAGGCGGTATGTAAACAATATCCCAAAAAATAAATCTGTACATATTGTGTTTCTGACCAAAGCATAGCTATTAAACATGTCCTTAAACTTTAGGAGGAGCAAGCCAACACTCACATGTCCAAGTTGAGGAAGGTGCAGCATGAGCTGGAGGAGGCTGAGGAGCGTGCTGACATTGCTGAATCTCAGGTCAACAAGCTCAGAGCCAAGAGCCGCGATGCTGGAAAGGTAAAATTGAATAGATAAGTTCTTACAGAAGCTATATCAGTTGATTTTTTTTTTAAATTTACTGTATGACATTTGCACATTTAAGATCTTTACACTGAAAAGTACCATATTTTGATAATTTTAATAATTATGCTTATTTTCCTATTTCTTCTTTCCTAGGGCAAGGAAGAGTAAATTTCCAGAACTTGAAAGGAGAATCTACTCAAATCATACAATATGATTGCTTTTGTACCTTTCTTGTCCTTGTGAAATAAATTGTATATATCAGCATTTAATTTGCCTCTGTGGTATTTTACAGCTGTTGTGATGAAAAGAAATTACACTTCATGTACTTTCAGGATATTAGACTTTAAAGGGATATTTTGTCATTCTAAACATTACAGATCTTTAATGGAAATGGTTTAACAATGTTTTTCAGCCATGATCACAAAATATTGTTCATACACCCAGGGACATCTTTCTTTAAGGGGCACAATGTGCACAGCTACCCCCCATACTGAAATCATAATTATTAATGTCAATTAAACATCTAAATCTAATACCCCATATTCTTATAGACTACACAGTCAAAAAAATAAGCTTTTATGAATGATTTTATTGCTATTTTACACATTAATGAAAAACTCATGGGCTCAACATCTGTGATTGGCTGTAATGATCAACACTGCAAAAACAGTGAATAAAAATAAATCCTCAATCTAAATGTAATTCTGCAACCAACAATTTATTTAATTGCATTGAAAGCATATCATTTTTAAAAACAAGCCTATAAACATACTGGTAAAACTTTACAATATGGTTGTATTATTAAAGATTGGTAAATGTATTAAAGCTACAGTCGGCAACTACCACCGAGCAACCTCCCATCGAGCTCGTTCAGCTCATTCCGATATTGATCCTAGTTTTCCGGCATGTGCAGGAACTGTGATTGACAGGCAGTTTTTAATACCAGATGAACTGGGAGCTGTGGATTTTTGCCAACCAAATAACAGGCTCTAGTTGGAGGTAGGAGGGCAGGTTTTTTCTTAAACAGTATAATTTATGTTGTCGTAGCATAGTGTTGGTTTCAGTGAATATGATCAAAAAAATCTTGCCAACTGCAGCTTTAAATAACAAAAACAAACAGTGAAGAATATAGTTTTCCAACATGTATTAATTATTGTTAATGTTAATGACAATAGTTATTCATATTAATTTATAGTGCATTAATTTATGTTAACAATTACATATACAAAGCTTGATGTTATAAAGGTATTAGTGTATGCCAAAATTAACATGAAAATTAATACACTGAATAAAATGATAAACAAAACACTTATGTTTTTGCTGAAAACATCCAATTTCTTGCATGGCCAGCATACTCACCGGACATGTCAGCAATTGAGCATGTTTTCAGGGTGCGATTTGTGAAAAAAACAGAGGGGGGGACGTTTTCATATGCGTCGATTTCGGTGACGTGGGTACCCACCATATTTCGTCATGAGTCATTTTGTACCCACCACTAGTTTTAACTTTTTTGACTGTTTTCAGTGGCTATGAAGAGCAATATGAGAGAGAAATTTGGTAATCATTGTCCGACCTAACAAAAATCCATTATTATATTATTATTATTATTATTATTTTATATATTTCTAATTAAAATATTCAGAAATGCGCTCTCCGCTCACGAGCTCTCATCGGAACAAACTCGAACCTCACTGTCTGCTGAACTTGCGCAGAAACATCAAAATATAACCACCTTTTTAAAATGGTTTTAAAACTAAACATTTAGACTATTTTACTCAAGAAGCAGCCTAACGCAATATTTTTACTCTAACAGCTTATCTTTCCCCACACATATGAACTGTGATCATGCACAACGAAAAAACACGCAAGAATTAAATCTTGAATGGCAAAACTATATGGCACAGCGTAGTGTCAACTTAAACATAAATATAAACAATGTATTGATTGCAAAGTTAAACCATTACAGTAGAAACAGTTTTACTGCTGCTTTTAAAGTTATAACATTAATTTTACACCGCAATGCTGAGCTACAGTGAAATGATCGAAAAGACAGATGCATTATGCAGTGGTGTAGTCTAGATTTTTGTAGTGAGTATACTGTGATTTTTCCCTCTCACCCTTATGCTCACTCGTCCTAGCGCGACACCTCATAAGCACCACCACACTCACAGATGCATACAGTATAGATATTCATGTAACTTAGAGCATTCTGAAAGTGTACTCATAAACACATAAACTGAACGTGTTATCAACATGTCAGTTTATTATAAGAAAAAAAAGACTTTAGAGCCAATGGGTTTACAGCTGGGGAAACTGGACTGATTTTTAGACTGGTTTAGTGTTAATCAACATCTAACTCAGGAACAAAAGTTACTTAACTGTTAATTAAAATTAAATAAACTGTTTACAATCTTCAATCCGTGGATAACACATGCATTAAATGAGAAAAAAATATTCACTCTTTCAATAGATATTATCTGACAACTATATGTTTTTAATTAATACACATTTAAGATGACCATGAATTAACTATAATTTGCATAGTCATTGATATTAAAGCTTATTTTTTTGCATATAATATAATCATTGTCTAAAAATGAAAATAGGCTTATACTTAATTATTATTACAAGACCATCCTGTAGCCTAAAATTTGCAAGTCTAAACTGAACATCAACGCAGACATGAATTTCCTCACAGAAGTTTAAGATCATATACATCTTGTCAAGATGATCTTGAACGTAGATATATAAATGAACACAGAGAAGGAAAGTTTAACACTGTGAAGCACAAGCAAACATGCAGAGGAACTGAATTGCAGTTAAAAACCATCAGGATATTATCACGGGCTTATTTTATTGCATTTAGAGCCTTACCTCCAGATAAAGTAATAAACTGGACTGATGATTTAAATGTTGTACTCACATGTGCGTTGTAAGCTCTATGGATTTTATGTTGCAGCACTGCTTCACTCGTTCACTTCTCAGAGTCGCGTGAGCAGCTACACTGCAGGTTCGACTTCATTTGGCGCTAAGCAGACCTCTTGGTGATGTCAAAGTACCGCGAGAGCGATTCAAAGCAGATTTCTCCATGTGATAACTGGAGTCGCTCTCGCGGTGCTTTGCTGTCACTTCCCTGTGGCGTCACACCAGTCTGCTCCCCAGTCACTTTCGCGTCACTATAGTAATTTGATTTCATAGAAATTAATACGCCGATCGGATCGCGCAGTTCGGCAGGAAGTATATAGCCTAATATGTATTTCAACCCGCTAAAGTGGCAAGTGTATAATGATCAGTGCTTCACATCTATATTATGACTAAAAGTTTAAAAATATGTCACAAAACCATGCTGTTACGCATCCTCGCGCTATTATTAGTGGGTATACGGAAATCCTTGACCATTTCTAGTGGGTATACGGCGTATACCTGCGTATCACGTAGACTACACCACTGGCATTATGTGTTAGTCAATTAGCCTCATTTGCGCAAACTGGATAAAAATAATTGAGCAGAGGCAGGGATACATTGACCAGAAAGGGGGAAATCCCACGCCCCCCCCCCCCCGGCAAATCGCAGCTCTGGATTGGCATATACTATACAAGTGCGTGTTCCAGTTTCTGCCAATATCCAGCAACTTCGCTCAGCCATTGAGGAGTGGATCAACATTTCACGGGCCACAATCAAGAACCTGATCAAGTCTGAATTAAGGCAGCTTAAATATGCATTTTAGTCTGGGACAAGAATAAGCCCTGTTCGGGGAACCGGCCCACAGCAAATTTAGCAGAGTTTTACGGTGTTAGTGAAAATATAAAGAGTTCAGAGTTAATTTAACAGTTAAAACTATTGAGTCGTTTACTATTTTATTTTAAAGAGTTGGTGTCAAAAAGTAGTGTTACCACTTTAAAAAAAAATCAACAACTGCAGTGTTTTGTTAGTGGAGTTTGTTACATCCTAGGGTGTTAAATAGAGAAGACCTCCCCCTCTTTACAGCACACACTGAACCGTGTTTTTGGTTGATGCAGTTCAAGATGATCATCTATTTCACTGTAAATGGTAAATTTTGATTAGTGTAAAATTATAGTTAGATTTTTAACTCTGTATAGAGTCAATGCTACAGAAGAGTCAAGGTGCCAACACGTTGACCTAGAAGAGTCAATGTGCCAACACATTCAAAAGTGTTTAAATAAATCTATTGGGAGTGGACCCCATGAGACACTTTTTTTCCAGATTTTGCTGTGTATATAATTTAATGTTTTGTTTCATTTAAATTTTAAGTTTCAGATTGTTCACTGTCATGAATTGTCTTTGGGGGAAGGATGGGGGGCAAAGGGATGCACATGCTGAAAGATTTGAGAAACACTGGCATATACTGTCCCTAACTGTCACGGGGCACTACCCCTGTAAAACATCATATCATATACCATTTGGGTACAAACTAATATGTAAACATTTGGTACCAAACCTTATAGGTACATATTTGCACCCTTGGTTCCAATCGAGGGGCAACCTTCCGATTTCTCTGATGAAGCCACTACGGAAGTGATCTAAACTGCAATTCATCGACTTGCAGCTAGAGATGACAAACTTTACAGTTGAAAATAATATGTTTACAGCCTGGTACAAAAATTATTTTTGGTCTATATAGCTAATTTTGCTCTTCATGACAACTGTTAGGGGGTTGAATTTTTTGTAACTCATCCATTTAAATTGTTAAGCCTTAAAGGTCTGCATAATTAAGGGGGCGTGGCCACTTGAGTGACGGTTGATCAGCCACCTGTCACTAGAGGCTAGTGACTGCTGTCAGTAGAGTTTCGCATTATAATGACTTTCATATCAAAAGTTTTTCTTTATTATTATTATTATTATTATTTTCTTTTTGCTTAGCCCTACTGTACACTGAAAAAAAGATTAATTCAATTTACTCGTTTTTTTAATGAATCGTTTTTTTTTTCAGTGTAATATCCCTGCTGGAAATACCAGCAAGACCAGCAAGTTTGCTAGCATAATTCCCATTCTGGTCCATGCTGGTTTAGCTGGTGGTCATCAAGCATATGTTGTGTTTTGGTGCTGGTAACCAGCAACAAACCAGCATGGACCAGCATGGAAATGATGCTGGTCTATGCTGTTGGTTCGTTTTTTCAGCAGGGATGTGTCTACTTTCAAGATCTCTGGCGCCACCTTTTGCAAGAGCGACTGTCTATCCTTTTCTAATAACGTACAATATGCAGTGTAAATCGCTAATTTAAAGTTTGCGTAATATGGACATTTTATATAAAAATTGTGGTACTTTAAAGTATCAACACGTTGATTTCGGCTGTCGCTGTTGAGGTAATATAAACAAAGAAAGTTTGTAAGGGAACTGCCCCAGTGACAGATAAGGAACACTTTTGGCAATATATTCTGACGGTGTATCTAATGTATTTGACAGCCTCCGTGTCAAGCAGAAGCTTGAGAAAGAAAAGAGTGATTACAAAATGGAGACTGCTGATCTGTTGCTAAAGCAAAGAGTATCTGGAGAATAGAAATTAAGAACTTAGACTTGAGATTAATATGTAATCAGTTAAATTAATTTAACTGAAATTAGTCAACTTGTTTTGCTTGACCCTGTGTATTCTTACTTTCAGATACATCTCGGGCGCCACCTTTTGCCAGAGCAACTTTCCATCCTTTCCTTTTCTAATAACGTTCAATATGCACTGCAAAGTCGCTCATTTAAAGTTTGCATATGGATATTTTATTTAAAAACTGTAGTACTTACAATGATCAACACGATGATTTCGGATGTCGCTGTAAACTGTTGAGGTAAAAATGTTGTGCTAGTCATAGATGGTGGAAATGAGTTAAAAAGTTACCCATTGACGCAGGTTTGAAAAAAAAACGCAAAACAAAATAAAGACAAAAGTGACGGTTTTCACCCCATCTTCAAGTAGGCTACAGAAGCTTAATCCTTTATGTTTCGGTATTGCCAGATATTTAATGTTGTGTAGCTTATTTACGTATTCTGAGAACAATACTTTTGACTGAAACAACTTCTGGTTCAGGTTGCTATAGTTACTTCTGCAGCAAATATTCACTCAGTGGATAAAGAGACGGGGAAAGAAAATGAAAAATTCTAATTTACTTAATTTAAAAAGGATAGTATAATATAATATAATCGTATAATATACTTTTATACAGAACTGTGTACCTTTTTAGAATTGAATGAGTATTTTCTAATTAAATAATTATTTCTAAAAAAAAAATCAAATTTTTTTTTTTGCGCTATTAGCCTAAATACCTATACTCTTACCAAGCAGATAATAGCTCTGGTGTTATTATCTTAGCAAATAAAATACAAAATTCTCCATCTGACACAAAGGAAAGTGGACACTGAGTCAATGCTCCCCCCCATATGGTGATATGGAGGTTTAACGCATTAGATTGCGCAGGTCGTAAATAGATGTACATACAGTGATCAGCTTGTCCTAAATTTAACACGATATGTAATCTAAATGTATAAGCTATATGCAGTGATCATAAAATGAGATATCTGATATGACGCTATCAATTAAATTTGGTCCAAAACAATATGCATTAAGATGTTAAAGTTACATGTTCTCATTTAAGCTAGTCCCATATTATACGTATTAACTGTATATGCACTGTACTAGCCTCCATCCTTAACAGTAAATGGGTTGCTTCTATATATAGCAATTAAACCAACAGAGTAACTAAACCTACAACGCCTGACCATATTTATCATCTTGCTTAGTGTGCAAGTTCAACTCAATATAAGTATAGAGGAGGGCATGATCAGTCTTACTGCAGACCAGAGGAGGTGGTAAGTGTCTTTGCAGTTGATATTGACATACACTTAATTTAACATTAACAAATTCAAACCTAGGGGGAAGGGATCTGATAAATACTGTGATGCATCTGAAAGTTTTTACAATCTGTAATGAATGGAAATCAGTGAAGTTGCTCTAGTTCTTACAAAATTCAAAACTTGCATAATTATTGAATTTAAATGTAACTGCAATGTTTTGCAGGCCAATCTGAAATTTCATCTGGTCTCAAGGAGAGTTAAGGTAGGCAGATTTTCCTGGCATAATGTGTTTTGCATGTCTGTGGTCATCTGTGCTGGACACCATGGAAAATGGATGTTTTTGGGGAAAAACTAATTAGAGTAGCTATATGAGGGGAAATTATTTAAACATTTTAATTGCAAATGTGTTTATGTGCGTATATAAATGCTTTGCGTACATGGTACATTATGTTTATAATCAGCAGACAAAAGATAAATTGTTGATTTTAACAGAACATAATTCTCCTTTTTTAGTACTCTATAGGACTAATTTAGTAAGAATGCATTTTAGGGGCACCTTTATAAATCTTTATTAGTTTTAAGATTTAAATTCCGAATTTTCGATTAAATGTGTTGCAGTAAGCCGCCACCATGAGTACGGACGCTGAGATGGCCGTTTACGGCAAGGCTGCCGTTTTCCTCCGTAAGCCTGAGAAGGAGAGAATTGAGGCTCAGAGCAAACCCTTTGATGCTAAGACTGCCTGCTATGTGGTTGATCCCAAAGAGCTGTACGTCAAAGGAACAATCAAGAGTAAAGATGGTGCCAAAGTCACTGTTATTACCCTTGACACTAAGGAGGTAATATATCCCTATTTTATGAAAATAATATCATTCATACTAATAATTTACTCTTCAATAAACTCTTGAATCGTGTTAATAGGAGAGAGTTGTTAAGGAGGATGAAGTCCACCCAATGAATCCTCCCAAGTTTGACAAGATTGAGGACATGGCCATGATGACCCATCTCAATGAACCCTCTGTGCTTTATAACCTCAAAGAGCGTTATGCAGCATGGATGATCTATGTAAGTTAAGCAGAAGTGAAGCAGCATTCAAGTTCATTATGGCTGTGAGGCTGCAATCTGATCATTTCTGTGTTGCTTTCAGACCTACTCTGGACTTTTCTGTGCTACTGTGAACCCCTACAAGTGGCTCCCAGTGTACGATGCAGAAGTGGTGGCTGCCTACAGAGGCAAAAAGCGTATGGAGGCCCCACCCCACATCTTCTCTGTCTCTGACAATGCCTATCAGTTCATGCTTACTGGTAAGATCAGAATCTTGAATCACAAGATGATTTTTTTGTTTTGTTTTAATAAAGCAATTATTTAAACAAAATTACCATTCAATTTACAGACAGAGAGAACCAGTCTGTCCTGATCACGTATGTATCTACTTTTATTAAGAGATGTTGAAAACAGTTATATATTCTCATAGAACTTCTGAATGTCTTATTATTATGTATCTCTTCTCTCATAAACCAGTGGAGAATCTGGTGCTGGAAAGACTGTGAACACCAAACGTGTCATTCAGTACTTTGCTACAGTTGCAGTGCAGGGTGACAAGAAGAAAGAGCAAGCTGCTGGCAAAATGCAGGTATGCATGTATAAGATATAAAACTATAACTATCTATGCTTATATTACTATCTTTAATTGTAGTAAATTTAGTTGCTACAAATTGTGTTTAGACAAAATATAGATGATTAAAACCTTCTTAAAAACACAGGGATCTCTTGAGGACCAGATCATTGCTGCCAACCCTCTGCTTGAAGCTTATGGTAATGCCAAGACTGTGAGAAATGACAACTCCTCTCGTTTCGTAAGTTTTTATTCACATGAGAGACACCTGTTTGAATTTTATGAAGTTCACTGTGATTGCACATCATTGACTCAAATGTTACTATGTTTCTTTGAACAGGGTAAATTCATCAGAATTCACTTTGGCACAAGTGGAAAACTGGCTAGTGCTGATATTGAGACATGTAGGTGGACTTGCATTAAAGGGATAGATCACCCACAAATAAAAATTCAGTTTTTCTCACTCTCATGTTGTTAGAAACCTGTATTTAATTTTTGTTCTGATGAACATGAAGGAAAATATTTTTAAGAATGTTTGCGACCAAACCAATCATGAGCCCCATTCACTTCCATAGAAGGATAAAAGAATACTATGGAAGTGAATGGGGCTCATGAACGGTTTGATTACAAACATTCCTCAAAATATCTTCCTTTGTGTTCATCAGAACAAAGAAATTTATACCGGTTTCTAACAACATGAGAATGAGAAAATGATGACAGAATTTTTATTTGTGGGTGAACTATCCCTTTAAATTGACACATATTGCACACTTGTCTTTTTCTGACAACTCTTTAGACGTTTGTTATTTACTTTAATACATCCTCTGAACAGATCTGCTGGAGAAGTCTAGAGTGACATTCCAGCTTCCAGATGAGAGAGGCTACCACATCTTCTACCAGATGATGACCAACCATAAGCCTGAGCTGATTGGTAGGTGCACGTATTTCATTTAAAGCTTTAAAATGCCAGTGAATGTAGTAAACTTCTCTGTCATTAATGCAATCTGGTATTTTACAGAAATGACGCTCATCACCACCAACCCCTACGACTTCCCCATGTGCAGTATGGGTCAGATCACAGTGGCAAGCATTGATGATAAAGAGGAGTTGGTTGCCACTGATGTGAGTCATTGCTATTTTATTAATGGCACTGGTTTTACATAATTATGGCAGTTCTTAAAGTTCATCCCTCTCTATAATTTTCAGACTGCCATTGACATTCTGGGCTTCACTGGTGAGGAGAAGATGGGCATCTATAAGTTCACCGGAGCAGTGCTGCATCATGGTAACATGAAGTTCAAGCAGAAGCAGCGTGAGGAGCAGGCTGAGCCTGATGGCACAGAGGGTGAGACTAAGAAGTTCTAGTGTATGTCACGAACAGTATTTTCAAAAATAGTTAAAAAATACTTTGATTAGAGTAAGAGATCCATGTTTGTATTTGCAAATAGAAAAAATGTTTGTTTTAGTATTCACGACATTTAAAAAAATGTCTTAAACTTGAAAAATTTCAGAGGCTGACAAAGTTGCCTATCTTTTGGGCTTGAACTCTGCTGATATGCTCAAAGCTTTGTGCTACCCAAGAGTAAAGGTCGGAAATGAGTTTGTAACCAAAGGTCAGACTGTGCCACAGGTATGTAGGCCTTAAAATATGTCCAATTAATTATTTGCCTCAATATAATGTGCAGTATATATGTGTGCAGTACATGTGAAACACTCTGCGTATGACTGCAGTATTATTACCCAAGTACAGAAAGTTTTAATAAAATGTAAACTTGTGTTCTTTTGCCAGGTGTACAACTCTGTTAGCGCCTTGGCCAAATCTATCTATGAGAGGATGTTCTTGTGGATGGTCGTACGTATCAACCAGATGTTGGACACAAAACAAGCCAGACAGTTCTTCATTGGTGTGCTGGATATTGCTGGCTTTGAGATCTTTGATGTAAGAATGGTTTATTTTTTCTCTTCTCAAAGTTGAATTGTTCATAATCAGTTTTAAGTAAATGTTTTTTTTCTTCAGTTCAACAGCATGGAGCAGCTGTGCATCAACTTCACCAATGAGAAACTGCAACAGTTCTTCAACCATCACATGTTTGTGCTGGAACAAGAGGAGTACAAGAAGGAGGGCATTGTTTGGGAGTTCATTGACTTCGGCATGGACTTGGCTGCTTGCATTGAGCTCATTGAGAAGGTTCCTTCTGGTTTTTATACATCTTTATTTCTGTCTTTTCCAAACTCATAAACTGTGATAGTAATACCTTTCATTCATTGTTTAACAGCCCATGGGTATCTTCTCCATCCTTGAAGAGGAGTGCATGTTCCCTAAAGCTTCAGACACCACCTTCAAGAACAAGCTGTATGATCAGCACCTTGGCAAGTGCAATGCTTTCCAGAAACCAAAGCCTGCCAAAGGCAAGGCTGAGGCCCACTTCTCCCTGGTTCACTATGCTGGTACTGTGGACTACAACATTGCTGGCTGGTTGGACAAGAACAAGGATCCACTGAATGAGTCCGTTGTGCAGCTGTACCAGAAATCTTCTGTCAAACTCCTGGCTACTCTCTACCCACCTGTTGTTGAGGGTAATATAAACATGTTGTGTTAATAGAACTATGTTTGTCAATGTAACAAAACTCTTATTCATAATTTGGTTCATTACGGTCTTGGCATTACATTTAATGTCTTTTTCTTTATATATTTAAAAAGAAAGTGGTGGAAAGAAGGGAGGCAAGAAGAAGGGTGGTTCTATGCAGACTGTGTCTTCTCAGTTCAGGGTACGTCATTATCTAAGATAATGAAAGTGAATAATGCAACAGTTCTACAGCAATAAAACTCAGACTGAATCAACAAACTGAAAGTGATTTATAATTTTATAGGAGAATTTGGGCAAACTCATGACCAACTTGAGGAGCACCCATCCTCACTTTGTGCGTTGCCTGATTCCCAATGAGTCCAAGACTCCAGGTGAAGACAAAAAGCACATAAAGATATTCAGACATTTAAAAAAATATGCAATGATGGTAAATATCTGAACTCTTAACTTATTCCATTTTACAGGTCTTATGGAGAACCACCTGGTCATCCATCAGCTGAGGTGTAATGGTGTACTGGAAGGTATCAGAATCTGCAGAAAGGGCTTCCCAAGCAGAATCCTCTATGGTGACTTCAAACAGAGGTAAATGGGATTGCATAAAAATACTGAGTTGTGTAAATTTATTCAGAGATCTGATCAATTTCATACTTGTTTAACAGATACAAGGTCCTGAATGCCAGTGTTATCCCTGAGGGACAGTTTATTGACAACAAGAAAGCCTCTGAGAAACTCCTGGGATCCATCGATGTTGACCATGACCAGTATAGATTTGGACACACAAAGGTTCATATTCTGGTTTACAATGATTTACAGTTTCAGAAATCATGATGTTTAGTTTAAACACATGCAATAGATATTAATATTTGTATTATTGTGCATGAATGCAGGTGTTCTTCAAAGCTGGTCTTCTGGGTACTCTTGAGGAGATGCGTGATGAGAAACTGGCTGCTTTGGTCACAATGACTCAGGCTGCGTGCCGTGGTTTTCTCATGAGGAGAGAGTTTGTTAAGATGATGGAGAGGAGGTGAGTAATGTCATGAATAAAGATGATACAATAATAAATAACTGTGACAACATCAAATACTGATGTTTATGACATGAAATAAATAACTGTTCATAGGGAGTCCATTTACACCATCCAATACAACATTCGCTCATTCATGAATGTCAAACACTGGCCATGGATGAAGGTTTACTACAAGGTTAAACCTCTGCTAAAGAGTGCTGAGACTGAGAAGGAGCTTTCAAACATGAAAGAGGAATTTACAAAGTGCAAAGAAGATCTTGCCAAGGCTGAGGCCAAAAAGAAGGAGCTTGAAGAGAAGATGGTTGCCCTGCTGCAAGAGAAAAATGATCTGCAGCTGCAAGTGGCCTCTGTGAGTATTATTTACTGAATTTAAAAAGTGTTTTTTTTCAATTGTGTCTTTTTTAATTATGTAAAAAATATTTTTTATTTCTTTCAGGAATCTGAGAATCTCTCAGATGCTGAGGAGAGATGTGAGGGTCTGATCAAGAGCAAAATCCAACTTGAAGCTAAACTCAAAGAGGCAACTGAGAGACTGGAGGATGAGGAAGAAATCAATGCTGAACTGACAGCCAAGAAGAGGAAACTGGAGGATGAGTGTTCTGAGCTGAAGAAAGACATTGATGACCTGGAGCTCACCTTGGCTAAAGTGGAAAAAGAGAAACATGCCACTGAAAATAAGGTATGAGCAAAATTCAACATACAATTTAATTATTATTATTTTTTTTTCCAAAAAAAGTTGAATTCTAAGCTCTTTTATGAACAATCACACAGGTGAAGAACCTGACTGAGGAAATGGCAGGTCAGGATGAGAGCATTGCCAAGCTCACAAAGGAGAAGAAAGCCCTCCAAGAGGCACATCAGCAAACTCTTGATGACCTTCAGGCAGAAGAAGACAAAGTCAACACTCTGACCAAAGCCAAGACAAAGCTTGAGCAACAAGTTGATGATGTGAGTTAGTTTTTCCAACATTTAGTTTTTTTTTACTTAATTGTCTTCATCCATTTAATTTTGAAAAATTGTCAATGTTGTTTTCCAACAGCTTGAAGGTTCCCTGGAACAAGAGAAGAAACTCCGTATGGACCTTGAGAGAGCCAAGAGAAAGCTTGAAGGAGACCTGAAATTGGCCCAGGAATCCATCATGGATCTGGAGAATGACAAGCAGCAATCTGATGAGAAGCTGAAGAAGTAATTGAAAAAACATGATTTTATTTAAACTGTCTAGTTGTAATGTGACTTTTCATACATGGTTTTGCTTCCTTATAACAGGAAAGACTTTGAAACTAGCCAGCTGCTCAGCAAGATCGAAGATGAACAATCTCTTGGGGCTCAACTTCAAAAGAAGATCAAGGAGCTTCAGGTATTTAGTTAGACATTTTTAATCATTATTTAAAATAGTACATTTAAGATTGCTAAAGTGTGCTTGATTTCTTGTCACTGTAGGCTCGCATTGAGGAACTGGAGGAAGAGATTGAGGCTGAGCGTGCTGCTCGTGCAAAGGTTGAGAAGCAGAGAGCTGATCTCTCCAGAGAACTTGAAGAGATCAGTGAGAGGCTTGAGGAGGCTGGAGGAGCAACTGCTGCTCAGATCGAGATGAACAAGAAGCGTGAAGCTGAATTCCAGAAGCTGCGTCGTGATCTTGAAGAATCCACCCTTCAGCATGAAGCTACCGCTGCTGCCCTCCGCAAGAAACAAGCAGACAGTGTGGCCGAGCTGGGAGAGCAAATCGACAACCTCCAGCGTGTCAAGCAGAAGCTTGAGAAAGAGAAGAGTGAATACAAAATGGAGATTGATGATCTTTCCAGCAACATGGAAGCTGTTGCCAAAGCAAAGGTTGAAAATTTGATTTCTAGAAGAATATTTGCAAATGACGTAAATATAAATAAGTAATATTCTTAAAAATTTATTTTGTTGTTTTCAGGGAAATCTTGAGAAGATGTGCCGCACCCTGGAGGACCAACTGAGTGAAATTAAGTCCAAGAATGATGAGAACCTTCGTCAGCTAAATGACATCAGTACTCAAAGAGCAAGACTTCAAACTGAAAATGGTAACAAAGGACAATCATAAACAATAACAGAATGTTGACAGTAATTTAGAATGTAGAAATAGACTAATTGAAGAAAACATGCTACAGACATACACCAAAGACCTTATTTTAAGAATGTAGATACTATGATTCTCATACATTGATTCTAAATCTCACAAGGTGAGTTTGGCCGTCAGCTGGAGGAGAAGGAGGCTCTTGTTTCTCAGCTCACCAGAGGCAAACAAGCTTTCACTCAGCAAATTGAGGAGCTTAAGAGGCAGATTGAAGAGGAGGTTAAGGTAAAACAACACAACCATTGGGATTGCACACTTGCCACCTACTGCAGAGCAAAGGTAACAGCATCTGACTTGATCTTTTAGGCTAAGAACGCTCTGGCCCATGCAGTGCAGTCAGCTCGCCATGACTGTGACCTCCTCCGTGAGCAGTTTGAGGAAGAGCAGGAGGCAAAGGCTGAGCTCCAGAGGGGAATGTCTAAAGCCAACAGTGAGGTTGCTCAATGGAGAACCAAATATGAAACTGATGCCATCCAGCGCACAGAGGAACTTGAAGAGGCCAAGTATGAATATGAACAAAACTTGATAAAATATCTGTTAATAATATTGCATGCCTGTTCTGACTAATGTTATTAAATGCTTTACAGGAAGAAGCTGGCTCAGCGTCTGCAAGAGGCAGAGGAACAGATTGAGGCAGTGAACTCCAAATGTGGCTCTCTGGAGAAGACCAAGCAGAGACTCCAGGGTGAGGTGGAGGACCTCATGATTGATGTGGAGAGAGCCAATGGTTTGGCTGCTAACCTTGACAAGAAACAGAGGAACTTTGACAAGGTAAGCAATTCTGAGCGCGTATGTGATATATACGTTTATTGAAAGTTGAATAAAAAACTTGTTTCCTGTTTTATTTATTGTTTTCCCTCACCCTAAACTTTTTACCCCCAAGGTTTTGGCAGAATGGAAGCAGAAATATGAAGAAGGTCAGGCAGAGCTGGAGGGTGCACAGAAAGAAGCTCGCTCACTCAGCACTGAACTGTTCAAGATGAAGAACTCTTATGAGGAGACTCTGGATCATCTGGAGACACTCAAGAGAGAAAACAAGAATCTCCAGCGTAAGAAAGAAATTGTTGAATGAATATTGTCATCTGAATATATTACAATATACAAATGTAAAATCAGCATTAGTAAATCACAGAATGTATATTGTTCATTATATACTAAAGGTGTTTTCTATCATGCATGTAGAGGAGATCTCAGATCTGACAGAGCAGTTGGGTGAGACTGGTAAGAGCATCCATGAATTGGAAAAAGCCAAGAAAACAGTAGAGACTGAGAAGGCAGAAATTCAGACAGCCCTGGAGGAGGCTGAAGTGAGTATCTGGAGATTGAATATTAAGAAATTAATCTGAAGAAAAACATAAAGTAAATTAAGTATTAAGATTAATGTTTAATTGATTTTTTGCTGTAACCATTACACTTTTGTTAAAAACATTATCATTTTAAAAATTTAAATATTGTTCACAGGGCACCCTGGAGCATGAAGAGTCCAAGATTCTTCGTGTCCAGCTTGAGCTTAACCAGGTGAAGGGTGAGGTTGACAGGAAGCTTGCAGAGAAGGATGAGGAGACAGAGCAGATCAAGAGAAACAGCCAGAGAGTCATTGAATCCATGCAGAGCACACTTGACTCTGAGGTCAGGAGCAGAAACGATGCTCTGAGGATCAAGAAGAAGATGGAGGGAGACCTTAATGAGATGGAGATTCAGCTGAGCCATGCCAATCGCCAGGCTGCTGAGTCTCAGAAACAGCTGAGGAATGTTCAGGGACAACTCAAGGTATGTGACTTTTTAATTTCATTTGAAGAATGTAAGCTTTAAAGTAGATTAATATATACATTGGATAATATTGTACGTAAGTTTAAGCACAAGGGCTTATAGGAAAACTGTTGTTATCTTCAGGATGCCCAACTGCACCTTGATGAGGCCGTGAGAGGACAGGAAGACATGAAAGAGCAGGTGGCCATGGTGGAGCGCAGAAACACTCTGATGCAGTCAGAGATTGAGGAGCTGAGAGCAGCTCTGGAGCAGACAGAGAGAGGTCGCAAAGTTGCTGAACAAGAGCTGGTGGATGCCAGTGAGCGTGTTGGACTGCTGCACTCTCAGGTAAACCATAATGTTTATTTTTACATTAAAATAAAGGAAACTAAGAGCACAGGTTAAAAAAAAATTTTTCTTTCTATTTTGTAGAACACAAGTCTTCTAAACACCAAGAAGAAGCTTGAAGCTGACCTTGTTCAGATCCAAGGTGAAGTCGATGACACTGTGCAGGAAGCAAGAAATGCAGAGGAGAAGGCCAAGAAGGCCATCACTGATGTAAGCAATAGTAACTCTTAGTAGTAAATAAATAGTAGAATAAATGTTTCACACTCACAAATATTTTTTACTTGTACATTTAATTTTAATATATATTTGTACTTATGTGAAAGGCTGCAATGATGGCAGAGGAGCTCAAGAAGGAGCAGGACACCAGTGCTCACCTGGAGAGGATGAAGAAGAACCTGGAGGTCACAGTTAAGGATCTGCAGCACCGTCTGGATGAGGCTGAGAATCTGGCCATGAAGGGAGGAAAGAAACAACTCCAGAAACTGGAGTCCAGAGTAAGCTTTCCTTTACTTTTCAATATTGTAGCCATGATCTAAACATTTTGGATAAAATGCATTCTGTAATAATATAAATTAGAAAAAAATTATTGTGTTAATAAGTAAATTAATCTAGTAATATCTCTTATTTAGGTCCGGGAGCTTGAAGCTGAGGTTGAGGCAGAACAGAGACGTGGAGTTGATGCCGTTAAAGGTGTCCGCAAATATGAGAGGAGAGTGAAAGAGCTCACCTACCAGGTAAAGAATCTGGTAAAATAATAATTTTAAATAATTTTGTTATATTTTAGTCTAACGTGTTTGTGTTTCCTGCAGACTGAGGAGGATAAGAAGAACCTCAACAGACTGCAGGATCTGGTTGACAAGCTTCAGCTGAAGGTCAAGGCTTACAAGAGACAGGCTGAAGAAGCTGTGAGTATCTGATTTGAAAATTCTAAAGACCTCATGAATATTTTAGATTTTTTCTACCCTATATAACTGTTCTTCATTTTTCAGGAGGAACAATCCAACACTCACCTTTCCAAGTTGAGGAAGGTGCAGCATGAGCTGGAGGAGGCAGAGGAACGTGCTGATATTGCTGAGTCTCAGGTCAACAAGCTCAGAGCCAAGAGCCGCGATGCTGGAAAGGTAAATTTATTTAGAATTCTTATATGGGTTCTTATATTCCAAAACATGACACTAAAATAATTGTTTAGGTATTCATTTAGTTATTAATTTTGTTTTTATGTAAATTATTTATTAAGTGCTTATATTTATTTCCCCCCTTTATAGGGCAAAGATGCAGCTGAATGAAAGCCTTCATGTCCCAAACCACTCTCTTTATAATGTAAAAATGACTTAATAAAAACATTCACTGAGCAACTACTTTGGATTTCTTGGAATTTCTTTGGATTTTGATAGCTGAATTCACAGCTGAACACCTTGCATCATATATATTTTTCAATACATACGATATTGGTTGTTGGAAGTTTTAATATATTTAAACTGGTATGTATGTATAAACTGGTGCAAATATAGAAATCCATTGCTGATCATTAAACAAAAATGATGCAGGCTAAGTTTTTCATACAAAAAATATGTATATATTTAAAAATATGTATATAAAAAAGTATAGGCCTATGAAATATAAAAACATATGAAAATAGCAAAAAATGAAAGAGAATTAGTCACAAGAATGACTGCAACGTTTACAAAAAAAGTTCATAAAGTATTCTATTGATCTTCACTGTACTTTTCTCTAATATTAAACTGTATGCTTTTAGTTCAGTATCATTAAGGGGTGGTTTCCCGGACAGAGATTATCTTAGTAGAAGCTTTAGTTTAATTAGGAAATATAACAAACATGCCTTACTAAAAACATTACATGTATGCATTTTGAAGCAAAACAAAGGGCACTGATGTACTGTATTTAAAAATATGTCAGTGTAAGCTGTTTTTAGTTTGGACAGCTCTTACATTTATTTTAGTCTAGGACTAGTCTAATCCCTGTCCGGGAATGCGCCCCTATAAGTTTTGTTTAGTTTTGTTATCTAAATGTGTGTTAACAGTTTTCTTAAGATAAAGAAGTTAGATTTCAATAAAACTTTTATAATGACTCATGAATTTCACAATTTATGTAATAATGAGACAAAGTCATTGCTGAATTAAAGCACTGCAGAGTTTAGCTCCAACCCTGACGTCAGGACCCAAAATTGATCTGATGTCAAAATCCAATGTTGATCTGACATCAAAATCCAATGCTGATCTGACATCAAAATCCAATGTTGAGCTGACGTCAAGACCCAACTTTGAACTGACGTCAAGACCAAACGTTGATCTGACATAAAATCCAACATTGATCTGACGTCAAGTCCCAATATTGATCTGACGTCAAAATCCAACATTGGCCTGACGTCAAGACCCAACGTTGATCTGACATCGAAATCCAACTTAATCTGACGTCAAAATCCAATGTTGATCTGACTTTAAAATCCAATGTTGATCTGACTTCAAGACCCAGCTTTGGTGTAAACGTCAGGATCCAACATTGATCTGACGTTACACTGCAACAATGATCTGACATAAAAATCCAACCTAACCTGACGTCAAAGTCTAATATTGATCTGATGTCAAAATCCAACAGTGATCTAATTTTTAAAGGGGGGGGGGGGGGGTCAATGGTACTTAATGGATTCTGACTTATTAACACAGTTATAGAGTTGTTTCCTCATGCTAAACGTAGGCAATGTGTCAAAAAAGCAGTTGGACATGTTACAGAGTATTTCTGTGCTGAATGGACTTCGCCAGGGTTTGTACAAGTTTCGGAAAGTTTTTTTCGATTACAGGTCCAACTGACGTTTCAGGGGTTTTCTATACGTATCACTTCTTTATATGGGCACTTCCCCTGGAAAACCCCGCCCACCCGTCAATCAGCGGGAGATGCTAGAGCTTGCAAATATCTTATCACGCCACTCACCTTTGTTTAATTTCAAAACTCAACAATGGCACGAAAGATGAAGTGTGTTTTTGGATGTAAGGAGAAGAAATCCAGCCTTATGAAAACAATGGATATAGTTTATTATCCAAGGGTAGCAGCGGAGTTTTGCATGTGTGTTTGATGCGGTGGATTTTCCCAACCGGGTCATGAGTTGCACGCGGTAAGTAAGACTTCTGTTTTATGTTGGAAATAGTCGCGTGCATATTATATAAATGACACGAACCTGTAGTGAATCATAAGTTAAAACAGTGTTGTATAGTGTTGCATGACTCGTAGGGATGGGTATCGTTAAGGTTTTAACGGTATTACTACTCTTACCGGTACTGCTTAACGGTCCGGTGCTTTAACGGTATTCTTATCGGTACTTTGGCCAATGTTAACATTTGATCACGCACCTATGTTCACATGATTAAGTTAATTATGTGTCTGCATTTCATTATTACAAATTAATTTCTGCATATCATTTCTAAATAGTATACATATATTTATTAATGCACCAGTGTGAAAGCTGCAGAAAAAATACTCTAAATAGGATATTTAGGCTAAATAAATGTTTACATGCTGATTTTTCTTTATTTGGGATTTTAAAAAGAAGTAGAAAATATGTTGAATGCATAACGTTCAGCATTTCTCCCAAAAGAAATCAACAGAATTTCAACGTAAGGTAAGCAAACCAATTAGGGAGATTGTACATTTATTTTAAATGACGTGAACAATGTTGATTCAACATGGTTTTAGCATACATGCCTGACGTTGATGCGGCAACCACCAGAGATGATGGTTGAATTTTGCAGGCTGCGACCTTATAAGGACGTATTTTAAGACCGATTGCGTCACAGCAGCGCGACTTGAGGCTGTGACTTGTGTTAATATTATTCTGTTTATGTTGCGTATTTCTAAGGTTGATTAATTTTATATACTGTTGAATAGTTTAATCTACATCAACGTGTCATATTTTCTAAAATAAATGAATATTTTTCTGATTCCATATTTATTTAAATAAGTCAGAAACGTCTCCGCTGTGTCCTGCTGACAGGCACGGTGGGCGCGTGCAACAGGTGACGCAAATTATAGGTCCTCCGAGGGTTAGACTGTCTCATTTCAGTTCTCTTCGCGGACTTCTGAGGCTGCCACCTTGAAAGACAGAGTGCTCCCCTTTTAAGGTTGTATGCTTAGAAGGTCGCAGCCCTTGAATTGGGACACAGCTTCTTTCTGCACGTAATACACTTTTGAAAGATGCTTTGACAGATTGCTTGTGTTTCCGCCCTTACATGCAAACATCTTGTTGCACTTACCTGTATGACAACGAGCGTTGTCTGCATCAACTCTAGTAAAGTATAACCACACTTTTGAATGTTTTGCTCTATCCGCCATCATCACTCTTTGTATTAAGCGGTAGTTTTCGTGCTGTTATGCGTGTGCGTGCGCCGCGCTCGTTGTTGTGGTTGTGTTTGACAGACAGCCAGCCTCCGCGGCGCGCATGAGAGATCTCGCAGGTCTCACAGACAAACGTCTTAATCGCAAATTAGAAATGTTTGGTGAGATAAAATGTGCACGAAAACATTATTAAGCAAGAATACATAGTACATTTATTTTTATTTTTTTCTCCAGGACCGATAGCAGAACCGATAGCGTCAGATCTTACTGATACTACGGTCTTTCATAATTTAGCCCCGGGGCCAGTTTAATACCGGGTTTCGGTACCCATCCCTAATGACTCGTACTCGCTCCTCCCACGGTATAACTCCTCCGTCTTCATTTTTTCGTACGTTATCGGAAAGATTCGGTAAAGCTAATCTTTCTTTTATAAATCTGATTAAACTAAAGACTCTTCGGATATATAAAGGATGTCATATTACTCTATGGGTACTCCAGATTAACATCAGAAATGCAGAAACAGCGTGTGTTATGTGAGCTTTAAGACCCAGTGTTGGCCTGATGTCAAGACCTAACGTTGATCTGACATCAAGACACAACATTGATCAGAAGTCAAAATCCAACTTTGATCTGACGTCAAAATCCAACTTTGATCTGACATCAAGATCCAACGTTCATCTGATGTCAAGACCCAACGTTGATCTGACGTCGGGACCCAACGTTGATCTGATGTCAAGACCTAACGTTGGCCTGACATCAATATCCAAAGTTGATCTGAAGTCAAGACCGAACGAACGTTGATCTGACGTCAAAATCCAATGTTAATCTGACTGGAAAAAAACAATGTTGGCCTGACTTCAAGACACAACGTTGATCAGACATCAAGACCTTACATTGGCCTGACGTCAAGTACCAACGTTGATCTGATGTCAAGACCCAAGGTTGATCTGACGTCAAAATCCAACGTTGATCTGACGTCAATACAGGCCCGGCTGCAGGATGAGGCGGCATGTGAAATTGTTGAGGGGGCTTAACTTTATACCATCAATGATACCCTGAGATCTCGCTTTGGAAAGACATATTTTAAATGCAGTGGTTCATAAAACACTTCATATCCAACTGCACAGCACAGGTAACCAGAAACTCATTAATGATGATAGATCATGAGATAGACTAGTAAGTGTGGATTAAGGATGTTTAAAATCTCTAGCGTGTGGTCAGGACATAAATGGATTAAATCAGCAGATTTGCAAAGGTTTATTTATCTCCGCATATAAATTAAAATTAGCAGTGTAACTGTGCAGTATACCACATTATATTGTCATGATTTCGGTCTTACCGGCCACTTTGTCTTTGTTTCCTTATGTGTTGTGTTTTGTTTTGACAGCTCCACACGTGCGTGCCTCCCACCTGGTGATCTCAATATCGCTGACTCTTCTCACTGGCGTCACACACCTGATTCTCATTTTTGCCCATTCCGGTTTGATTTAAATTCCCCTCGTTTCCTCTGTTCTTTGCAAGTTCGTCATTGTATGTTCATGCCCACTAGCCCTGGCTAGTTCTTGTCTTGTCGTGTCTGAAACTTTGCTAATTATTATCCGTGCTCTCTGCTGCCTTTGCCCCTTCAGATTTCCCCGTTCAGCTGTGATTCTCCTGTGGATTGGTTCCCAGTAATCGCCTTCTGTCTGCTGGATTTCATCTTATCTCTGCTCTCTCGCTCGCTAGGCTGGAGTGGCAACAGCCGAGTTTGCACTCCGTCAGTCAGTGGATTTCTCTGAGCGCTGTCCAACATCAGAGCACTGTCCTGCATTAGAGCGCTGTCCAGCATCTCCACCAGCTGAAGGCGTTGTCTGTATTTATCTCTCTCTCTCTGTGAGCTCCGATGCACGATCTGTTCAGCGTGACGTCTCTCTCTCAGTGTGTGCGCATGCGCGTTTCATCCACCTCCACAATAAATTGAGCAGCAGGATCTGGAATAGAGAGAACAGGAGCAGAGATAAACCGGGACTTTAAATGATCAAAGGCCTCCTGAGCTTTAGAATTCCAGACAAACTTCTCCTTAGTGGAAGTGAGAGCAGTAAGAGGCTGAGCAACCTGACCTTAATTTCTGATGAATCGCCGGTAAAAATTAGCGAAACCTAAAAACCTTAACAAATCCTTACGGGACTCGGGGACTGGCCATTCGGCAACCGCTTTAAAGGTGCCATTTGTAATAATTGAGGTAAAAGATTTTAAAATCCCCCCGAGAGGATACTGCTGTGGCCCGCCTCTCTAGTGTTTTCTCCTCATCTCATCTTTTCACACGGACACTGAGTGTTATCTCTTCTACATACCAAAGGATTTCTAGTGTTTTCTCCATTTCTATCTACTTACACATTGAGTGTCTGTCTCCTATACATTTTGTGAATAAACACCTCTGCGCTGGGATTCCTGTGTTCTGTTGTACGTAACAGGACGAACTTGCCATTATAGATCCCGCAGAGGTTAACACACTCCGGAAGGCGCTCGCCCAGCAGGGCTCATGGTTGGGCCAACATTCTGCCCGTCTCACTACCACTTCTCAGGAGGTTGAGGATCTATCCTCCCGCATGGCTGATCTTTCCTCCCGTCTCGACCAGGTCCGTCATGACGCCTCCCAACCTAGTCAACAATCTGAGACGGAGCCTCATGCCACAGCTCCACCACCTTATGATGGCAATCCCGCCTCCTGCCGGGCGTTTTTATCGCAATGCTCCCTGGTTTTTGCCCTCCAGCCCCGCCACTATTCCTCTAAATGCTCCCGGGTTGCGTATGTGATTACCCTTCTGGTTGGCAAGGCTCGCGAGTGGGCTACGGCCGTGTGGGATGCCCGCGACCCCTGCTGCCGGTCTTTTGATGAGTTCCGCGAGGAGATGGAAAAGCTCTTCGACCGCTCAGTGCGTGGGGACGCCGCTGCGGCTCGGCTGGCACATCTGGTTCAGGGAAGACACACAGTCACCGAGTGCCGCTCTCTTTGCCAGCGAGTCTTTATGGACGAGACCACCGCTTCCCCCTCTTCCTCGACTTCACCAGCTGTCGAGCCGGAGCCCATGCAACTGGGGCGTATGCACCTGTCACAGAGAGAGAGAGATAGGCGTCTGCAGAATGCCTTATGCCTCTATTGCGGGAAACCCGGACACTTTACTAGGACCAGCTCGCTAAGAGCCGCTGCCCATCAGTGGGTCCGGGAGTCCTGGTGGGCGTCACTTCTTCTAAACTCTCCCCTGTTTCCAGTACCCAACTCCCCATCATGTTGTCCTTCGCTGGGCGTGATCATCCGTCCACTGCCCTTCTCGACTCTGGAGTGGAGGGCAACTTTATTGATGAAGCTCTGGTTCGCACCTGGGGTGTCCCGGTTTTCCCTCTCCAATTCCCCTTGGATGTCTGGTCCCTTAAGGGGCAGCAGATGGCGCGGATTACACATTGCACCTCTCCTGTGAGTCTTTCTGTGTCTGGTAATCATCATGAAGAGATTGTGTTGCACATCCTTCATGCCTCTATATCCCCTATTATTTTAGGGCATGCATGGTTGGCGCAACACAATCCTCACATTGATTGGCAACGTAATACTATTTTATCGTGGTCTCAGTCTTGTCATGTCTTGTCTTGGTTCTGCTGTTTCTGGTTCGGTTCTCTCTCATCCTCAGGTTCCGGCGGTCGATATGACCGGGGTCCCGGCGGAGTATGCTGATATCGCCCAGGTGTTTAGTAAAGCCCGGGCCACCTCCCTTCCTCCCCACCGGCCATACGATTGTGCTATCAATCTCCTTCCCGGCACTTCTCCGCCTAAAGGTAGACTTTATTCTTTATCGGGTCCTGAGAGAGAGGCTATGGACCAGTATATTAATAATGCCCAGCGTGCCGGTCTCATCCGTCCCTCCACCTCGCCCGCAGGGGCGGGGTTTTTCTTTGTTGAAAAGAAAGACGGCTCCCTGCGTCCTTGTATTGACTATAGGGGTTTGAATGACATTACTGTTAAGAATAGGTACCCCCTTCCTTTAATGTCTACGGCTTTTGAGCTCCTGCAGGGAGCGCAGTTCTTTACTAAGCTATATTTACGCAATGCCTATCATCTGGTAGGTATAAGAGATGGAGATGAGTGAAAGACAGCATTTAACACCCCTACCGGACACTTTGAGTACTGCGTTTTGCCGTTCGTGCTTTGTAACGCTCCATCTGTCTTTCAAACTCTGGTCAATGATGTGCTGAGAGACACATGATTAACAAGTTTGTCTTTGTGTACATAGATGATATTCTCATCTTTTCCCCCTCTATGCAGGAACACACTCTGCATGTCCGCCGAGTCTTACGCTGGTTGTTAGAGAATAAACTTTATGTGAAGGCGGAGAAGTGCGAATTCCATCGTAGGTCAGTTTCGTTCTTGGGTTTTGTTGTTGCTGCAGGTGAGATACGTCCCGACCCAGCCAAGATTAAAGGGACCATTTAACATGTCCGCCCAAAAAAAAATCAATTCATACTCCACACTCCAAACAGACGGGGGCAGTATACCTCCAGAAAAGTGAGTTGGTCTATTTTAATTTAGCAGCTGCAAATTTAGCAGCATATATCAAGTTTGATTTACATTAGCAACTAAGTTATCATTAGTCACAAAAAAAAACATTTAGTCTCATTAAAATTGCAATGTTTTCCGCTATGTTTCGTGCATCCATTTGGTGTTCATTATAATCGAAGACATTTCAAGCTTCTTAGCTAATGTTACATTTTAGCATCAGCTTGGTAGATAACGGGTGAAAACCGGATCAGATCCGTGGGTAGGGCTAACTATTAAACGCTAACAGCTAAGGATGCGCAATAATTTGCATGCGATAGTCATTGCGCTTCTCGTCAGTGAAGCCGGTTTCTTGATTAAAAGTGAATCGCCATCAGCTGCTTTCAGATGGAGCCATATTTACTGCACAAAGCTGTAGTTCATGTACAAGCTGAGCATAGGTTATCGCAATGCATATTATAAGTGAACTTCTAGCGAAATACTAACAGCATCTTACTTACCAATCGAAAAGAAATGTTGTCATTTCGGAGTCGAATCTCATTTCTTTCATGTCCATTAGTTGTCTCCAGCGATGAAAAGCAGTGCCAGTATTTACTCTGGTTCGGTTCCTTTATTTATCATATTTTATTTGTGATTCCGAGCGCGTTGTTCCCTTCAGCAAATGTTTGTGGTAGTGGTAAATGTCTCTTGCTTTAGCCATTCTTCCGCTCTCTTCCCTGAACTGAAATACGTCCGAAACCCCTATTGCAAGGCAGGAAGGCATCAAGGCATGTCCGAATCCATGGCTGTCCGAATTGCATTTCTCTGAGCTACCTTCATGAATCTTAAGCCAACAAGTCAGCTGCCTTAGTTTTCGGACGCAGCGGTAGTAGTAGAGGGCTGTACTCTCACACATGCGACTTATTCGTGTATTGCAGTTTGGCTGGCGGTTATGTGCGTGGCCCGCATACCGCCTCCCATGGTCGAAACTGGTATTACAACACCAGTCGGGCTGTAGCTAGTAATTTAGCATGCTAATTCAGATTGATATTTCTGCAGCACTATACCTTGTCATTTTTTTAATGACATCTTTGCCCTTATTTCTTCTCATTCTTTTGATGCGTGTAGCTAATTTTTAAAAATCTTTTACCTCAATTATTACAAATGGCACCTTTAAAGCGGTTGCCGAATGGCCAGTCCCCGAGTCCCGTAAGGATTTGTTAAGGTTTCTAGGTTTCGTTAATTTTTACCGGCGATTCATCAGAAATTAAGGTCAGGTTGCTCAGCCTCTTACTGCTCTCACTTCCACTAAGGAGAAGTTTGTCTGGAATTCTAAAGCTCAGGAGGCCTTTGATCATTTAAAGTCCCAGTTTATCTCTGCTCCTGTTCTCTCTATTCCAGATCCTGCTGCTCAATTTATTGTGGAGGTGGATGAAACGCGCATGCGCACACACTGAGAGAGAGACGTCACGCTGAACAGATCGTGCATCGGAGCTCCGTCGAGTTCATCATCTAAAATCCTTTTTTTACCATCTTATTCCTATTTATATAATAAAACTTATTAGTTTTAAATAGGAATAATTTACCGTGACGATTATTGAGCAGTACTACCACGTGAAACTATTTATTACTAATAAACACCCAGTGTTAGCATATAGCCCGCTAGCATCAACAAACGGTGGAGGCTGAAGCTAGCATTTTCCGATCTAATGGCGGATTCATCTGATATATGCTTTTCTGACCTGTCCTCACCTGAGCGGGAAGCTGTGGAGGAGTTGTTACCCGGTTTTAGCAGATCCAACGCGAGGTACAGCGCCCACTTCACCGTGTCTTCGGACGTCCACAAGCGAAAGAGGTGTGCAACGAACGAGCATTCCACGCGATGCAGCTTCACGGACCGTGAACGACTGAACGGAGACGCCATCGCCCAACATGAAAGCGATCGGGAAGCTGTGGAGGAACCGCTGCCCGGCTTTCGCAGATTCAGCATGCCCCACATCACCCTGGCCCCAGACGTTCGCAGGCGACCGAGGCGCGTCACAACCGAACACCCCACGCGATGCAGCTCCGGGGACCGCGTTTGGGTAAACAAAGACGCCATCGCCCAGCATGAAAGCGGTAAGACTCCGCTTGTTATTGTAACATGTACTACTTGCCACATGTATAGTTTAGCTTCTGCTGTTAGCATAGATGGGTTTACATGCACTAAGTGTATCGAAGTATTAAGGTTAACTGAGAAGGTTGCTGAACTAGAATCGCGCATCCGAACGCTAGTTGAGGATAGCAAAACCGCTAATGTTATTGTTGCAAATAATCTATCGAGCGAAAAGACTAATGGCTCGGTTCTGACATCAGATGCTAATGTATATATTACAAATACTGTATTGAGCGCGCATGGTGTTTATCAAAATACACATGGCTCGGTTCCAACATCAAAGTCAAGTCGGCGGTCTAACTGGGTGACTGTCAGGCGGCATAGTCATAAACGGCGTCCTTCTAAGACCCATAACGTTACGGTAATTTCTAACAGATTCGATCCCCTAAGGAGTACACCAGCTGAAACACCTTTTAAAAGTGCCCTGGTCATTGGAGATTCCAGGGATGGGCAGTATTTCAAATACATGTATTTAAAATACGTATTTGAAATACAAAATAGTATTTTGTATTTTAAAGCCTTTGAAAAAAATGAAATGTAATTTGTATTTAAATACATTTAAGATGAGTATTTTTGTATTTTTAAAATACTCAAAATACTTTGAGCCAGTCAACCAGTCAGGGTGCTGTTTTCATGCATCAACTAGTTCAGACCAGACACCAGAGTTCAGGTAAGCAAATATATCTGTGCAGCTTTTAGTGGGCAATAATTGAAATGTTGGAGTGGGAAAAAAAGCAAGGGCGATTGAATTATTGGGTGTGATGTGATTTGTGTTATTATAACTGTCGCGAAAGGAAATTCAAATTCACACTTGCACGTTGGCAGGCAGTTGCACGTTACAGTTGCACGACTGAGACAGACTGTGGAACGCTGACAAATAGGCCTACACTTTTGACTTAAAGGAAAACACCATTTTTTAATATTTTACTATGTTCTTACTCAACTTAGACAAATTAATACATAACTATCTATTTTCAATGCATTGAGGAAGAGCACTTAGTTTGCAGCATTTCGACCTCTTCACAGGAGTGATGATGTTACTGCGCCAGAGGTTGAAGTGCTGCAAACTAAGTGCTCTTCCGCCATACAATATAGTTCTCATTTTTTATTCACTTAAAAATGGTGTTTAATTTTGTGCCACCATACTTACTCGTGTAACTACTCATGTAACAGTCTTTGAATGGGGAAAACATGGAAGTTTTTGGTGGCTTCTGAATTCTTCCCTGTTTGGATCCTAAGGAATAAATGGGACTAGGTTAAATGCTAACACATTCATGACACACTCTGCAAAGATGAAGTGCACGCATTGAAAAAAGATAGGCATGTATTCATTCATCTAAGTTGAGGTAAGAACATAGTAAAATATTGAAAAACTGTGGTGTTTTCCTTTAAAGGCCCTTTTTTACACGTGACGCGGCAAGTGGTGGAATCAGCACACAGTTGCTGATTTCTTTTTAGCTTTGTGCAGTTGAAGCCTTGTTTACACTTTTGCAATTCGCATGGCTCTACTCTACGGCGTGAACCTGCTGAACCTACGGGCTCCTCAGTAAACCTACAAGACTTTTATGCTTGACGTGCTCTCCGTTGTATAATTCTGTAAATGACAGAGGGCGACTCGTGAGTAATTGTTCTCAAAACCATCAAAAAGCAGCGATGAGAGAAAGTTTGCCGATTAATTTGTCAAACACTCGTCTCGTGAGAAGTAAATACGTGGATTTCTTCACATATAAACTGTTTAGGTTGTGGGTCGATGACACATGAAAAAGTTTTTATGATGTTTTAATAAAACATCACTTAACTTGAATGGGTGTTCATAAGGCTGACATGACACATTCATAACCATGACATGTGTCCTGCTCCAAGTTTACTTGTCACTTGTATTGTATGTATAGTTGTTTGGTTTGGTGCCCCCTAGTGGCAGTTCTCCAGATAAAATAAGTGATCACATTTCTCATGCAGTCAGCTCCTGAATCTTCAGATGCCATCCTTTGTTTTGTGTTTGTAAAAGCATCATCTTTTTACTCTTAATTCATAATTTACCTGGCATCTTATTAAACGTCAAAGACTAAGATGAATCCTGACTCGTCTGTACTTTATGGATGGAGTTTGGCTGGCTGTTAAATTGCATTGGTAGTTGCAATGAGAACAGTACAGTAAAAAGATGATGATCCTACAAGCAAATCAAGTTACATGGCAGAAGATTGCAGTCACATTTGTACCATGAACCACGACAAGAAGCCTACAGCCTCTGCAGAGGAAAACGCAGAGGAAACCATGAGCGTAGTAGACCGAGCTTCTGAGGCGGGCTCAAAACGCTCCCATTCATTATGATCGTCACGAAAATCACAATTCTCACGCTCATCGCGGTCATCAAGAATGTCAGCTAGCATGGCATCAGCCACTGCACGGGCTCAAGCAGAAGCGGCACGAACTCGTGTATCGTTTGTAAAGAAAGAAAATGCAATCAAACTGGACAAGATTAAATTAGAAATGTCCCATAAACTGGACAAAGCCAAAATGGAGGCAGATTTGGAAGTCCTCCAACATGAAAAAGAACAAGCTGCTGCTCTGGCCCAGGCAGAAGTGTTAGAAGCAGCTGTAGCAGCAATTGAGGATAGTATTTCAAGTGCTAGCTTCTCTGTGTCTTCACATAGCAAAGTGGAGCGCACCAAAGACTATGTTGAAATGCAAAGCGGGGTGGAACTAAATAAGCCAAAAGAAACAGACATTCAGAATTCAAATTGCAGCAACAAACTGTATCCTGAGACCTCAGACCCCAACTGTTCTGCTCATAGTCTCATTAAAATGAATTCTGAACAGGATGCCTTCGCTGAACTGCCATCTCAGCCGCTTGATCAGTCATTTAGAGATGAAGTTAAACAGGAAATATATAATCCTCATGCATCATGTTTCTCTCAAAGGACACCTATCCCAGGATGGTCACATTCAGTTCCGTTTCACCAGCCAGAATCCTCAGGTATGCTAGACTTAGCAAAATATTTAGCACGTCGTGAGCTTGTAAATACAAGTCTTGTCAAGTTTGATGACAGACCTGAGAGTTTTAGAGCATGGAAATCAGCCTTTGTTGGAGCCACAGATGGTTTGGGCCTGACAGCCGGTGAAGAGCTGGACCTGCTTATTAGATGGCTCGGCAAAGAATCATCTGACCACGTGAAAAGGTTACGGTCAGTTTATGTCAGTGATCCCAAGGCAGCGCTACACGATGCCTGGGAAAGATTAACAGAATGCTATGGTGCACCTGAGATAATTGAAAATGCACTTCTGCAAAGGCTGGAAAATTTTCCCAGAGTTCTTAATAAGGACTTCATCAAGTTGAGAGAGTTAGGCGATCTCCTGACTGAACTACAGGCGGCCAAGCAAGATGGCTATCTGCCTGGCCTTACCTATCTGGATACTGCTAGAGGAATAAATCCCATAGTGGAAAAGCTACCATACTTCCTTCAAGAGAAATGGCTCTCTCATGGCATGAAATATAAAGAACAGTATAATGCCACCTTTCCTCCTTTCTGGTATTTTGTTAACTTCGTCTGTTACGAGGCAAAGGCCAGAAATGATCCAAGTTTCATGACTGCTGGTCCTCCTAAAAGTGAGAAATTCTTGAGCAAACAAGCACAGAGGATGCCCATTTCTGTTCATAAAATTGACGTCTCTCAAAAGGCCTACCCCAGCAAGGACTCGAGCACCAGTGATGAAAACCCCAAGATCTGCCCGGTACATAATAAACCACATCCACTGAAAAAGTGTCGTGGTTTTCGAATGAAGCCAATGGAGGAACGAAAGGCCTATTTGAAGGAACATGGTATCTGTTTTCGATGTTGTGCATCTTCTTCCCACATTGCACGCAATTGTAAAGTTGCAGTAAAGTGTATGGAATGTGACAGTGAAGACCACAACACTGCTCTCCATCCAGGACCCGCACCATGGGTCTCCAAAAGCTCTTCAGATCATGGCGGGGAGGAAGAAGAACGTTCATCGCCTCCTGTGAACAGTGCCTGTACTAAAGTCTGTGGGGAAGGATTGCCAGCTAAATCTTGTTCTAAGATATGCTTAGTTAGAGTGTATCCCAAGGGCCGTCCAGAAGCCGCTGTAAAAATGTATGCAATGCTCGATGACCAGAGCAATAGGTCACTAGTAAGATCAGAGTTTTTCGAGTTTTTCAGCATAAATAGTCAGACTTCTCCATATCTCCTCAAAACCTGTGCCGGAACTATTGAAGCTTCTGGACGGAGAGCCGATGGATTTCAGATAGAGCCTGTTAGTGGTAATATTAGCCTGACACTACCTACTCTAATCGAGTGCAACAATATTCCAGATAACAGGGCAGAAATACCTACTCCAGAGGTTGCTCAAAATCATCCTCATCTAAGAAGAATAGCCTCTGAGATTCCAGAAATGGATGATAGTGCCCAGATCCTCATGCTGTTGGGTCGTGATGCTCTAAGAGTTCATAAGGTGAGACGCCAGATAAATGGGCCTCACAATGATGCCTTTGCCATTAAGACAGATTTAGGCTGGCTTATAATAGGAGATGTGTGCTTGGGTAATTCTCACAAGCCAAGTGTGTTAAGTTGCAAGACACATGTGCTGGACAATGGTAGAACCTCGTACTTTCCCCCATGTCAAAGTCACATCAACTTGAAGGATAGCTTATGTCTCACAGCTGAAGCACAAGGTATCCCTCATATCTACAAGGGTGCATGTGCAAGCAGAGAAAATCTCCTTGGCTGTTCCGTGTTTAAACGCACAAGAGATGACGACAAACCTGCTCTGTCTGTTGAGGATCATATCTTCCTGGAGATAATGGACAATGAGTTTTTCAGAGACAGCGACAATAGCTGGGTGGGTCCTCTTCCCTTCAGACACCCTAGACCTCTTCTTCCCAATAACAGAGAGCATGCTCTTACTCGTCTCTATTCTCTTCGTCGGACTTTGCTGAAAAGACCAGAGATGAATCAGCAGTTCACAGACTTCATGCAAAGGTTGTTTGAAAACGATCATGCAGAGTATGCTGCTCCCCTAAGCATTGACCAGGAACGCTGGTATTTACCATACTTTGGGGTTTATCACCCAAAAAGCCCAACCAAATTAGAGTGGTGTTTGATTCTAGCTCTCAATATCAGGGTCTCTCACTAAATAGCGTCCTTTTGACAGGACCAGACTTAAACAACAGTTTGTTAGGTGTGCTGATTCGGTTCAGAAAGGAGCTTGTTGCTGTGACTGCCGATATACAGCAAATGTTCCACTGTTTCACAGTGAGAGAAGATCACAGAGATTATTTGAGGTTCCTGTGGTTCCGTGATCATGATCTCGAAATGGATGTGATTGAATGTAGGATGAAAGTCCATGTGTTCGGAAATAGCCCCTCCCCTGCAGTGGCGATTTACGGACTTCATCGGGCTGCCAAAGAAGGAGAGCTTATGCATGGAACTGACACCTACAACTTTGTGAAGAGAGATTTTTATGTGGATGACGGTTTGAGGTCATTTCCGACTGCTGCTGAAGCTGTCGACTTACTTCGCAGGACACAAGCATCCCTGGCGGAATCAAACTTAAGGCTCCACAAGATAATGTCAAACAGCCCATTAGTGCTGGCAGCCTTTCCACCTGAAGACTGCGCTAAAGGTGTCAAAGATCTTGATTTTGGAGATGAAACCATACCAGCTCAACGTAGTCTCGGGCTGAACTGGGAAATATTAACAGACACCTTTACATTCCACTCACCAGATAACAGCAAACCTCTGACACGTCGTGGCATTCTCTCCACTGTTAATAGCTTGTATGACCCTTTGGGCTTTGCAGCGCCTGTCACAATTCATGGTAGATTCTTGTTAAGAGAGCTGTCAAAAGGAATAGAAAACTGGGATGAGCCTCTCCCTGAAGAGAAATGCAGGGAGTGGGAAATGTGGAGAAATTCATTGCAAGACCTGGAAAGAGTTCATGTTCAAAGGACATATAGCTTGAAGTCACTCTCAAAGGCAAAATTTAAGGAGCTGTGTATATTTTCAGATGCCTCCTTCAAGGCTATTGGAGCAGTAGCATATCTTAGGATAATCCATGAAGATGGACAGATCAACATTGGTTTTGTCTTGGGTAAAGCTAAATTGACACCTCCAGACGAACCTACAATTCCTAGATTAGAACTTTGCGCAGCTGTATTAGCTGTTGAGATATCAGATCTAATCTTGGACGAGATTGATTTCGAACCAGACTCTGTAAAGTTCTTCTGTGACAGCAAAGTCGTATTGGGTTACATACACAATGAAAGTAGGAGGTTTTACGTGTATGTGCACAATCGTGTTCAAAGAATCAGGCAATCCTCAAAGGCTGAGCAATGGCATTATGTGCCTACCGAGCACAATCCAGCCGACTGTGCGTCCAGGTCTGTTCCAGCTTCTCTTCTTACAGACTCCATGTGGTTGACAGGACCAGACTTTCTTTATAAACTTTCGGAAAGTGAGCTAACCTTGCAAGAGAACTTTGAGCTGGTGAACCCAGAGACAGATTCAGAGGTTCGTCCTTTACCTCAAGCAAGCACTGCCGTCACTAGTATAACTGAGAAATTACTTAACCCAGAACGTTTTGAACGCTTTTCAACATGGAAGTCACTGTTGAGAGGAGTGACATGCTTGATCCACGTTGCCAGTTCCTTTCACTCTGAGTCTAAAGGACAGACATGCACACATATAGGCTGGCATAAGTGTCATCAGCCTTACTGCCAGAGTGAGTTAGCCCAAGCTAAAAAGGTCATTCTTCTATCTGTCCAAAAGTCTGTTTTTCCTGAAGAGTACAATGCTCTCTAATTTTGAAATCTCTCAGAACAGTCCTCTGATCAAGTTGAATCCTGTTCTGGGTGAAGACGGACTAATCAGAGTCGGGGGTCGTCTAACACATGCACCTGTGGTCAGTAATGAGAGAAACCCCATAATCTTACCTAGACGTCATCATATCTCCACCTTACTAATTCGTCACTTCCACGATCAAGTGAAGCATCAGGGACGTCTTTTCACTGAAGGAGCTTTGCGCACTGGAGGATACTGGCTGACTAATGGAAAGAGATCTATTAGTAGTGTCATACATAAGTGTGTTGTGTGCAGGAAGTTACGTGCGAGTACAGAAATTCAGAAAATGTCTGACCTTCCAGAGGAACGTCTCAGTACATCCCCACCTTTCACTTATGTTGGCTTGGATGTGTTTGGTCCTTTTTCAGTATCAGCTCGTCGTACAAGAGGAGGTCACGCAGAGAGCAAGCATTGGGCAATTCTCTTCACTTGTATGTCCACACGTGCTGTTCACATAGAGATAATTAATTCCCTTGACACCTCCAGCTGTATAAACGCACTACGGAGATTTTTTGCCATTAGAGGGCCTGTGAAACAATTTCGGTCCGACTGTGGAACTAACTTTGTAGCTGCAAGCAAAGAACTGGGATTCTCCAAAATCATGAAGGACCCAAAGATCCAAGAATACCTCACAAACTGCTCTTGCTCATGGGAATTCAATCCGCCCCATGCTTCACACATGGGGGGAGCTTGGGAGCGTTTGATAGGTGTAGTAAAGAGGATTCTGGACTCAATGTTGCTGCAGTACAAATCTCGTCCCCTTTCACGTGAAGTCCTATGCACTTTCATGGCTGAAATTTCTGCAATAATTAATGCAAGGCCCTTAGTTCCAATCTCCTCAGACCCTGACTCTCCTCTCATTCTAACTCCTGCAATGCTTCTGACTCAGAAGGTCGGTGTTCCACCATCTCCTGGCAACTTCTCAGGTAGTGACATGTTCAGGCAACAGTGGAAGCAGGTGCAGAGCCTCGCTGACAACATTTGGTATCGCTGGAGACGCGAGTATCTCCCAACACTACAAAGTCGTCGCAAGTGGACTAGTACTCAACCTGGCATTAAAGAAGGTGATCTTGTCCTTCTTAAAGACAATCAGAGCCCTCGTAATGAGTGGCCTATGGCTCTTGTGTCCAAAGTTTTTCCTAGCGCTGATGGGAGAGTACGCAAAGTTCAGTTGAAAGTTACAAAAAGTGGATCTGGAAAGGATGTAAAGTATCTTAGACCAATTACAGAGGTTATTCTTCTGTTGTCTAATGACAATTAATACTTAAATGAGACATCCTTAGGATGTCTGGCGGGGAGTGTTCTGCTCCAAGTTTACTTGTCACTTGTATTGTATGTATAGTTGTTTGGTTTGGTGCCCCCTAGTGGCAGTTCTCCAGATAAAATAAGTGATCACATTTCTCATGCAGTCAGCTCCTGAATCTTCAAATGCCATCCTTTGTTTTGTGTTTGTAAAAGCATCATCTTTTTACTCTTAATTCATAATGTACCTGGCATCTTATTAAACGTCAAAGACTAAGATGAATCCTGACTCGTCTGTACTTTATGGATGGAGTTTGGCTGGCTGTTAAATTGCATTGGTAGTTGCAATGAGAACAGTACAACATGTGAATATGAAGGAGATTTTATGGACGTTTATGACAGCTGTCATTAAGTGTCATTTGTTCAATTATGTCATTTTTATTGCAAAGATGACATTGTTTGAGATGTCTTTGTTATGACAACTTGACATTAACCCATACATCATAACTTGTCATGACAACTTGACATTAACCAAGACAACATAACTGACCACTTTTTACCAGTGATACAAATTGAATTTGTCATTAAAATGTCATTAAGTGTTAATACTCTGTTAAATAGTTTTATAACAGCATCATGAATATTCTTCAGTTCATAATGTTTATTTGACCGAGTATTAATAATATTTGACATAGTATTAACACATAATGACATTTAAATCACAGTTTAATGTAATGTTAACCCACAAACCCTTGTGAAAAATTAGCGTACTTAAGTGTATTGAAAGCATACTTTTTGTGTGCTTAAAATAATAAAAGTATACTTTTTGAGAAGTGCACTTGCTGATAATATAATATAATATAAATTAAAGACCACTTAAGCGTACTTAAATGGAATACACTTTAATGACACTATTTATTAACACACTTAAGTGCACTTTTTACAACTGCACTTTGTAAGAATATGTATTTAATTTTAACTTATATTAAGTACACTTTCATCATAATATTTATTAACACACTTAAGTGCACTTTTAAAAATGCACTTTTAAATAATGTCTAATTAAGCTTAACTTAAAGAAAGTACACTTTCATCATAATATTTATAAACACACTTAAGTGCACTTTTAAAAATGCACTTTGTAATAATATCTAATTAATTTGAACTTATAGTAAGTACACTTTCATTATAATATTTATAAACACACTTAAGTGCACTTTTAAAAATGCACTTTGTTATAATATCTAATTAATTTGAACTTATAGTAAGTACACTTTCATCATAAAATTTCACTAACACACTTAAGGACACTTTTTAAAAATGCACTTTGTAATAATATCTAATTAATTTTAAATTATAGTAAGTACACTTTCATCATAATATTTATAAACACACTTAAGTGCACTTTTAAAAATGCACTTTGTATTAATGTCTAATTAAGCTTAACTTAAAGAAAGCACACTTTCAACATAATATTTATAAACACACTTAAGTGCACTTTTAAAAATGCACTTTTTAATACTGTCTAATTAAGCTTAACTTATAGTAAGTACACTTTCATCACAATATTTCTTAACATACTTAATTACACTTTTTAAAAATGCACTTTGTCTAATTTAGTTTTACTTAAATGTAACCCTGGTTAAATAATTAAATATTATTATTTTAAAAGTGTGCTTAAATATAATAGAGACTATTCATACATCTACATTTATTTTATGAGGAAATACATGTGAATAGTTCAATCTGAATTATAAATCTGAAATGAGTAAACCAATCGGAGTGTTTAATTGTAAGCTCCGCCCCTTTTTGCCTTCGGATCGCGTCTCAGTTCATAGGAGAGATGCAGAGCGACAGAGGCACTCGATCTAACGCGAGAGTGTTTAATTTGATTAAATATGACTCCTAAGTTCATATTAATTGAAGAAATCAGAATTTAACTTGCATATATTCAATGATACAGCGTGATTGTGTGGATTGAGCACTTTTTGAGCTTTCATTTTGACCTGGTGAGTTTGTAATAATTACCAATGTTATAATTAGCCATAAAAACGCATGTCAACACTTTAAATGTCATATCATTTTATTTGTTTAATCCATACGAGACAAAATAGTGTTATATTGTGATGTTATATGGGTTGGATTGTTCATTGCAGTGTGATTATGTAAAACCACATGGTGCGTTGTGTTCACTGCTGTTCGCTGACGCCATTTTGGTTGCACGTGCCTGTGAAAGACAAAAAGAGAGAGAAACACGTGAATGGACAGGTATTTGTATAAATTGTCATTTATTATGATGATGGCACTTATGTATGTATTTTATTTGTTTCCTGTATTATGTACAATTGTTAATCGTTATTGATACACAATATTGAATGTTTTTTCCTTTCGTATGAACATTCCTTGAGCTGGATTTTCCTAATTGATGGGGAGCCTCCCATTTCGACCTGATTGGATCACGAATCTAGAGGAAAGGACAATTTTCTATTTTAAATATTTTTCTTCAGACAAGTAAGAGGATACATTTCAGAAACTGTTTCCTTATTTTGTTTGTTTACTTTATTGAACTGAAACATTTCAGAAGCACAATTCTGATAATTTAAGACTGATCAATACTCCAATTGATGAGAACTTTGAACTTGAATACTGATTTCAGTGTGTTACATATATAATTTGTACCATCTTTGTACATTGATTGTGACTGCGATTTCTGTAAATGAGAAGTAATTTAGAGGGTGAACCCATAGTATATATAGTTAATTGTATTTTCATTGTTGTTTACTATTTTTGTGATTAAGGAAAGAAAAAGAAAGGTTTCTCAATACTCAAAGTAAAATAATTTATTAATCAACTTACCTTCTGTCTTTGCTTGTTGCTCACTATCACTGCTACCTCCTCCTTCGTACGGTGCACCCTTCTGATCTTATTATTATGCCTGGTCCATAAGTAAGTGAGTTAATACCCGCTACATAAAGAAAGTACACTTTCATGGCAATATTTCTAAACACATTTAATAAAAGATCATTAGACTGATGTGACCTACCAAAGACTTGTTAATTTAAAGTTCATGCAGTTCTTTTTTAGTTGTCTGTTAAAATGTTAAAAAATAATAACTTTGAGTTTATTTTTTTCTAAGGGATGTAATTATTCAATATTGATAGTTGCTTGTTTGATTCCAATTTAACAATATTAAAATGAGTTTTTTTGTTTGGACATATACAACTCATAATTAATTTATTAAATGTACTTTTGCAAAACAAAAAATCTGATTCATAATTTGACTACCAAACTGTTTTATTGTCAGTGTAAGCATTGTGGTTTTTGTTTGTTTGCAATGCATTAAACTGAAATGAATACATTTAATTAACTAGATTTGTTTTTCAGTATTTTGAGAAGTACATAACCATATTTCACATACAATAGAAGTAGTTAAAGTACATACTGTCGAAAGATGCCATTAAATCACTTCACTGCACTGAAATCACAGTTCAACTGATTGCATTTAATTTTATATATTGGAATTTATTTGGCAAACTTGTATTTGAAACATTACATTTAATGAGTAATTAAATGTACTGTTAATATACATTAACTTATTTTTAATTTCACATTAATTGCTTGACAGTAGATTGAACAGTGCAATTTAAGTATATTGTAAAAACGCTAGAAGCAATTATGAAAGTAGATATAAAGTTGTAATAAAGTACCAATTAAGTTGTTCCAAAAAATCACTCTTAATGGCAACTTATTACACTTTATTTCAACTTAATATATGATATATGTTAAATTAATTACACTTAATGTGCATTCAGTGCGCCGAAAAGATTGCATTTAATTCACACTTAAGAGTATTGTTAACAGACATTAAATTGCATTTTAAATCACATTAATTTCATGTCATTATATTGTGTAGTGCACTTTAAGTATATTTTAAAAACACTAGAAGCAATTATGAAAGTAGATATAAAGTTGTAATAAAGTACCAATTAAGTTGTTCCAAAAAATCACTCTTAATGGCAACTTATTACACTTTATTTCAACTTAATATATGATATATGTTAAATTAATTACACTTAATGTGCATTCAGTGCGCCGAAAAGATTGCATTTAATTCACACTTAAGTGTATATACTTAAAGTGTATTATTTATGTAATAAGTACACTTTATAAAAGTACACTTAAGCACACTTTTTTTTCACAAGGGAAGCTAGGTAGTTTCTTAAGTTTGGTAATTATTGTTTATGATTTATAACAAGTTGTGTTGTATTGGTTTATGTATCAAGTTGTCATAACAAAGATATCTCAAACAATGTCATCTTCGCATTAAAAATTACATAATTGAGTAAATGACACTTAATGACAGTTGTCATAAATGTGCATAAAATCTTCTAATGTTCATGACACATGTCATGTTATGATTATGAAGGTGTCTTGTCAATCTTATGAACACCCCTTCAAGTAAAGTGTTACCAAGTTTTTTTTCTAGTTTTTTATTTCCTACAGGGCAGGGGAAAGCAAGAGGTATGTAAAATAAAATGAAAGTTTCTAGCAGTTGCACACATCTAAATGCTTTTTGGCATTCAGAAATAGACCCAGATAGATTTCAGCCTAATAGGGATACTTGCACTGAATCACCAATTTCACATGTATTTTGTGTATTTTCAAAATACAAAATACTGTATTTGTATTTAAATACATTTTTCCTCACAGTATTTTGTATTTGTATTTAAATAAATTTTTCGACACAGTATTTTGTATTTGTATTTGAAATACATTTCCATGTATTTATGCCCATCTCTGGGAGATTCTATACTCAGGAACACTAACATTGAGGCACCAAACACCATAGTCGACTGTATACCGGGAGCCAGAACGTCTGACATTAGATCCAAACTTAAAGTGCTGGCTAATGCTAAGCATAAGTTTTCTAAGATTGTTATTCACGCCGGCACGAATGACACCAGACTCCGACAGTCGGAAATCACCAAAGATACTATTAAGGAGATGTGTGAAATTGCAAAAACAATGTCAGACAATGTAATATGCTCTGGCCCCCTCCCAGCCTACCGGGGAGATGAAACACATAGTAGATTAGTCTCTTTCAATGACTGGATGTCAAAGTGGTGCCCTCACCATAATGTAGGGTTTATAGACAATTGGAAGCATTTCTGGGGAAGACCATTCCTCCTAACCCGAGATGGCCTTCATCCGTCATCGGAAGGAAGTGCTATACTCACTAGAAATCTGATCAATAGTCTTAATTCTGATATAGTCTGACTAGCCAGGGCCCAGGTCAGGAAACAGACGGATCGGCTTAACCGTCCGTCTGTTAGCTGCCGTGATGTGTCAAGACCACTTATATCCCAGCACTTCGAGTCAATCTTACCGAAATATCAGCACATTTCAACTGTATCTGTTCCCCGAACAAATAAATACAGAGCACCGCTTGTTACATCTGGTACAAATCTGATTAATATAAAATTAGAAAACAATACATTAACAGATGAACCTCGAATGTTAAAATTCGGCCTTCTTAACATTAGATCGCTTACCAATAAAGAACCTATTGTCAATGAAATAATTACAGACCAAAACTTAGATGTACTCTGTTTAACAGAAACCTGGCTTAAAGCGGATGACTACATTAGTTTAAATGAATCCACCCCACAAGACTATTATTATAAACATGAACCTCGATTAAAGGGGAGAGGGGGTGGTGTAGCTACAATATACAACACAATTTTTAAAGTAAACCAAAAATCTGAACTAAAATTTATATCATTTGAACTAATGTTTTTAAATATGGAAATAACTGATCGTAACCACAAACAGCTTTCTATTGCCTTAGCGACAATCTATAGACCTCCGGGCCACCATGCAGATTTCCTTAAAGAAATAGCAAATTTCCTGTCTGAGCTTGTAGTCACTGTAGATAAAGCTCTTATTGTTGGTGATTTTAATATCCATATGGATTAGTGTTGTGCCGATAGACGATAGTATCGTGTATCGACGATCGTCCGACATATCGCCAATGGCAGGCTTTCATGGCGATAGTCATGACGATAGTTGGCGAATGGTTGTTATTATCATCATCATCATAGTTTTGCATGCTTTTCCTCGCATGAGGGTTTGTGCTTCACTTTACGCGGAGAGCTTGTAGAGAGAGAGTTCCTTCTTGCACGCAGATGCACTTAATGCGCGCGTCTCGGACTCGTTCTAGCACCTAAATCCAGCGCGTGGATGAGCAGCTACGCTTCCCTCTGTCTCACATGCACGCGCTCTCGCATCTGTCCGAAGTCTAAACATAAACTGAAGTAGTAATCCTTATGTATTTGTGCGGTTTAATGCGTTTCATGCGAGCTGAGGCAAACTATTCCTTTTGTTTAAAATATAACCCGCTGCATATTGGCGCCACTCTCGCTTACGTGCAGATAGCTGCGCTCTGTCTGAACTTGAAGTCAGATAGTAATCCTGTTTATGATATGCTTTTCAAGGAGTTTTAGCAATACATCCCTCGTGTTTAAAATATGATTGTGTTCCGCTGGACCAGTGTGTTTAAAAAGGCACCTCTGAGAGCACCACTGCTTGACACGTGTAACCTTCTGCAACAGCACTAAACAAATGCATTTAATTATTTTTATGTGCGCTGCGTGTCTGCGCAGGTGCATGTTTTTACAGTCATTAAGTAATCGTGTTAAAAATCAGGATTATGATTTTTCCCATAATTGAGCAGCCCTATCTCTGACATTTCCTTGCACTAGAGAGGTTGTTAGCGCGCAGAGGGTTAAAACCAGCGCGTGTCCTGTTCTCGCTCTCTGGCACGCAAAGAGCGTCTGGGCTTTAATGACGCACTCAGATTAATGGCATTAGTTTTAAGAAAGATGCATTCATGACGGTGTTGCTCTTGTTCTTTTTTCCACCAATCAAGTCTTGTCATAAATGAACAAATAAATAAATGAGTAAACTACTGCCCCGCCCCCCGATACTATCGTGTATCGCCGATCTCACAGGCTGACGATAGGACGATCTCAAAATGGGGCATATCGCCCAACACTAATATGGATAACCCAAAAGATGCATTAGGACGTGCGTTTATGGATGTTCTAAATTCTCTCAATATTAGACAAAACGTGACAGGGCCAACGCATACTCGTAAGCACACATTAGACTTAATTCTGTCACTCGGACTCAATATTAATGACGTCGAAATATCACCTCAGAGTGATGCAGTTTCTGACCATTACCTTGTGTCATACACTGTACTTCTAGATAGGATCACACAAACCACAACATGCTACCGACTAGCCAGAACAATAATTTCCACCACTAAAGATAGCTTTATTAGCACTCTTCCAGACCTGTCCCAAATGAAACATGTAGCAGATAACTGTGACGATCTAGATATTGTAATAGAAAACCTAAACAATGTCTGTTCTAACACATTGGATGCCGTTGCTCCCATTCGAAAAAAGAGATTCAAAGAAAAACCGCCAGCTCCATGGTATGACCATCACTCCGCAGCCCTTAAAAAGGCAGCTAGAAAAATGGAAAGAAATTATAGAAGCACAAAGTTAGAAGTATGGCGTGCAGCATGGAAAGAGAGTGTTAAACACTACAGACAGGCTATTAAAACCGCCAGATCTACATATCTTAGCAAGCTTATAAATGAGAATCATAACAACCCTCGTTTCCTCTTTAGCACAGTTGCGAAACTGACTAGAAACAAAGAACAAACAGAAACCAATAGTAAACTTCAACACAATAGTAACGACTTCATGAACTTCTTTTCTAACAAAATTTCGGCTATTAGGGAAAACATCGTAGCTATCCAGTCAGCCACCACTCTACCCATTAGTTCAATTAACACTAGACTACCATACGAACATCTTGATTCATTTAAACCTACTACAATAGATGAGCTCTCTAAACTAGTCACATCATCCAAATCATCGTCCTGTATATTAGACCCCGTTCCCACAAAACTACTTAAAGAGGTATTCCCTGTAGTGTCAACCCCGGTTCTAAATATCTTTAACTCATCGCTAGAAATAGGATACGTTCCAACAGCTTTCAAACTAGCAGTTATTAAACCGCTGATTAAAAAACCACAGCTTGATCAAGGAGAGCTTAATAACTTTAGACCAATCTCAAATCTCCCTTTTCTTTCGAAAATATTAGAAAAGGTAGTGGCAAGCCAGTTACGCACATTCTTGACAAATAATAGTACATATGAAAAGTTCCAATCAGGATTCAGGCCCCACCATAGCACAGAGACAGCGTTGCTTAGAGTTACAAATGACCTCCTATTAACATCCGATCGTGGTGAAATCTCAATTCTTATATTACTAGACCTTAGTGCAGCCTTTGACACAATAGATCACACAATCTTACTCAATAGACTAGAAAACTATATTGGTATCAGTGGTCAGGCGCTAGCCTGGTTTAGATCATATCTAACCAATCGCTATAATTTTGTTTATGTAAATGATGAAGAGTCATATCACTCCCTGGTAAAATACGGTGTACCGCAGGGATCAGTTTTAGGTCCTATCCTGTTCTCGTTATACATGTTACCCCTAGGAGACATTATCAGGAAACATAACATAAGTTTTCACTGCTATGCGGATGATACCCAGCTTTACATCTCCTCGCATCCCAGCGAAACACACGTTTTCTAAGCTAAAAGACTGCCTTATCGATGTTAGTGACTGGATGGCACATAACTTTCTTAAGCTCAACTCCAATAAGACAGAGATACTTATTATTGAACCAAATCGCTACAAACATAATATGTCAGATTACAAATTGCACATAGATGTCTGTACTGTGGTGCCATCTTCCACGGTTAGGAACTTAGGTGTAATGTTCGACAGCAACTTATCTTTTGATAGTCATATCGCCAACGTCTGCCGCACAGCATTCTTCCATCTTAGAAATATCTAAAAAATACGCCATATACTGTCTACATCTGACGCAGAGAAGCTTATTCATGCTTTTATGACCTCTAGAATAGACTATTGTAACTCGCTACTCGGGGAATGCCATTCAAATCAGGTCAACAAGCTTCAGCTAGTTCAAAACGCTTCTGCAAGGGTACTTACTCGATCTAAGAAGTATGACCACATAAGCCCAATTCTGGCATCTTTACACTGGCTACCAGTTAAATATCGCATACAATTTAAAATATCACTAATCACCTACAAAGCTTTAAATGGCTTAGCACCCTCATATCTTAGAGAATTACTATCACAATACAATCCATCAAGCACACTATGGTCGAAAAATTCTGGTCTATTGATTATCCCTAGACTATCAAAAGTGTCTAAAAGTGGAAGATCCTTTTCCTACTTAGCCCCTAAGCTCTGGAATGATTTACCAACCGATGTCCGAGAATCAGACACAGTCGATCATTTTAAATCTAGACTTAAAACTTTTCTCTTCAACAAAGCATTCGCATAACTTGTCTAGTAAAGGTACTTAACTCGCAATAGTTATTTTCACGGAACAAAGCACTCACGGTCATAACACAGACCAACCAAATAAATAAATAAAAACCTTTTCTGCATGAACACTTAAAAATGAATTGCATTAAATAGTTTGCCACCGTTTGCCACTGAACCTGCATTAACGACGATAGTGGGGCTTCAGGCCTTAGTCAAACGGTTTGGCACATATGGTTGGGTTGCGATTTTGGTGCTTGTGTGTGTCTTGTGAATAGTATGCCATACCGACCCGTTTGCCACTGAACCTGCATTAACGACGACAGTGGGGCCTCCAGCCTTAGTCAAACGGGTTGGCACGTATGGTCGGGTTGCGATTCTGGCGCTATCGTAAGTCTTGTGAATAGTATGCCATACAGACCCGTTTGCCACTGAACCTGCATTAACGACGACAGTGGGGCCTCCAGCCTTAGTCAAACGGGTTGGCATGTACGGTCGGGTTGCGTTTTTCGCGCTTTCGTGTGTCTTGTGAATAGTATGCCATACATACCCGTTTGCCACTGAACCTGCATTAACGACGACAGTGGGGCTTCCGGCCTTAGTCAAACGGGTTAGCACGTATGGTCGGGTTGCGATGTTTGGCGTTTTCTTGTGGTCTTGTAAATGGTTAACAATATAGACCCGTTTGCCACTAAACCTGCATTAACGACGACAGTGGGGCTTTAGGCCTTAGTCAAATGGATCGTCAGGTTTCATTTTCTCTTAAAGATCGGAAGGTGACCCTTATTTACCATATATACTATAATTTGCTAAATCCTCAACTGTGGATAATATAATTATGCCGCAATAGTTAGTCTGTCTGGAACTAAGCTGAGTTAAACCACATCACTGTGTGACACTTCAATACATATGAACGGCCGCTACGCTAATACGATTTTGTTTTTCTCTCCCTGTCTCGTCCTCGACCCCGAGGACAACGAGACAAACAGACCCAGTCCCGGTAGATGTGAAAGTCGGCACACCTCTGATCTACTGGCCGTCCTTCAACCTGATGCCCAGCTGATGCCTGACCAACGATCACCGGCAGAACCCGCTTAATCTCCGCTAAATCTCCTTATCCGTTCTCCCAAGGGTTTTTCCCTCCTAGGACTTATTTTTCCTCGGATAAAAGCACGGGTTTTTTTCTCCTAGGGGGTTTTTCACCCCGGGAAGGCAGCCTTTTTGGGCTTTATTTAGCTTCCTCTTCTAGATGTTACTTTAGTAATACGTTCGTTTATAATATTGAGTCATAGCCGCAGCAAATTTAACTGCTTATGCTATCATGTATTTTGTTGTGCTATCTGTGGTTTTTCTGTGCTTTTCACTGCTTCTATTTATGTAAAGCTGCTTTGAAACAATTGACTTTTGTGAAAAGCGCTATATAAATAAAATTGAATTGAACTGAATTGGATGCTTCGGATGTCGGGGTAGGCGCCGTTTTATCTCAGCGGTCTGCTAAGGATGGCAAGGTACATCCCTGTGCCTTTTTCTCCCATCGGTTCAATCCAGCAGAGCGAAATTATGACATAGGTAATCGGGAGCTGCTGGCGGTCAGACTGGCTTTGGGTGAGTGGCGTCACTTGTTAGAGGGGACATCGGAGCCCTTCCTGATCTGGACAGATCATAAAAACCTTGAATACATCCGTTCAGCCAGGAGGTTATCTTCTCATCAGGCTCGTTGGGTGCTCTTCTTTGACAGATTTAACTTCACCCTCTTGTACCGGCCTGGTTCCAAGAATACTAAGCCGGATGCTCTCTCTCGTTTGTTCGAAAGCCCCTGTTCCGCTGGGGACGAAACCATCCTCCCGGAGGGGCGGGTGGTGGGTGCCCTGCGCTGGGGAATAGAACAGCGGGTGAGACGGGCCGGCCGGGAGGGGGAAGTGCCAGATGAGTGCCAAGCGGGTCGATTGTGGGTTCTGGATTCGCTTCGCTCTGAGGTCATCCGGTGGGGTCACGAGTCCAAGTCTGTTTGCCATCCGGGGGTTCGGAGAACATTGGCTACCGTTCGTCAACATTTCTGGTGGCCCTCCATGGGTCCCGATGTCAGATGTTTGTGTTAGCCTGTCAGGTTTGTGCCCGGAATAAGGCCTTACATCAAGCCCCTATTGGTCTGCTTAAACCTTTACCCATTCCCTCTCGTCCCTGGTCTCATATCGCCATTGATTTTTTGACCAATTTGCCTAATTCTAAGGGAAACACTGTTGTTTTGACCATTGTTGACCGCTTCTCCAAGGCGGCTCACTTTGTCCCTTTGCCCAAGCTTCCCACTGCCAAGGAAACAGCCCAAGTAATGATCGAAAACGTCTTTCGCTTACATGGTCTGCCCACAGACGTAGTTTCAGATAGGGGTCCTTAGTTTATTTCTCGTTTCTGGCAGGAATTCTGTAGAAAAATTGGCTCCACAGCCAGCTTGTCTTCGGGTTATCACCCTCAGACCAACAGGCAATGTGAACGGGCTAACCAAGATTTAGGTAGAGCTCTCTGCTGTCTGACATCCCAATATCCGAGCTCCTGGTGCCAACAGCTACCCTGGGTTGAATACGCCCATAATTCTCTCCCGGTGTCTTCTCTTAATATGTCCCCATTTGAGGCGTCCATGGGGTTTCAGCCTCCTTTATTCCCGTCCCAAGAACCTGATGCGGCGGTTCCGTCTGCGCTGGCTTTCGTCCGTCGTTGCAAACGCATCTGGAGGAAAGCTAGATCTACATTACGCCAGTTTTCCAGACGAACCAAAGCCGCGGCCGACCATCACCGTAGACCCGCGCCCCGTTTTATCTGTGGGCAGAAAGTATGGCTTTCTTCCAAGGATCTGCCTCTCCGTGAGCCTTCTGGCAAGCTGGCTCCACGATTCCTTGGGCCATAGAGCATAGTTAAGGTTATTAATCCCGTGACGGTCAGGCTCAGATTGCCCCCAGCACCCGGTTGGGTTCACCCTGTATTCCATGTGTTCAAGCTCAAGCCCGTTTATTTTTCTCACCTTAATCCCGTTTCCTCTGCCCCCACCCCTCCCACCCCTCAGCTTGTAGATGGCGCTCCCGCTTATGCGGTTAAGTCTTTACTTGATGTGCGTCGCCGGGGCAGGGGATTTCAGTATCTCTTAGACTGGGAGGGCTATGGTCCGGAGGAGAGGTGTTGGGTACCGGCCCGGGACATCCTGGACCCTGGGCTGATCGAGGATCTCCGCCGGCGACGGGGTGAGCCTCCTCATGGACCGCCCGGTGGCGGTCATGGGGGGGAGTCTTGTCATAATTTCGGTCTTACCGGCCACTTTGTCTTTGTTTCCTTATGTGTTGTGCTTTGTTTTGACAGCTCCACACGTGCGCGCCTCCCACCTGGTGATCTCATTATCACTGACTCTTCTCACCGGCGTCACACACCTGATTCTCATTTTTGCCCATTCCGGTTTGATTTAAATTCCCCTCGTTTCCTCTGTTCTTTGCAAGTTCGTCATTGTATGTTCATGCCCACTAGCCCTGGCTAGTTCTTGTCTTGTCGTGTCTGAAACTTTGCTAATTATTATCCGTGCTCTCTGCTGCCTTTGCCCCTTCAGATTTCTCCGTTCAGCTGTGATTCTCCTGTGGATTGGTTCCCAGTAATCGCCTTCTGTCTGCTGGATTTCATCTTATCTCTGCTCTCTCGCTCACTCGGCTGGAGTGGCAACAGCCGAGTTTGCGCTCCGTCAGTAAGTGGATTTCTCTGAGCGCTGTCTAACATCAGAGCGCTGTCCTGCATTAGAGCGGTGTACAGCATCTCCACCAGCTGAAGGCATTGTCTGTATTTATCTCTCTCTCTCTGTGCCCCGCCAGGATTCCATCTCAGTGACATCGGAGATTGTAGATGTCCTACAGCCTCGCTGTTTTTCCCACCACCGTTATCTCCCGAGAGGATACCGCTGCGGCCCGCCTCTCTAGTGTTTTCTCCCCATCTCATCTTTTCACACGGACACTGAGTGTTATCTCTTCTACATACCAAAGGACTTCTAGTGTTTTCTCCATTTCTATCTACTTATACATTGAGTGTCTGTCTCCTATACATTTTGTGAATAAACACCTCTGCGTAACATATATATCCTATGTCCTATGTGATTTCGCATATTATAGACGAGAGTATTCAACTGCAATAAACCTCTGCAATAAATATCCTTACTACATTATTTCTCAAAACTTTGAAAAAAAAAACTATGTTCAAAGGAACTGTATTCTTAGTTATTCAAAGATGCACACATTATTCCGCATATGATTTGAATAATAGACGAGAGAATTTATATAAAGCAATGGACATCTCATATGGCAATAAATATCCACATAGGCTATAACTTAACATAACAACATAATGAAATTAATAAACAGAGAAGGAAGCAGGATTGACATGTAAATTGGATTATTATTACCAGAAAAACAGCAATACAGTATTACTGAGATAGGCTAAATGCACCAAACACGCTGTTAACCGCAAGTTTAAATAAGCAATAAAAGTGGATAAAACATTATTATCTCTTAAAACTTTATATGACAAAAATGACATTTAAAGGAAATGTATTCTTAAAGTTATTCAAAGATGCACAAATTATTCCATATATTAATTCCTGTTTAAGAGCACGTTCGTCTCTGGCCTCGCTCTGTTATGTAATAGCTGATTGACAGGTGCGCATCCTCGTCTTTCAAACAGGTATCATTATAACCTTTATAACAATAGAGTAAACTTTATAGTTGCTTCCACTGTGTTTATCTGATATGAATAACACACGTCGGCAAATTATTATTATTTGAAAATAACTTTTATTTATTATTTGCAAATTATTATCTTATTGTAATAGATTTTTATTGCTGCTTCCACAGACATCAGGGTGTATTTTACAAACTATAGGCTATTGTTTTACCAGTGCTTATGTGTATTTAAATTTCTAAAATCTAAAAGAAACATTATGAGGTTGAAAACACTGCATAGTGTTGATATATGACAGCGCTGACTGAGCTCGTCCGACTCAGCGTCGACCAACGCGAAAGACGTTTGAATCTGGCAGTAATGTCATTCTAAATGAACATTCTAAATCCCATATGGGGATAAGGTTAAATTATTATTTAACTCAAAAGGATGAAAATTTTATTTGTAACCATGAATACAAAAATAAAACAGAGGGTGCACAAATCAGATCTGAGGGGGCAATGCCCCCTTTTGCCCCCTTGTGGTGCCGGGCCTGCGTCAATATCCAACATTGATCTGATGTCAAAATAAGTCTTGAATATGTCTCTAGACATTCATAATAAAATATAAGCTTACAACCTACAGGGTTTCTTCAGGTCTTAAAAAGTCCAAATTTGCCTTGAAGTCTGCCTAGTATTGGGCCTTGAAGTCAGATCAATGTTGAATTTTGACATTAGGCAACTGTTGATTCATGACATCAGGCCAATGTTGATCTGACAACAAGACACATTGATGTTCTGATGTCAAGACCCATGTGGTTCTGACGTCAAGACCTAACATTGATTTGACGTCAAGACCAAACATTGATCAGACGTAAAATCTAACGTTGATTTGACTTCAGAATCGAATGTTGATCTGATGTCAAAATCTAACATTGATCTGATGTCAAAATCCAACATTGATCTGATGTTACAATGCAATGATGATCTGACGTAAAAATCCAACTTTGATTTGAAATCAGGATCCAATGTTGATCTGACGTCAAGACCTAACATTGGCCTGTTTTAATGAGTTTTAATGAGTTTACTATTATTTTAAAATGAAGTGTACATTCAGTACTTACAGACTATGTTAAACTTTTAACTTTCTCATTGCAAAACAAGTTGACAAGGTTTGTCTACAAACTTTAATATCTTGTTTTAAAACCATATTAATGAAGTTAATTGAAAGACATTTCATGTTATTTCTTTTTGTTTATTGTTATTACTTGCTTACAAAGCCACAGATTGAATGCTTAAGTCAAACTAAGACTTCTAGTGGCCTGTTGTAATGCGTAAAAATTCTGCATTGTTTTTTTCCTATCTTTGTGATTTTGGTAATTGATGTGATCATTTGCAGTGTGTCGGTGCTTTGTTGCAAGTTTTAAACCACCCAAACACTATAATTGATATTTTTTGTTAAATGATTGAGGTATTTTCTAACAGAAACCTTTAGAGCTGCAGTGATATTTTATGCATGTCCACAATTTGGATAAAATGTAAAATAAACCATTTGCATATGGTGAAAAAATGATATTAAGGTATAGACCAGTTGATGATTACAAAATGTTTATTATGTTTTCAGAATAACCATTGTAAATTATAAGTCAAGCTTCTGCTGTGTTCTCTATTCAGCGGCCTCTTTGCCCTTGAAAAACAAAGAGATAATGTCAGTCTTTGATTTGTGCTGGCTATCATAATTAAAGACAATTTAAATTGACATTTATCAGTTATTAAAAGTTACCTTTCCAGCATCGCGGCTCTTGGCTCTGAGTTTGTTTACTTGAGACTCAGCAATGTCAGCACGCTCCTCTGCCTCCTCCAGCTCATGCTGCACCTTCCTCAACTTGGACAGGTGAGTGTTGGCTTGCTCGTCCTGCAAAGTTAAGAACAGTTAAAAAGGGTACTAGAGATCTCAAATGTTGGGTTCTTTATAATTCTCAAATCAGATACTTACAGCTTCTTCAGCCTGTCTCTTGTAAGCCTTGACCTTCAGCTGAAGCTTGTCAACAAGATCCTGCAGTCTGTTGAGGTTCTTCTTATCCTCCTCAGTCTGCAGGAAATACGAACACGTTAGACTAAAATATAGCCAAATTATTTAAAATTATTGTTTTTCCAGATTCTTTACCTGGTAGGTGAGCTCCTTCACTCTCCTCTCATATTTGCGGACACCTTTAACAGCATCAACTCCACGTCTCTGTTCTGCCTCAACCTCAGCTTCAAGCTCACGGACCTAAGTAAGAGATATTATTAGATTTATGTTATGCAAAGAAAACATCTTTGTTAATCAACAACATAATATGCATTATTATACTATGACATACACTTCACAACGCCTGTATCATTACTATGAAAATTGAAATGGAAAGAAAACTCACTCTGCTCTCCAGTTTCTGGAGTTGTTTCTTTCCTCCCTTCATGGCCAGATTCTCAGCCTCATCCAGACGGTGCTGCAGATCCTTAACTGTGACCTCTAGGTTCTTCTTCATCCTCTCCAGGTGAGCACTGGTGTCCTGCTCCTTCTTGAGCTCTTCTGCCATCATTGCAGCCTTTTACATAAGTACAAATATATATTAAAATAAAATGTATGAAAGTATGCAAAAAATATTTGTGAGTGTGAAACATTTAGGAGTTACTATTGCTCACATCAGTGATGGCCTTCTTGGCCTTTTCCTCTGCATTTCTTGCTTCCTGCACAGTGTCATCAACTTCACCCTGGATCTGAACAAGGTCAGCCTCAAGCTTCTTCTTGGTGTTCAGGAGACTTGTGTTCTAAAATAAATGAGGGTTAGATTAAAACAAACATATAAAATCTGTAGCATTTGGGAAAAAATTTGCTTAAAGATTACCTGGGAGTGCAGCAGCCCAACACGCTCACTGGCATCCACCAGCTCTTGTTCAGCCACTTTGCGACCTCTCTCTGTCTGCTCCAAAGCAGCTCTCAGCTCCTCAATCTCTGACTGCATCAGAGTATTTCTGCGCTCCACCATGGCCACCTGCTCTTTCATGTCTTCCTGTCCTCTCACGGCCTCATCAAGGTGCAGTTGGGCATCCTGAACATAACAATACTTTTAAAATATGCTTTTGTGCTAAAACCTTTACATAACACACTTAGTTTAGATTATACAGTAAATCAACATTCAGGCATCGAAAAGTATCTACTTAGAGTAATACCCGCCAAGCGATGGTCACATACCTTGAGTTGTCCCTGAACATTCCTCAGCTGTTTCTGGGCCTCAGCAGCCTGGCGATTGGCATGGCTCAGCTGAATCTCCATCTCATTAAGGTCTCCCTCCATCTTCTTCTTGATTCTCAGAGAATCGTTTCTGCTCCTGACCTCAGAGTCAAGTGTGCTCTGCATGGATTCAATGACTTTCTGGCTGTTTCTCTTGATCTGCTCGACCTCCTCATCCTTCTCTGCAAGCTTCCTGTCAACCTCACTCTTCAACTGGTTAAGCTCAAGCTGGACACGAAGAATCTTGGACTCTTCATGCTCCAGGGTGCCCTTTTAAATTTTTTATGACAGAATATTTTAGAATTTCAATGTTCATTAATAATGTTCTGATAAGAAATTGAATTAGTCTAATCTCCAGATACTCACTTCAGCCTCCTCCAGAGCGGTCTGAATCTCAGCCTTCTCAGTCTCTACTGCTTTCTTGGCCTTTTCAAGCTCATGGATGCTCTTACCAGTGTCACCCAACTGCTCTGTCAGATCTGAGATCTCCTCTACATGCGAGATAGGAAACACTTTTAGTATATAGTAAACAATACACATTCTGTGATTTACTAATGTTGATTTTATATTTTTGTAAATTTTAATATATTCAGATGCCTATATTCATTCAACAATTTATTTCTTACGCTGGAGATTCTTGTTTTCTCTCTTGAGTGTCTCCAGATGATCCAGAGTCTCCTCATAAGAGTTCTTCAACTTGAACAGTTCAGTGCTGAGTGAGCGAGCTTCTTTCTGTGCACCCTCCAGCTCTGCCTGGCCTTCTTCATATTTCTGCTTCCATTCTGCCAGAATCTTGGGTGAGGAAATTTCAGGGTGAAGGAAATGTTATTAAATGTAGAATGCTGAATTGAGTTTTTATTCAAGTGTTAAACAACAACTGTGTACCACACAGGGACTCAGAATTGCTTACCTTGTCAAAGTTCCTCTGTTTCTTATCAAGGTTGGCAGCCAAACCATTGGCTCTCTCCACATCAATCATGAGGTCCTCCACCTCACCCTGAAGTCTCTGCTTGGTCTTTTCCAGAGAGGCACATTTGGAGTTCACTGCCTCAATCTGTTCCTCTGCCTCCTGCAGGCGCTGAGTCAGCTTCTTCCTGTAATGCATTTCATAACCAGTAGTCAGAACAAGCAAGCAATTTTATTAACAGATATTTTATCAGGTTTTGTTCATATTCGTACTTGGCCTCTTCAAGTTCTTCTGTGCGCTGGATGGCATCAGTTTCATATTTGGTTCTCCATTGAGCAACCTCACTGTTGGCTTTAGACATTCCCCTCTGGAGCTCAGCCTTTGCCTCCTGCTCTTCCTCAAACTGCTCACGGAGGAGGTCACAGTCATGGCGAGCTGACTGCACTGCATGGGCCAGAGCGTTCTTAGCCTAGAAGATGAAATCCGATGTTGTTACCTTTGCCCTGCAATAACTGGCAAGTGTGCAATCCCAATGATTGTTTTGTTTTACCTTAACCTCCTCTTCAATCTGCCTCTTAAGCTCCTCAATTTGCTGAGTGAAAGCTTGTTTGCCTCTGGTGAGCTGAGAAACAAGAGCCTCCTTCTCCTCAAGCTGACGGCCAAACTCACCTTGTAAGATTTAGATACACATGTAGTGGATTCGTGCTATATATACTAAACTGTTTTTGAAACAAGCTCTATGAAGCAAGTGTGTAGCAAAAATTTATAAATTACAATATTTCATTTAACAGTCTAATCTAAATAGTTAATTAAACAGGACTGTTATGTGCAACATTTTTTAAACTTTGTTGTTTGTTACCATTTTCGGTTTGAAGTCTTGCTCTTTGAGTACTGAGGTCATTCAGCTGGCGAAGGTTCTCATCATTCTTAGACTTAATTTCACTAAGTTGGTCCTCCAGTGTGCGGCTCGTCTTTTCAAGATTTGCCTAGAAAAACAAAGTCATTAAATCTTTGATAATCCTAATCATATTCACATTTATTCTTCTAGAAATAACAATTTCAACCTTTGCTTTGGCAATAGCCTCCATGTTGCTGGAAAGATCATCAATCTCCATTTTGTATTCACTCTTCTCTTTCTCAAGCTTCTGCTTGACACGCTGGAGGTTGTCGATTTGCTCTCCCAGCTCAGCCACACTGTCTGCTTGTTTCTTGCGGAGAGCAGCAGCGGTAGCTTCATGCTGAAGGGTGGATTCTTCAAGATCACGACGCAGCTTCTGGAATTCAGCTTCACGCTTCTTGTTCATCTCAATCTGAGCAGCAGTTGCTCCTCCAGCCTCCTCAAGCCTCTCACTGATCTCCTCAAGTTCTCTGGAGAGATCAGCTCTCTGCTTCTCAACCTTTGCACGAGCAGCACGCTCAGCCTCAATCTCTTCCTCCAGTTCCTCAATGCGAGCCTAAAGTGACAAGAAATCAAGCACACTATAACAATCTTGAATTTCCATTTTAAACAATGCTAAAAACATCCAACTAAATACCTGAAGCTCCTTGATCTTCTTCTGAAGTTGAGCCCCAAGAGATTGTTCATCTTCAATCTTGCTGAGCAGCTGGCTAGTTTCAAAGTCTTTCCTGATATATGCAAGAAAAACCATGTATGAAAAGTCACATTACAACAAGACAGTTTTAATAACATCATGTATTTTCAATTACTTCTTCAGCTTCTCATCAGATTGCTGCTTGTCATTCTCCAGGTCCATGATGGACTCCTGGGCCAATTTCAGGTCTCCTTCAAGCTTTCTCTTGGCTCTCTCAAGGTCCATACGGAGTTTCTTCTCTTGTTCCAGGGAACCCTCAAGCTGTTGGACCACAACAGTGACCATGTTTTCAAATTAGATGTATGGAAACAATTTAGTTAAAAAAGTTTGAAAAATGAACTCACATCATCAACTTGTTGCTCAAGCTTTGTCTTTGCTTTGGTCAGAGTGTTGACTTTGTCTTCTTCTGCCTGGAGGTCATCCAGAGTTTGCTGATGTGCCTCTTGGAGGGCTTTCTTCTCCTTTGTGAGCTTGCCAATGCTCTCATCCTGAGTTGCCATTTCCTCAGTCAGGTTCTTCACCTGTGAATTTTTCATAAATGAGCTCAGAATGAAAAAAAATTGACAGAATAAAACTAAATTTATGAAATCTAATGTTAAATTATTGCTCAAACCTTATTCTCAGTGGCATGTTTCTCTTTTTCCACTTTAGCCAAGGTGAGTTCCAGGTCATCAATGTCTTTCTTCAGCTCAGAACACTCATCCTCCAGTTTCCTCTTCTTGGCTGTCAGTTCAGCATTGATTTCTTCCTCATCCTCCAGTCTCTCAGTTGTCTCTTTGAGTTTAGCTTCGAGTTGGATTTTGCTCTTGATCAGACCTTCACATCTCTCCTCAGCATCTGAGAGATTCTCAGTTTCCTAAAAAAACACAATTAGAACCAGAATCCAAAGCATTCCATTTACTGAATTTACAGTAAAGAATACTCACAGAGGCCACTTGCAGCTGCAGATCATTTTTCTCTTGCAGCAGGGAAACCATCTTCTCTTCAAGCTCCTTCTTTTTAGCCTCAGCCTTTGCCAAAGCTTCTTTGCATTTTGTATAGTCCTCTTTCATGTTTGAAAGCTCCTTCTCAGTCTCAGCACTCTTCAGCAGAGGCTTAATCTTGTAGTAAACCTTCATCCATGGCCAGTGTTTGACATTCATGAATGAGCGAATGTTGTATTGAATGGTGTAAATGGAGTCCCTGATAAACAATAATTTTATACACAAAAAATATGGAATGTCAACATGATTCTTTGTGCTGTGCATAATTTACTTTTCATTTATATTTGTCACAGACTTAAAATGGATGCTGCTTCTTAAATCTAGTAAGATGTTGTGTTGAGAATACTGTCGTATTCAGTAGATATGCATTTGTTTTTGTATAGGTCATTTTTCAATCTTAAACTGAACTAAACAATGTAATTACCAGACATGGATGTAAACTGTTTAAAGGGTAATTATGACAGTATAATTATTTGCCATTGACAATTAGATATTTAATGTAGTGTACATTTTAATGACCATTTTTAGCAATTTTAACTATATATAATATATAGATTTATGCATTTGGCAGACACTTTTACAGGATACTTTTACTTAAGTTATATTTTTTTAGCAACATGTGTGTTCCCAACGATCAACCAATGACATTTTCATTGCCAACACAATACACTACTAACTGAGCTACAGGAATACAAGAAGATACAGGTTTATAACGACTGGATTATTTAAAAAAAAACAAAGAATGTTGTATTATTTCTAACATTACTCACCTCCTCTCCATCATCGTCACAAACTCTCTCCTCATGAGGAAACCACGGCACGCAGCCTGAGTCATTGTGACCAAAGCAGCCAGTTTTTCATCACGCATCTCCTCAAGAGTACCCAGAAGACCAGCTTTGAAGAACACCTGCATTCATGAACAATAATACAAATATTAATATCTATTGCATGTGTTCAAACTAAACATCAAGATTTCTGAATCTGTGAATCCTTGTCAACCAAAATATGAACCTTTGTGTGTCCAAATCTATACTGGTCATGGTCAACATCGATGGATCCCAGGAGTTTCTCAGAGGCCTTCTTGTTGTCCATAAACTGTCCCTCAGGGATAACACTGGCATTCAGGACCTTGTATCTGTTAAACAAGTATGAAATTGCATTAGATCTCTGAATAAATTTACAAAACGCACTATTTTTATGCAATCCCATTTACCTCTGTTTGAAGTCAGCATATAGGATTCTGCTTGGGAAGCCCTTTCTGCAGATTCTGATACCTTCCAGTACACCGTTACACCTCAGCTGATGGATGACCAGGTGGTTCTCCATAAGACCTGTAAAATGGAATAAGTTAAGATTTCAGATATTTACCATCATTGCATGTTTTTTCAGTTGTCTCAATATCTTTATGTGCTTTTTGTCTTCACCTGGAGTCTTGGACTCATTGGGAATCAGGCAACGTACAAAGTGAGGATGGGTGCTCCTCAAGTTGGTCATGAGTTTGCCCAAATTCTCCTGTAAAATTATTAATCACTTTCATTTTGATGATTCAGTCAAATTTTTATCATTGCTGTAGAATTGTTGTATTATTCACTTTCATTATCTTAGATAATGACGTACCCTGAACTGAGAAGACACGGTCTGCATAGAACCACCCTTCTTCTTGCCTCCCTTCTTGGCACCACCAGTTTCTTTTTAAATATATAAAGAGAAAGACATTAAATGTAATGGCAAGGCCGGAACCAAAACATGAATAAGAGTTTTCTTACATTGACAAACATAGTTCTATTAACACAACATGTTTATATTACCCTCAACAACAGGTGGGTAGAGAGTAGCCAAGAGTTTGACAGAAGACTTCTGGTACAGCTGCAAAACAGACTCATTCAGTGGATCCTTGTTCTTGTCCAACCAGCCAGCAACGTTGTAGTCCACAGTGCCAGCATAGTGAACCAGGGAGAAGTGAGCCTCAGCCTTGCCTTTGGCAGGCTTTGGTTTCTGGAAAGCATTGCACTTGCCAAGGTGCTGATCATACAGCTTGTTCTTGAAGGTGGTGTCTGAAGCCTTAGGGAACATGCACTCCTCTTCAAGGATGGAGAAGATACCCATGGGCTATTTAACAATGAATGAAAGGTATTACTATCACAGTTATGTGTTTGGAAAAAGAGAGAAATAAAGAGATTAGAAACCAGTAGGAACCTTCTCAATGAGCTCAATGCAGGCAGCCAAGTCCATGCCGAAGTCAATGAACTCCCAAACAATGCCCTCCTTCTTGTACTCCTCTTGTTCCAGCACAAACATGTGGTGGTTGAAGAACTGTTGCAGTTTCTCATTGGTGAAGTTGATGCACAGCTGCTCCATGCTGTTGAACTGGAGAAAAATATTAACATTTACTCAAAACTGATTATGAACAATTGAAGTTTGAGAAGAGAGAAAAATAAATCATTCTTACATCAAAGATCTCAAAGCCAGCAATATCCAGCACACCAATGAAGAACTGTCTGGCTTGTTTTGTATCCAACATCTGGTTGATACGTACGACCATCCACAAGAACATCCTCTCATAGATAGATTTGGCCAAGGCGCTAACAGAGTTGTAGACCTGGAAACAGAACACAAGTTTACATTTTATTAAAACTTTCTGTACTTGGGTTATAATACTGCAATCATACGCAGAGTGTTTCACATGTACTGCACACATATATACTGCACATTATATTGAGGCAAATAATTAATTGGACATATTTTAAGGCCTACATACCTGTGGCACAGTCTGACCTTTGGTTACAAACTCATTTCCGACCTTCACTCTTGGGTAGCACAAAGCTTTGAGCATATCAGCAGAGTTCAAGCCCAAAAGGTACGCAACTTTGTCAGCGTCTGAAATTGTTCAAATTGAAGAAAAATAATTATAACTTGATGCTGTGAACACTAAATCAAAGTATTGACTTAAAATACTATTCGTGACATAAACTAAAGCTACTTATTCTCACCCTCTGTGCCGTCAGGCTCAGCCTGCTCCTCACGCTGCTTCTGCTTGAACTTCATGTTACCATGATGCAGCACTGCTCCAGTGAATTTATAGATGCCCATCTTCTCCTCAGCATTGAAGCCCAGAATGTCAATGGCAGTCTGAAAATTACAGAAAGGGATGACCTTTAGGAACTGCCATATTTATGTAAAACCAGTGCCATTAATAAAATAGCAATGACTCACATCAGTAGCAACCAACTCCTCTTTATCATCAATGCTTGCCACTGTGATCTGACCCATACTGCACATGGGGAAGTCGTAGGGGTTGGTGGTGATGAGCGTCATTTCTGTAAAATACCAGATTGCATTAATGACAGAGAAGTTTACTACATTCACTGGCATTTTAAAGCTTTAAATGAAATACGTGCACCTACCAACCAGCTCAGGCTTATGGTTGGTCATCATCTGGTAGAAGATGTGGTAGCCTCTCTCATCTGAAAGCTGGAATGTCACTCTAGACTTCTCCAGCAGATCTGTTCAGAGGATGTATTTACAGTAAATCACAAACATCTAAAGAGATACAGACAAAGACAAGTGTGCAGGATGTATGATTTAGTCCACCTACATGTCTCAATATCAGCACTAGCAAGTTTCCCACTTGTGCCAAAGTGAATTCTGATGAATTTACCCTGTTCAAAGAAACATAGTAACATTTGAGTCAGTGTTGTGCAATCACACTGAGCTTCATAAAATTCAAACAGGTGTCACTCATGTAAATAAAAACTTACGAAACGAGAGGAGTTGTCATTTCTCACAGTCTTGGCATTACCATAAGCTTCAAGCAGAGGGTTGGCAGCAATGATCTGGTCCTCAAGAGATCCCTGTGTGGATAAAGGTTATTATGGTTATTAACACTTTGATAATATTTTGCATTAGACAAATTAAATGTAAAAAAATAGGAAGTAGTTTTAAGTTTCTTTGATGAGGTACAATTTATAGTATTATATAGAGTACCTGGATTTTGCTGGACTCTTTCTTCTTGTCACCACACACTGCAACTGTAGCAAAGTACTGAATGACACGTTTGGTGTTCACAGTCTTTCCAGCACCAGATTCTCCACTGGTTTATGAGAGATGATAAGAGAGACAGCATAAGAAGTGGACATTTTATAAGCCAACATTAATATTCTTATATTCTTATTCTATTTATTTCTAACATAGGCTAGGTAAATCCATATTTCTCTGAAATCTACTTCATAGTTCGAAACTCTTTCAAGAACTCTGTGTGAACTGTAGATTTAGTACTTACGTGATGAGGACAGACTGGTTCTCTCTGTCTGTAAATTGAATGGTCATTTTGTTTAAATAATTGCTTTATTAAAACAAAACAAAAAAATCATCTTGTGATTCAAGATTCTGATCTTACCAGTAAGCATGGACTGATAGGCATTGTCAGAGACAGAGAAGATGTGGGGTGGGGCCTCCATACGCTTTTTGCCTCTGTAGGCAGACACCACTTCTGCATCGTACACTGGGAGCCACTTGTAGGGGTTCACAGTAGCACAGAAAAGTCCAGAGTAGGTCTGAAAGCAACACAGAAATGATCAGATTGCAGCCTCACAGCCATAATGAACTTGAATGCTGCTTCACTTCTGCTTAACTTACATAGATCATCCATGCTGCATAACGCTCTTTGAGGTTATAAAGCACAGAGGGTTCATTGAGATGGGTCATCATGGCCATGTCCTCAATCTTGTCATACTTGGGAGGATTCATTGGGTGGACATCATCCTCCTTAACAACTTTCTCCTATAAAAGTGATTGAGCGGACATTAGATAGTGGGTAGCGGAATGTGAATCTAGGTTTTTCAGAAAATGTGGAAACTTTACCTCCTTAGTGTCAAGGGTAATGACAGTGACTTTGCCACCATCTTTACTCTTGATTGTTCCTTTGACGTACAGCTCTTTGTCATCAACCACATAGCAGGCAGTCTTAGCATCAAAGGGTTTGTTCTGAGCCTCAACTCTCTCCTTCTCAGGCTTACGGAGGTAAATGGCAGCCTTGCCATAAACGGCCATCTCAGCATCCGTACTCATGATGGCGGCCTTCTGCTGAAATAAAAAAAAATTCATGAGGTACATGAACAGGATATAAATTACATCTTTTTAGGTCTAATCATATAATTCTACTGTATGTTGTCCAGAAATTAAGTCAAAACTAACCTAAATGTCATCATACATTTTTATACTTTTGATGATTTGTCCTAGTCTGAAGAGTATAGAATGTAGGTTATTGTGTGTCATTATTAAATATCATCATCTTACCTTTTCACACTTCCTCAAATGCTGACAAAGATCCTCACACTGTAATACACATAGGAAGGTCACTGCCACATACATGTAAATACTGTACCATTTTTAAACTATTCAAAGACTTTGAAATAAAACATTAAGTCCCAAACAACATGACTAAAAAATAGTGAAATTGCACTATTGGTGGATTTGAGACACTCCATACTGGTTTTTTTACATCTAGTTTTTATCTAGTAGTTTCCAAGTGTTTCCCTAAGTGTTTTTTTCAAAGAAATGAAAGTTCATCTTACCACACAAACTCGACTAGCTTCCGGACGCAAATGTCTCCAGGTCTGCCTCTGCTCTTTATACTGTATTGACTTTGCTAGCAATGCAGAAGTTATATATGGCTTTCTCCAAATATGGCTTTACCCTAGATGTGAGTTAAGAAAGTGATCGGTTGGACCAATTGGTACTGCTGCCCAAAGTTCAAATAGCAAAGATGTAAATAGCCAAGCCTTTAGCATATCTTGTTAACTTGTTAATGCATTTCATTTACAATGCATAATGTTAAATAATAATGTCATTTGAGAGTCATAAAGATGCTTTGCTTTTGATTGCCTTTACTAATAGATTATTATAAGGTTTTTACTTAAAACATTGTTCAATATGTTAACATGTCATTTAAAATAAATTTGGGGTAACACAATTCACTGACATTGCTTCATTTGTAGATTGTACACTCAAAAAAAATATTTTCTATTTTGTTTATTTGTATTACGTCAATGTAATAAAGCTATGTTTGAGGACATTGGCATTGGTTCAATGTCATTATTGATTAATCCAGCAGAAAGAGTTTAATTGCATCCAAAAAACATGATAAGATACAAATATATTGTAACGTAATTATTTTACATGGAAATTAGCCACACTATTAAATTACATTTAGCATATATGGTGTTTGATTAAAAAAAATACATTAGATCAATGTAATATAATCATATTTAGAAAATTACATTGGTTTAATATAATAATGTGGAAATTTGACACATAATTATATTACATACATCTGATGTGGTGTTTGATTGTAATAAAAAAAATTACATTAGGTCAATCTAATAAAGTCATCTTTAGAAAATGACATTGGTTCAGTGCAATATTTTTACGTGGAAGTTTGCCACGCAATTAAAATACAATTAAATGATGAGCAATTTTTTAGATTGTATACAAAACGAAAATGATAATATTTTTAAGTAAGTTATTTTCAGCAAATTCATGTAGTTAAATTACAATTAATTCTAACTATTAGAATAACATTCCAACTGTCCTTTGAAATAGCAGTAATATTTTATAATACAGGTAGACAATTTTTGGTATAAGCAAGTCAGTACCACTGGAATTTTTTATATAGTTTTATGTATGTTCATTTTACAAAACAATTATATCCCACTGATTGCTGTGTTCCATGTTATGACCAAAACAAAGAAATTAATTGATTAATTTATAACATGTTTTGCAGACTCTGAGTGCATGATGCCAATGAATGGCATGATGCCAATAATGGCTTGTTTTGAAAATATGCATTTTGTACACTGTATTTAGGGTTTTGGGGATAAATAGATAGATTACATTATATATTATTTTTTTAATAGATTTAAAATATATGTGACCCTGTTTTGAAAAAACGAGTCTCAAAGTTTGATTTCAGACATTAATTTCAAATTGATTTCAATCTTTGTCACCACAATATTCCAATCTTGATCTGACCTCAAGATCCAACCTTGAGAACACAAACAAACCTACCTTTGGGCAGATGTCAAAACCCAATCTTGGGAACATTCAAAACCCACGTTTGGGCAGACGTCAAACTTTAAACTTCGCTTCCACAGATGACTGACAGGTGAAGAAGCACAAATCGGCATCTTCTGCACACTGTTCAATGAGTGTTTAGCTATCTCATCTAACCACAAGGTACACCTTCTCTTCACTTCAGCAAAGGTAGACGGCCCTTTGAAAAGCAAAAGAAAGCTGATAAAAATGAGAAACCTACACTGAAATAAATTGGAGTAGGATTTAGACTACTTAACAAAATCTAAACATTTTTCACTCAGAAAATGCTAGTAAATGTAAACAAAATTATCAGCAGCTTTAACTTTATTACTTTTTTAATTTTAATCACTCTTTGTTTTAGCGATGTTTATAAATATACTATTTTTGCATTTTGATGACAAACTGTTCTACACTGAAAAGAAACTAATGTAATCTTCCTGATTTAATCACGTAAAACACAAGTCTAACACAAGCACTACTTTTCTGAATGATGATAATCACAAACATCCCAGAGTTTGTAAACCAATTGTTTGTAAAACATATTTAATGCTAACTTTACTTACAAATTCAGAAAATATTTTTTAAATGTAAACGACATGAAGGAAGTTTATTCCAAAATATAATTAATTGTACATGGTTTAGCCGCTAGTTTAGCAGCTACCAGTGACACAGAGTCAAGAAATTAAAAACCACCCACCCCCAGGTCTGCCAATTCTTTGCCAACCCCCAATGCCAATCGATCACCTCATCATCAGGGTATCAAAAGAAAACCGGTTTATCCACTTTTCATCAGCGTGTTGGGTTTTTAGCAAAATGACCCAAGAAAATAAGTCTAGTTTTTAGACCAAACATTTTAAATTTAAGTGATTTTGTGCATAAAACAAGCAAAAAAAAATCTGCCAATGGGGTAAGCAAAAATTTCTTGAAAATTTTTCTTAAACACTAAATGCAAGAATTTTTTTGCTTGTTTTATGCACAAAATCACTTAAATTTAAAATGTTTGGTCTAAAAACTAGACTTATTTTCTTGGGTCATTTTGCTAATCAAGAAAAAACATATTATTTTAAGAATGTTTAGATATTTTTATTGAAAACAAGACAAAAATACTAAGAATTTTTTTTCTTGAAAATAATTTTTGCAGTGTATAATTACAAATACCACCCATCTTTGCACGCCTTTAAATATGTATAGCAATAGCAACTCCAATTCCACAAAAGCACTAAACCCAATTAATAGCAGGTAGAAAAGAGTGAGAGTTGACACAACAAACACTGCTAGAACGTGTTATTTATTAATGCAATAAAACTGTATAATCCACACTTATGAATCCTAAAACAAGCTTCATGCAATTGGCAAAATTTGCCATTGGATTGCTGACTTATTACAAAATACAAGTGCTGCTTACATTAATATTGAAAACTGATTATTACTTACAGGAAAGTATTCACTACATTCACTGAACTAAACTAGTGTGATTACAGTAATAGAGATTTTTAACATTATCTGTCAAGTGTGTTGTTATACAATAAACATATATTTTTCTGTAAGCAGATCTCCTCGATTGTTTGATTTTGCTTGAAGAGAAATGATAAGTTTTGAAACAGACAATCAACGAAAAATCTACGAATCAGATACACTCGTAGCGACAGAGCAAAGAGTGCAATTCGTTTATTGCAGCTTTATCACCATATTTTGTGTTTTTGACTCAGCTTTATCAAGGGGTATCCATCTAAACTTGTGTTTTGAAAGCAGTTCTGCTTACCGCAGGCACTACACTCACTTCTCCCTCGTCTCTCTCTCCCTCTCCTCACTGACCCTTTGCGTGCTGGTGCTGCCAGTGCCACCACCGCCACCATCATCATCACCAGCGACGCGAGTTGAAGGTCCTGCTGCCGCAGAAAACATTTGTGTTTTTTAACACATTTTGCAGCGTCTGCCAGAAGAGTCTGCTTCTTTTTGTCGCGCAGTTTTTCTTGCGTTTTCTCTCTCTCTCTCTCTCTCTCTCTCTCTCTCTCTCTCTCTCTCTCTCTCTCTCTCTCTCTCTCTCTCTCTGTTTTGACACGTGAACTGACTGACGATTCACGCTCGCTTGCACAGAGATCAAAGCGGTGATTGGGCCAGCTTAATGTCATAAAAAAAAAATAACCAATGGGCTGCTGCTTAAATGTGAGTGGGCCGGTATATATAGGAAAAGAAAGGATGATGACTGTGCTGGTCAGTCATTGGGCCAGCTTAATGTCGTTTAAAAAAATAACCAATGGGCTGCTGCTTAAATGTCAGTGGGCCGGTCTATCTAGAAAAAAAAGACGCTAACTGGGCTGCTCAGACAAATATAGTATGAGATGTATCGGCCCAAAAAGTACGTCGGCCCACCGGGAAACTGCCCGGTTTGCCAGATGGCCAGTCCGCCCCTGCAACATATAATACTATAACAACATATAATATTAATTAAACTTCACAATTTTCAATGTCCATGCGGACGAACATATTTTACTTTCGTTTTTAAGTTAGGATCACACGTCGATTAACAGTGGTAAAATATTCTCACATTAACATATTTATATATATATATCTTTTTTTACTAAATATTACTATTACTGTCTTTTTTTAAACTTATAAATAATTCATAATTTGAACAAAAATAATGATGGGTTTAGTTCTGATATTGTATACTTTTATAAAGAAATACATGTTGTATAATTACATTTATAGAATATATTACACTTATTATAAGGTTTGTACTGTAAAAATACTTTATTTGTTACAAACAAAAGATAAAGAATTTACAAACATGCGGAAAGCCATTTCAGCACTTGGACCGCGAAATGTTTTTTTTTAAGCATTACTTAAAATGTTTTCTCATCTCACCATATCCACAGGTGCAGAGTCATTATATACAATAAATCCGTTGGGTAGCATTTAAAAAAAAAAAAACATTTAAAAGAAGATGTATTTGTTTAAAGCAAAGCATTTATTTACTTAGCTACAGAAGAAGCAGCTCTTTAAGCCTTCTAACGTCTCATAATTGGTCATCATTTATGTCCAAGAGAATCAATAATAATCTGTTACATTTTATTTTTCATATTAAAAAGCGTTTTTGTGCTGCTGCCCATCCATGTATGTGATAAACAAACCCGCGTTGTCATTCCGTTACTATACGCATATTATCAACGCGCTCTTTACTCTAGCAGAAAAAACTTGCGTCGCGCATTGCGCCGGTTGTATGATAGAGAGTCCACAGTCTCTCATGAGCTAGAGGACGAATGTCCAGGGAGTTCAGTATTTCTGTGTGGGCATGTATCAGCGAAAGGTGCCTGAGTCTTTTCTGGGTCATGGTGCTGCGTACACTGTAAAAACATATTGTGAAATTCACAGTAATTAACTGGCAGCAATTGACAAGTAACTTACTTTAGAAAAAGCACAGTAAGTTACTTGTCAATTGCTGCCAGTTAACTACTGTTTTTTTTCTATAGTAAGTTACTTGTCAATTGCTGCCAGTTAAATACTGTGATTTTGCCGTACTGTAAGTTACTTGTCAATGGCTGCCAGTTAACTACTGTGATTTTTCCGTACAGTAAGTTACTTGTCAATTGCTGCCAGTTAACTACTGTGATTTTTCCGTACAGTAAGTTACTTGTCAATTGCTGCCAGTTAACTACTGTGATTTTTCCGTACAGTAAGTTACTTGTCAATGGCTGCCAGTTAAATACTGTGATTTCTTTTCCACAGTAAGTTACTTGTCAATGGCTGCCAGTTAACTACTGTGATTTCTTTTCTACAGTAAATTACTATTGTCAATGGCTGCCAGGTAACTACTGTGATTTTTTTCCACAGTAATTTACTGGCAGTCATTGACAAGTAACTAAGCAGAGATTATATGTTTTTAATATATAGTTCATTGTGGTTTTCCCTACAGCATTTGATTGGTTAGTTATTTTCTGTAAACATTCATCAATGTTAAAATAAAGTTGTAACGGCCAGCCTTAAAGGTTGAGTTACAATTATTTAAAAACTCAAGACTGTTAAAAGAAGGAAATACAAAAAACAAATCTAAAAAAATATAAAAGTCCAAGCGTGTTAAAAGTCCAAATGTGCAAAGTTTCCACTGTGTATATAAAATCCAAGAAAGTGATATCCAAAGTCCATAAAACGTAACTGGACAGGTAAGCCCAAATACACAAACTCCACAACCCAGCAACCGCTTGTTTTAGCTATAGCGTCAGCTAACCATGTGCTCCTGCTCCTTCCTTTTATACAAAGTTCCATGTGATGTGACCCCTCACATGACAGGCAGACGAAGCAAAATAAAAGACATACACACATAAAATAGCAAAAGGATAAAATGGCTAAGAAAACATGTAAAACTAATTTAAACTCAAATATACATAAGTCACAATATAATGAGTGGTAAAACATGTATCTTGTGTGATCATGTCACAACGTTAATGATCTAATTTAAATATGCTAAATTACAAAACAATACAATAAGTTTTCTGATTTGAGGGAAAATGCTACTGTTTCACAGATATATACTAAATTAAAAAAAATTTTTTACAGTCAAATACATTCAATAAATGCATGCTAACATTTGTAAAATAACATTTTAATTTGGATGAAAAGTATGAATTCCCAAGAAATGTATCTTAAAACATCTTAAACTTTTGTTACAATCTAAAAATATCTAAATATAATTCAGTACAATCTGTAAATAAAACAAAATCATTAATTATAAATCAAAAGTACACTTCAAGTAAACTGTTAAAGTTTCCTCCAATTTTTATTAAACACAATATTACTGTGAAGTATAATAACTGAAATGCAAAAAAATTTATGTCTACAATATTTTCACTCCAAAATAAATAGTTCTAGTGCACAACACAACCATTGATTCTAAAAATGATTCTAAATTCAGAATCCTAATTTTACAGTGTATAAGTAACATTAAAATATGCCCAAAAAGGTCAGTGAAACCATACCACAACAGACAATGTTAAGAGATTGAAAAGCTGTTTTCATTTAAATTGCTAGTAATCTACTGGATCCTACAGTATGAATAAACATATTTACAAGATTTACTAAAAGTTAGAATTTATGTTTAATTCTATTCAACATGCTTAAACACATTATTGTTTAATTTACATTAAACGTGCCTGTATTGACATTTAAGTACGAAATAATATCAGCTTTGAGTGGACTAGTTATCAGATGTTTAAGTGAATCACCAAAACATGACTCCAAACAATGGACCTTTTCCAATAGATTATGTATCATATATGTGAACAAAGTTATTTATTAAGTTATTTATACACACTTCACTTTGATGAAACTGTGCAATTTTATTTCCTGTGTGCAGGTTTAGCCACTGGTAAAACTCTAATGGGCATGACTGCTCTCCATTCAGATGGCTTATGTGTTTTCATGTCTCACCAGCATATGGCCAAGATGATTTCAGTGTAATACTGTTTAAAGTATCTATTAGCCTACCATGTGTATTTTCTCTAAAATTAAATATTTTAGCAGCAAAAGAAGTCACAGAAGAAGAAGCTAAGCAAGTTAACCCACAAACGAAGAAGAAACAGCAACTTGTTGTGTATAATTTGAGAAGACCAGTAATGATGGAAGTAAATAAACATCGACTTTTGATGCAATTTGAGTTAAATCACTCCTCACCTTGGCTCATTTTTGTTTTCACCATCACAAACGGAAATACCTATGACACAGTTTTTTTTACCTGACGGGAGGGGTTCTGGTGGACCAAGCTGACGCGCTGTAGATAAACGCACGTCAGTATATCTGATGCGCTGTTAAAAATTTTGTGAGGTGCGCGTCAGGCTACGCAGAGCTATGCACAGGCTACGGACCTATGCACGACTATAAATCGCCCTTTAAACTGACATACTGGGTGCATCCCAATTCAGGGGCTGTGGCCTTCCAAGGCCGTATCTGAAGGCAAATGACATCACCGGGCTGTGACGAAGGCTGTCACAATTCGAAGGCTCATTCATATAAAAGCCTCTTACTGTGGCCTTTTCCCCACTGATTCCGAGTTAGGGCTGTAACGCTATAGCTTGTCCCATTATAAAGACCTGCCTGATTATGCATCAAAAATCATAATCATTCAAAATAAAAAAATCATTCAAAATATTCTTTATTATCATGAAAATACCTGAAACTATTTGAAGAACAGCAATATAAATATTCTTGTAGACATTTCCTGGAACAGCGTTTGCAATGCTAGCCTACTTCTTCTGTGGCACAAAGTTAGTTTCTGCACGAGAGCGCCCCCTGGCTTTTGGATGTGGCGGCATTTCACCGTAATTCATGCAAATCAGCCCTACCGAGGATCCATAGATGTATCCTTCACAGCCTTGGCTATCCCAAAATTCAATATGAAGTCTGGGTATTTTGAAATAAACATTCAAAACTGTAGTTAAATAAAATTGTATATTTTGCTAATTAAAGGTCCTTGTGTCTGTTTTACTATTATAAATGATGTAAATTAATATTATTGCTGCAATGTTGTGTGTTGCATTTTGCTTTTGTATATTTCTAAGGTTGGTGAATTTTACATACTGTTGGATAGTTTAATCTGCATCAATGTGTTATATTTTCTAAAGTATACAAAGAACAATTCCCGCACACTATCTGCTTGCTGAAAAAATGTATTTAATGAAAGTTGCGTTGCAACGTCTCGATCAACTGATCTTCATCAGGCAACTGATGAAGATCATGTTGCTCTTCATGTTGCCTGATGAAGATCAGTTGATCGAAATGTGCAACGCAACTTTCATTAAATACATTTTTTCAGCAAGCAGATAGTGTGCGGGAATTGTTCTTTGTATATTTTGAGACTTTTTGTCGTCTTATCCTACGCACCCATCTATTGACTTCAGGTGTGCGACGCTAATTTGTTTGAATATTTTCTAAAGTAAAATAAAAAAATCTGCCACCATATTTATTTTTAAAAGTCTGATAGGTCTCAGCTTTTGTGTCCCAGTGACAAGCGTAGTGGGCGGGAAAAGCAAGTGATGCCCCCGTAGGCTAGACCGTCTCATTTCATTTCACTCCGTGGCGTTTAGAGGCTGCTGCCTTCAAATATTGAGCCTTGCCTTCAAAGTCCGCGGCCTTAAAAGGATCCAGACCCTAAATTGGGATGCACACTTAGTTTGTTCAAACTAAACCAGTGCTCACACAGCAGTCATTGGCCAGTTTACTGAATGACAGTCATATTAACCAATTATACTCAAAGCAACATGACGAGTCAGCCAATACAATTTGGTAACACTTTTTTTCGATAGTCCACTTTAGACATTTTACTAATTATAAGTAACTTTGCAACTATTTATCCTACCAATCTTTACCGTATTAGTAGACTGTCTGCTTAATATCTATTCACACTTTATTGTGATGATATTGTGATAAGTATCTTTGCAGGTGCATGTCAACTTATTCCACTAACCCTAACCTCTTCCCTAACCCTAACAGTCTACTAATACTCTAAGGACAGTTAGACAGTTAGTTGAGATATAGTTGCAAATTAGTGAAAGTTGGTTCACATAGTTGAAAACTTATTTATAGTTGTATAAGTATTAAGTGTAACCTACAATTTATTTCAGTGTGGTAGCATATTTAATGGAATGTTGTGTGTACCATATTGTAGACAAAACAATAATCATAGTGACTTTCTCCTTTAAAGAAATAGAAAATAAATCTAATTTGTCATTACTAGCATAATACTCAAATATAATATAATAAATATACTTTAAAAAGGAATTCCCAACAAAGATTATTGAAGAAATAATTTTCTTCAGTTTATTTTGTGTATCCTGAATAAGATTAGACATCAGCATGTTGCTAACAAAAATTGTTGTTGACTGGACTTAAATACATTTACTGTAAAATGTGCTGTAACACATCATGAAGTTTGATTTCTCAGAGTTTTTAAAAATAAAACTCAATCGGGTTTAAATGTCAGGAGTTCCTGTCGGGATGAAAGTAACACTTGTTACTCTTCTCCTACTGTCAATACTGTTGCATTATGTTGAAAATGTATATTTTTTTATTTGATTTAATTTTATTGTGTTCAAACTGTTAAAAATGTTTTTTTTTTCAACAATTCAAGTTTGTACTGTCAGGTTGCTTTAGAAACATTTGATGAAACCAAAATTTAACCGAAAATACATATAAACAAGATCATAGTCATGTTTATTTACTAAAAACAAGTGTAACACAAAAATCTATCTTGTTCTGTTCTGCTTTTGAGCCACCTATGTGTTACTTTCGTCCCTGCTGACAGAGTCTAAGGCCATTTTGTTTCCAAAATTTCACCTGGAATTCATAGTCCACACTTGAGTTACTGATCACAGCAAAAACAGCAAAAATATATCTGTTTAAAACTTTATCTTTTAAAATTAAGTTTTTCTGAAAAATTGTACTTTCGCCCCTGGTCACCCCTACTGTGAGTCTCTACAGTACAATGTTGGTTACTGTGAGTCAGGGACGGATTGGTAATCTGTGCGTTCTGGAAAAGTCCAGAACGGCCGTTCAAAGGAGGGCCGTCGCCCGGCCGTCGGCAAAAAAGTCTAATAATAACACAATATGAACAGCCAACAGCAGGGGCACTAATACGATCACTTATATGGTGCTACGTGTAAAAAAAACGAGGAAGAAGAGTCTGCCTACTAGCTAGCCGTGATTGGTCCACGGATTCTTGGAATTCGCGAGCCTGAGCATCCACAGCCTGGTCATGATGAGGGACTGACAGAGTTAACTTCACATCAGCAAGAGTAAGTGCCAGTAGTAGCAGGACACGTGACATTATAATATAATATACACGATATAAAAATAAATAAAACTTGCGTGAAAATTAACGTAATGCGAAACTACTGTTAGAGAGAGACGTGATGAGAGTGTGCCCGCGCGCGTGCGTGTGTTAGAGAGAGAGGCGCGGGCGCGATTGAACAGTAGAAACTTAAAAACAATGCATACTCCGTCATTTTGTTCATATGGGACATCATTCATTTGTATACAGTCGAAATAAAACAAAACATTGTGCTTTTGTCAAAGTGTAAACTCTTGTCAAACTGTATTATCTACAACTGTCATCCTAACCAAAATCACACACACCAAAGCAAAAAATATTTATCCAACCCCATTTAAAAACATGGGTGGACATTCATCGAATTGCATTGGTTTTCATTTCTTTCATTGACTTTATTGTATATGAGAGGTTGTAGTGAGCTCACATATTCTGTTACAATGAAGACTTTTGAATTAAATGGGAAAATATCAGGCATGCATTGCTACCACTCTAAACGTGCTAATAAGAAAGAGGGCTAAATAAATGACCAAATTTTAGTTTAAACAAAAAAATCCTAGCTTACACTTTCTGTCTATCTTCCATCAGAGTGCAGTTTTTCTTTGTCTTTCATATTTGTGTTTAGTATTGTGCAATTGGCAAAGACCTGGTGGTTGTTTGTGAAAGCTTTACAGACAAAATGTATAGGGCCTCGCCATTTTCATTATTTCACAAACTTATTATACATCAAAGTGTAATTTGACATTCACAAAATATTAAATAAACTTGTCTGATAGTCTGACAGTATTGTGTCATAGTATCAGGACATCCTTGTGTCTGTTGCGCACAGGCTAGGGGCGAAATCTGGCCGGATGATGGGCCTATTTGGGAGAAAGTCCAGGGCTGTTTTTTAGCCCCAGTCCGTCCCTGCTGTGAGTCTCTACAGTACAATGTTGGTTACTGTGAGTCTCTACAGTACATTGCTGGTTACTGTGAATCTTTGCAGGATATTTTATTTACTGTGATTTTCTACAGCACATAACTTTTTACTGTGATTTTTACAGTGTAAAAACACTACTGTGATTTCACACTGAATGCACTGTAATCCACTGTGAACTTTATTACAGTTATTTGCTGTGCATGAACACAGTTAATTACTGTAGATTTCACAAGCATTTTTTACAGTGTACCCATGTCTTCAAAAGACGCAAGGCAAAGAAAGTGCGCTCGGATGAAGCAACGGATGGGTAGGCACAGACAGTAATGAAATTAAAATCCAAAATACACATAATAACCTACGTGTGTCAAAAATAATTTCCTAAAATATTCATAAGTAATATATAAATTGTGCAAAATATTTTTACTTAAAAAATATCTTTCTTGCCTTCCCGCGGCCATGCGTCAAGGTCTGAAGGAAAAGGATACCTGCCCGGATCCCACGCACGCAGATACCCTCAGAAACGGCAGATTTATTCCCTCACCCGCATGTGCATATTTGTTGAAGCCTGCGTGATGTTTGCTGTGACAGTTTTTAATAAAAATATAAAAAATCTATTAACAATAATATATTTATATACAAAATAAACTAAATAAAAAAGATATTATATGCCGAATGAGCATGTAAGCATATGTTTTCTTGTTCGCTCCACGGGTTTAAACGCCGTTTTTTCTCTAAAGAATAATGTTTAAACTTTATTGGTGGTGGTTGAGAATAATTTATATTGCAGAATAATGTATATTGCATTTTAGCGCAATATAAATGTATCATATTGTTATTCTTAATATAAAAGAATACTAATATATATTTTACAACATTTTTAACTTTAAAACATACATTTAAAGATGCTTAGTACAATAGCTTTGCTTCTGACAACAATTTTCTGTAATAAATCAGTAAATCAATCACAAAATGTGTTGACAGTGGCGAATAAAATGCTTGTCAATTCAAACAAAGCGAAATGTGTATAAAACCGCTTTAATTAGCAATAATTAAACTGTGCTCTTTTGCATACCTCTACTTTTCTCATGTCTTTCTTTATACCACCTTTATCTTTTTAAAATCTTGCTACTTTTAGAAATAATTTGTTTGCATTTTTTGTATACTGCACACTTTATTTGCATCAACTATACCAATAATAACATTTTTTATGTTTTTCTTTCAATAAAGATAAACATATTTATTATTGTCTAAACTTAACACTTTGTTTTTTAATTTATAAATTAGATTTTATATAAGTAAGTTTTAAAAAGTGGTGACTGCGAAGTCTGAGATATCTGGAAGGACCTATAATATACGCCTATAATATTTGTACATTTTAAATTAAAATGTCTGTTCTATTTCTAGCCATTTATTTTGGTTTGACCAACTAAAAAATACATAAGTGACATTAAGAGATTTTATAAAGTTACTTTAATCCATTATTTTAGTGATATTTACAAAGCCACTGAATATTTTTACAGTTATGAATTACGGCTGAAAGGATTAAAAAAAATCATAACACTGACTGCTTATATGCGCAAGAAAGGTATTATTAAAGGTATAATAAATATAAATATGTAAAACTAAATAAAGATATCATATGCCCACTGTACATTATGTAAGCATAGGCCTATGTTTTCTTGTTCGCTCTGCGTGGGTTTAAACGCCGTTTTTCTAAAGAATAATTTTTAAACTTTATTGGTGGTGGTTGAGAAGAATTCCTCTTTCCATATGTAAAGCATTTTAACGCAATATACATGTGTCTGTCATATTATTGTTCTTAATATATTAAGAACAAAAATACTAATATATTTTTACAACATTTTTAACTTTAAAACATGTATTTTTATACCACATTAATCTCTTTAAAATATTAATACTTTTAGAAAAACTGACATAATTATTAATATTATGAACAAACAATGAAATCAATGGTGTCAAAATTCGACAACACAAATAATTAAGATATTCATTGTAAATAGAGTTAAGTGTATTAGGCTCACACTAAATTCTCTGTTGCACTTAGTATTAATGCCCATTGCACGTACAGTCATCTTAATAGATGTATGCGCTGTTATGCTGGCAAGAAGGGGTTGACGTCACTTTGCTGTTTTAATAGAAATGTTAAATATTCAGCAATGCCCTTATTAACTTCTGGAAACAACCGCAATGACAACACATATAAAAATTTAGTTTTTTATGCGCCACCTGGTGGATTTTCTGTGAAGCGAAACACATTAAGGGAACAGGGAAAGTGGCTCCCCCGAAAACACTTGCAGAATTCTGCGAGACTCCGCAAGATGATTTGGCGAATGCCGCCGGGAGAAAACGCGCATTTTTAAAGGCCACATCTGCCCTTCTCGACTCTGGAGCGGAGGGCAACTTTATTGATGAAGCTCTGGTTCGCGCCTGGGGTGTCTCGGTTGTCCCTCTCCAATCCCCTTTGGATGTCAGGTCCCTTGAGGGGCAGCAGCAGATGGCGCGGATTACACATTGCACCTCTCCTGTGAGTCTTTCTGTGTCTGGTAATCATCATGTAGAGATTGTGTTGCACATCCTTCATGCCTCTCTATCCCCTATTATTTTAGGGCATGCATGGTTGGCGCAACACAATCCTCACGTTGATTGGCAACGTAATACTATTTTATCGTGGTCTCAGTCTTGTCATGTGTCTTGTCTTGGTTCTGCTGTTTCTGGTTCTCTCTCATCCTCAGGTTCCGGCGGTCGATATGACCGGGGTCCCGGCGGAGTATGCTGATATTGCCCAGGTGTTTAGTAAAGCCCGGGCCACCTCCCTTCCTCGCCACCGGCCATACAATTGTGCTATCAATCTCCTCCCCGGCACTTCTCCGCCTAAAGGTAGACTTTATTCTTTATCGGGTCCTGAGAGAGAGGCTATGGACCAGTATATTAATGATGCCCTGCGTGCCGGTCTCATCCGTCCCTCCACCTCGCCCGCAGGGGCGGGGTTTTTCTTTGTTGAAAAGAAAGACGGCTCCCTGCGTCCTTGTATTGACTATAGGGGTTTGAATGACATTACTGTTAAGAATAGATACCCCCTTCCTTTAATGTCTACGGCTTTTGAGCTCCTGCAGGGAGCGCAGTTCTTTACTAAGCTAGATTTACGCAATGCCTATCATCTGGTAGGTGTAAGAGAGGGAGATGAGTGGAAGACAGCATTTAACACCCCTACCGGACACTTTGAGTACTGCGTTTTGCTGTTCGTGCTTTGTAACGCTCCATCTGTCTTTCAAACTCTGGTCAATGATGTGCTGAGAGACACATGATTAACAAGTCTGTCTTTGTGTACATAGATGATATTCTCATCTTTTCCCCCTCTATGCAGGAACACACTCCGCATGAACGCCGAGTCTTACGCCGGTTGTTAGAGAATAAACTTTATGTGAAGGCGGAGAAGTGCGAATTCCATCGTAGGTCAGTTTCGTTCTTGGGTTTTGTTGTTGCCGCAGGTGAGATACGTCCTGACCCAGCCAAGATTAAAGCGGTTGCCGAATGGCCAGTCCCTGAGTCCCGTAAGGATTTGTTAAGGTTTCTGGGTTTCGCCAATTTTTACCGGCGATTCATCAGAAATTAAGGTCAGGTTGCTCAGCCTCTTACTGCTCTCACTTCCACTAAGGAGAAGTTTGTCTGGAATTCTAAAGCTCAGGAGGCCTTTGATCATTTAAAGTCCCGGTTTATCTCTGCTCCTGTTCTCTCTATTCCAGATCCTGCTGCTCAATTTATTGTGGAGGTGGATGCTTCGGATGTCGGGGTAGGCGCCGTTTTTTCTCAGCGGTCTGCTAAGGATGGCAAGGTGCATCCCTGTGCCTTTTTCTCCCATCGGTTCAATCCAGCAGAGCGAAATTATGACATAGGTAATCGGGAGCTGCTGGCGGTCAGACTGGCTTTGGGTGAGTGGCGTCACTTGTTAGAGGGGACATCGGAGCCCTTCCTGATCTGGACGGATCATAAAAACCTTGAATACATCCGTTCAGCCAGGAGGTTATCTTTTCATGAGGCTCGTTGGGCGCTCTTCTTTGACAGATTTAACTTCACCCTCTTGTACCGGCCCGGTTCCAAGAATACTAAGCCCGATGCTCTCTCTCGTTTGTTCGAAAGCCCCGGTTCCGCTGGGGACGAAACCATCCTCCCGGAGGGGCGGGTGGTGGGTGCCCTGCGCTGGGGAATAGAACAACGGGTGAGACGGGCCGGCCGATAGGGGTCCTTAGTTTATTTCTCGTTTCTGGAATTCTGTAGACAAATTGGCTCCACAGCAAGCTTGTCTTCGGGTTATCACCCGCAGACCAACAGGCAATGTGAATGGGCTAACCAAGATTTAGGTAGAGCTCTCCGCTGTCTGACATCCCAATATCCGAGCTCCTGGTGCCAACAGCTACCCTGGGTTGAATACGCCCATAATTCTCTCCCGGTGTCTTCTCTTAATATGTCCCCATTTGAGGCGTCCATGGGGTTTCAGCCTCCTTTATTCCCGTCCCAAGCATGCGGCGGTTCCGTCTGCGCTGACTTTCGTCCGTCGTTGCAAACGCATCTGGAGGAAAGCTAGATCTACATTACGCCAGTTTTCCAGACGAACCAAAGCCGCGGCCGACCGTCACTGTAGACCCGCGCCCCGTTTTATCTGTGGGCAGAAAGTATGGCTTTCTTCCAAGGATCTGCCTCTCCGTGAGCCTTCTGGCAAGCTGGCTCCACGATTCCTTGGGCCATAGAGCATAGTTAAGGTTATTAATCCTGTGACGGTCAGGCTCAGATTGCCCCCAGCACTCGGTCGGGTTCACCCTGTATTCCATGTGTCCAAGCTCAAGCCCGTTTATTTTTCTTACCTTAATCCCGTTTCCTCTGCCCCCACCCCTCCCACCCCTCAGCTTGTAGATGGCGCTCCCGCTTATGCGGTTAAGTCTTTACTTGATGTGCGTCGCCGGGGCAGGGGATTTCAGTATCTCTTAGACTGGGAGGGCTATGGTCCGGAGGAGAGGTGTTGGGTACCGGCCCGGGACATCCTGGACCCTGGGCTGATTGAGGATCTCCGCCGGCGACGGGGTGAGCCTCCTCATGGACCGCCCGGTGGCGGTCATGGGGGAAGTCCTGTCATGATTTCGGTCTTACCGGCCACTTTGTCTTTGTTTCCTTATGTGTTGTGTTTTGTTTTGACAGCTCCACATGTGCGCGCCTCCCACCTGGTGATCTCATTATCACTGACTCTTCTCACCGGTGTCACACACCTGATTCTCATTTTTGCCCATTCCGGTTTGATTTAAATTCCCCTCGTTTCCTCTGTTCTTTGCAAGTTCGTCATTGTATGTTCATGCCCACTAGCCCTGGCTAGTTCTTGTCTTTTCGTGTCTGAAACTTTGCTAATTATTATCCGTGCTCTCTGCTGCCTTTGCCCCTTCAGATTTCTCCGTTCAGCTGTGATTCTCCTGTGGATTGGTTCCCAGTAATCGCCTTCCGTCTGCTGGATTTCATCTTATCTCTGCTCTCTCGCTCACTCGGCTGGAGTGGCAAAAGCCGAGTTTGCGCTCCGTCAGTCGGTGGATTTCTCTGAGCGCTGTCCAACATCAGAGCGCTGTCCTGCATTAGAGCGCTGCACAGCATCTCCACCAGCTGAAGGCATTGTCTGTATTTATCTTTCTCTCTCTGTGCCCTGCCAGGATTCCATCTCAGTGACTTCGGAGATTGTGGATGTCCTACAGCCTCGCTGTTTTTCCCACCAACGTTATCTCCCGAGAGGATACCGCTGTGGCCCGCCTCTCTAGTGTTTTCTCCCCATCTCATCTTTTCACACGGACACTGAGTGTTATCTCTTCTACATACCAAAGGACTTCTAGTGTTTTCTCCATTTCTATCTACTTATACATTGAGTGTCTGTCTCCTATACATTTTGTGAATAAACACCTCTGCGTAACATATATATCCTATGTCCTATGTGATTTCGCATATTATAGACGAGAGTATTCAACTGCAATAAACCTCTGCAATAAATATCCTTACTACATTATTTCTCAAAACTTTGAAAAAAAAAACTATGTTCAAAGGAACTGTATTCTTACAGTTATTCAAAGATGCACACATTATTCCGCATATGATTTGAATAATAGACGAGAGAATTTATATAAAGCAATGGACATCTCATATGGAAATAAATATCCACATAGGCTATAACTTAACATAACAACATAATGAAATTAATAAACAGAGAAGGAAGCAGGATTGACATGTAAATTGGATTATTATTACCAGAAAAACAGCAATACAGTATTACTGAAATAAACTCTGAGATAGGCTAAATGCACCAAACACGCTGTTAAGCGCAAGTTTAAATAAGCAATAAAAGTGGATAAAACATTATTATCTCTTAAAACTTTATATGACAAAAATGACATTTAAAGGAAATGTATTCTTAAAGTTATTCAAAGATGCACAAATTATTCCATATATTAATTCCTGTTTAAGAGCACGTTCGTCTCTGGCCTCGCTCTGTTATGTAATAGCTGATTGACAGGTGCGCATCCTCGTCTTTCAAACAGGTATCATTATAACCTTTATAACAATAGAGTAAACTTTATAGTTGCTTCCACTGTGTTTATCTGATATGAATAACACACGTCAGCAAATTATTATTATTTGAAAATAACTTTTATTTATTATTTGCAAATTATTATCTTATTGTAATAGATTTTTATTGCTGCTTCCACAGACATCAGGGTGTATTTTACAAACTATAGGCTATTGTTTTACCAGTGCTTATGTGTATTTAAATGTCTGAAATCTAAAAGAAACATTATGAGGTTTGAAACACTGCATAGTGTTGATATATGACAGCGCTGACTGAGCTCGTCCGACTCAGCGTCGACCAACACGAAAGACGTTTGAATCTGGCAGTAATGTCATTCTAAATGAACATTCTAAATCCCATATGGGGATAAGGTTAAATTATTATTTAACTCAAAAGGATGAACTTTTTATTTGTAACCATGAATACAAAAATAAAACAGAGGGTGCACAAATCAGATCTGAGGGGGCAATGCCCCCTTTTGCCCCCTCGTGGTGCCGGGCCTGCGTCAATATCCAACATTGATCTGATGTCAAAATAAGTCTGGAATATGTCTCTAGACCAGGGATGGGCAACTTCGGTCCTGGAGGGCCGGTGTCCTGCAGAGTTTAGCTCCAACCATAATTATACACACCTGAAGCAGCCAATTAAGGTCTTACTAGGCATACTAGAAACCTTTAGGCAGGTGTGCTGAGGCAAGTTGGAGCTAAACTCTGCAGGACACCGGCCCTCCAGGACCGAAGTTGCCCATCCCTGCTCTAGACATTCATAATAAAATATAAGCTTACAACCTACAGGGTTTCTTCAGGTCTTAAAAAGTCCAAATTTGCCTTGAAGTCTGCCCAGTATTGGGCCTTAAAGTCAGATCAATGTTGAATTTTGACATTAGGCAACTGTTGATTCATGACATCAGGCCAATGTTGATCTGACAACAAGACACATTGATGTTCTGATGTCAAGACCCATGTGGTTCTGACGTCAAGACCTAACATTGATTTGACGTCAAGACCAAACATTGATCAGACGTAAAATCTAACGTTGATTTGACTTCAGAATCGAATGTTGATCTGATGTCAAAATCTAACATTGATCTGATGTCTAAATCCAACATTGATCTGATGTTACAATGCAATGATGATCTGACGTAAAAATCCAACTTTGATTTGAAATCAGGATCCAATGTTGATCTGACGTCAAGACCTAACATTGGCCTGTTTTAATGAGTTTTAATGAGTTTACTATTATTTTAAAATGAAGTGTACATTCAGTACTTACAGACTATGTTAAACTTTTAACTTTCTCATTGCAAAACAAGTTGACAAGGTTTGTCTACAAACTTTAATATCTTGTTTTAAAACCATATTAATGAAGTTAATTGAAAGACATTTAATGTTATTTCTTCTTAACTTGCTTACAAAGCCACAGATTGAATGCTTAAGTCAAGCTAAGACTTCTAGTGGCCTGTTGTAATGCGTAAAAATTCTGCATTGTTTTTTCCTATCTTTGTGATTTTGGTAATTGATGTGATCATTTGCAGTGTGTCGGTGCTTTGTTGCAAGTTTTAAACCACCCAAACACTATAATTGATATTTTTTGTTAAATGATTGAGGTATTTTCTAACAGAAACCTTTAGAGCTGCAGTAATATTTTATGCATGTCCACAATTTGGATAAAATGTAAAATAAACCATTTGCATATGGTGAAAAAATTTATTAAGGTATAGACAAGTTGATGATTACAAAATGTTTATTATGTTTTCAGAATAACCATTGTAAATTATAAGTCAAGCTTCTGCTGTGTTCTCTATTCAGCGGCCTCTTTGCCCTTGAAAAACAAAGAGATAATGTCAGTCTTTGATTTGTGCTGGCTATCATAATTAAAGACAATTTAAATTGACATTTATCAGTTATTAAAAGTTACCTTTCCAGCATCGCGGCTCTTGGCTCTGAGTTTGTTTACTTGAGACTCAGCAATGTCAGCACGCTCCTCTGCCTCCTCCAGCTCATGCTGCACCTTCCTCAACTTGGACAGGTGAGTGTTGGCTTGCTCGTCCTGCAAAGTTAAGAACAGTTAAAAAGGGTACTAGAGATCTCAAATGTTTGTGGGTTCTTTATAATTCTCAAATCAGATACTTACAGCTTCTTCAGCCTGTCTCTTGTAAGCCTTGACCTTCAGCTGAAGCTTGTCAACAAGATCCTGCAGTCTGTTGAGGTTCTTCTTATCCTCCTCAGTCTGCAGGAAATACGAACACGTTAGACTAAAATATAGCCAAATTATTTAAAATTATTGTTTTTCCAGATTCTTTACCTGGTAGGTGAGCTCCTTCACTCTCCTCTCATATTTGCGGACACCTTTAACAGCATCAACTCCACGTCTCTGTTCTGCCTCAACTTCAGCTTCAAGCTCACGGACCTAAGTAAGAGATATTATTAGATTTATGTTATGCAAAGAAAACATCTTTGTTAATCAACAACATAATATGCATTATTATACTATGACATACACTTCACAACGCCTGTATCATTACTATGAAAATTGAAATGGAAAGAAAACTCACTCTGCTCTCCAGTTTCTGGAGTTGTTTCTTTCCTCCCTTCATGGCCAGATTCTCAGCCTCATCCAGACGGTGCTGCAGATCCTTAACTGTGACCTCTAGGTTCTTCTTCATCCTCTCCAGGTGAGCACTGGTGTCCTGCTCCTTCTTGAGCTCTTCTGCCATCATTGCAGCCTTTTACATAAGTACAAATATATATTAAAATAAAATGTATGAAAGTATGCAAAAAATATTTGTGAGTGTGAAACATTTAGGAGTTACTATTGCTCACATCAGTGATGGCCTTCTTGGCCTTTTCCTCTGCATTTCTTGCTTCCTGCACAGTGTCATCAACTTCACCCTGGATCTGAACAAGGTCAGCTTCAAGCTTCTTCTTGGTGTTCAGGAGACTTGTGTTCTAAAATAAATGAGGGTTAGATTAAAACAAACATATAAAATCTGTAGCATTTGGGAAAAAATTTGCTTAAAGATTACCTGGGAGTGCAACAGCCCAACACGCTCACTGGCATCCACCAGCTCTTGTTCAGCCACTTTGCGACCTCTCTCTGTCTGCTCCAAAGCAGCTCTCAGTTCCTCAATCTCTGATTGCATCAGAGTATTTCTGCGCTCCACCATGGCCACCTGCTCTTTCATGTCTTCCTGTCCTCTCACGGCCTCATCAAGGTGCAGTTGGGCATCCTGAACATAACAATACTTTTAAAATATGCTTTTGTGCTAAAACCTTTACATAACACACTTACTTTAGATTATACAGTAAATCAACATTCAGGCATCGAAAAGTATGTACTTAGAGTAATACACGCAAAGCGATGGTCACATACCTTGAGTTGTCCCTGAACATTCCTCAGCTGTTTCTGGGCCTCAGCAGCCTGGCGATTGGCATGGCTCAGCTGAATCTCCATCTCATTAAGGTCTCCTTCCATCTTCTTCTTGATTCTCAGAGAATCGTTTCTGCTCCTGACCTCAGAGTCAAGTGTGCTCTGCATGGATTCAATGACTTTCTGGCTGTTTCTCTTGATCTGCTCGACCTCCTCATCCTTCTCTGCAAGCTTCCTGTCAACCTCACTCTTCAACTGGTTAAGCTCAAGCTGGACACGAAGAATCTTGGACTCTTCATGCTCCAGGGTGCCCTTTTAAATTTTTTGTGACAGAATATTTTAGAATTTCAATGTTCATTAATAATGTTCTGATAAGAAATTGAATTAGTCTAATCTCCAGATACTCACTTCAGCCTCCTCCAGAGCGGTCTGAATCTCAGCCTTCTCAGTCTCTACTGTTTTCTTGGCCTTTTCAAGCTCATGAATGCTCTTACCAGTCTCACCCAACTGCTCTGTCAGATCTGAGATCTCCTCTACATGCGAGATAGGAAATACTTTTAGTTTATAGTAAACAATACACATTCTGTGATTTACTAATGTTGATTTTATATTTTTGTAAATTTGAATATATTCAGATGCCTATATTCATTCAACATTTTATTTCTTACGCTGGAGATTCTTGTTTTCTCTCTTGAGTGTCTCCAGATGATCCAGAGTCTCCTCATAAGAGTTCTTCAACTTGAACAGTTCAGTGCTGAGTGAGCGAGCTTCTTTCTGTGCACCCTCCAGCTCTGCCTGACCTTCTTCATATTTCTGCTTCCACTCTGACAGAACCTTGGGTGAAGAAATTTCAGGGTCAAGGAAATGTTATTAATTGTAGAATGCTGAATTGAGTTTTTATTCAAGTGTTAGACAACAACTGTGTATCACACAAGGACTCAGAATTGCTTACCTTGTCAAAGTTCCTCTGTTTCTTATCAAGGTTGGCAGCCAAACCATTGGCTCTCTCCACATCAATCATGAGGTCCTCCACCTCACCCTGAAGTCTCTGCTTGGTCTTTTCCAGAGAGGCACATTTGGAGTTCACTGCCTCAATCTGTTCCTCTGCCTCCTGCAGGCGCTGAGTCAGCTTCTTCCTGTAATGCATTTCATAACCAGTAGTCAGAACAAGCAAGCAATTTTATTAACAGATATTTTATCAGGTTTTGTTCATATTCGTACTTGGCCTCTTCAAGTTCTTCTGTGCGCTGGATGGCATCAGTTTCATATTTGGTTCTCCATTGAGCAACCTCACTGTTGGCTTTAGACATTCCCCTCTGGAGCTCAGCCTTTGCCTCCTGCTCTTCCTCAAACTGCTCACGGAGGAGGTCACAGTCATGGCGAGCTGACTGCACTGCATGGGCCAGAGCGTTCTTAGCCTAGAAGATGAAATCCGATGTTGTTACCTTTGCCCTGCAATAACTGGCAAGTGTGCAATCCCAATGATTGTTTTGTTTTACCTTAACTTCCTCTTCAATCTGCCTCTTAAGCTCCTCAATTTGCTGAGTGAAAGCTTGTTTGCCTCTGGTGAGCTGAGAAACAAGAGCCTCCTTCTCCTCAAGCTGACGGCCAAACTCACCTTGTAAGATTTAGATTCACATGTAGTGGATTAGTGCTATATATACTGAACTGTTTTTGAAACAAGCTCTATAAAGCAAGTGTGTAGCAAAATTTATAAATTACCATATTTCATTTAACAGTCTAATCTAAATAGTTAATTAAACAGGACTGTTATGTGCAACATTTTTTAAACTTTGTTGTTTGTTACCATTTTCGGTTTGAAGTCTTGCTCTTTGAGTACTGAGGTCATTCAGCTGGCGAAGGTTCTCATCATTCTTAGACTTAATTTCACTAAGTTGGTCCTCCAGTGTGCGGCTCGTCTTTTCAAGATTTGCCTAGAAAAACAAAGTCATTAAATCTTTGATAATCCTAATCATATTCACATTTATTCTTCTAGAAATAACAATTTCAACCTTTGCTTTGGCAATAGCCTCCATGTTGCTGGAAAGATCATCAATCTCCATTTTGTATTCACTTTTCTCTTTCTCAAGCTTCTGCTTGACACGCTGGAGGTTGTCGATTTGCTCTCCCAGCTCGGCCACACTGTCTGCTTGTTTCTTGCGGAGAGCAGCAGCGGTAGCTTCATGCTGAAGGGTGGATTCTTCAAGATCACGACGCAGCTTCTGGAATTCAGCTTCACGCTTCTTGTTCATCTCAATCTGAGCAGCAGTTGCTCCTCCAGCCTCCTCAAGCCTCTCACTGATCTCCTCAAGTTCTCTGGAGAGATCAGCTCTCTGCTTCTCAACCTTTGCACGAGCAGCACGCTCAGCCTCAATCTCTTCCTCCAGTTCTTCAATGCGAGCCTAAAGTGACAAGAAATCAAGCACACTTTAACAATCTTGAATTTCCATATTAAACAATGCTAAAAACATCCAACTAAATACCTGAAGCTCCTTGATCTTCTTCTGAAGTTGAGCCCCAAGAGATTGTTCATCTTCGATTTTGCTGAGCAGCTGGCTAGTTTCAAAGTCTTTCCTGTTATATGGAAGAAAAACCATGTATGAAAAGTCACATTACAACAAGAGTTTTAATAACATCATGTATTTTCAATTACTTCTTCAGCTTCTCATCAGATTGCTGCTTGTCATTCTCCAGGTCCATGATGGACTCCTGGGCCAATTTCAGGTCTCCTTCAAGCTTTCTCTTGGCTCTCTCAAGGTCCATACGGAGTTTCTTCTCTTGTTCCAGGGAACCCTCAAGCTGTTGGACAACAGTGACCATGTTTTCAAATTAGATGTATGGAAACAATTTAGTTAAAAAAAGTTTGAAAAATGAACTCACATCATCAACTTGTTGCTCAAGCTTTGTCTTGGCTTTGGTCAGAGTGTTGACTTTGTCTTCTTCTGCCTGGAGGTCATCCAGAGTTTGCTGATGTGCCTCTTGGAGGGCTTTCTTCTCCTTTGTGAGCTTGCCAATGCTCTCATCCTGAGTTGCCATTTCCTCAGTCAGGTTCTTCACCTGTGAATTTTTCATAAATGAGCTCAGAATTTAAAAAAATTGACAGAATAAAACAAAATTTATGAAATCTAATGTTAAATTATTGCTCAAACCTTATTCTCAGTGGCATGTTTCTCTTTTTCCACTTTAGCCAAGGTGAGTTCCAGGTCATCAATGTCTTTCTTCAGCTCAGAACACTCATCCTCCAGTTTCCTCTTCTTGGCTGTCAGTTCAGCATTGATTTCTTCCTCATCCTCCAGTCTCTCAGTTGTCTCTTTGAGTTTAGCTTCGAGTTGGATTTTGCTCTTGATCAGACCTTCACATCTCTCCTCAGCATCTGAGAGATTCTCAGTTTCCTAAAAAAACACAATTAGAACCAGAATCCAAAGCATTCCATTTACTGAATTTACAGTAAAGAATACTCACAGAGGCCACTTGCAGCTGCAGATCATTTTTCTCTTGCAGCAGGGAAACCATCTTCTCTTCAAGCTCCTTCTTTTTAGCCTCAGCCTTTGCCAAAGCTTCTTTGCATTTTGTATAGTCCTCTTTCATGTTTGAAAGCTCCTTCTCAGTCTCAGCACTCTTCAGCAGAGGCTTAATCTTGTAGTAAACCTTCATCCATGGCCAGTGTTTGACATTCATGAATGAGCGAATGTTGTATTGAATGGTGTAAATGGAGTCCCTGATAAACAATAATTTTATACACAAAAAATATGGAATGTCAACATGATTCTTTGTGCTGTGCATAATTTACTTTTCATTTATATTTGTCACAGACTTAAAAGGGATGCTGCTTCTTAAATCTAGTAAGATGTTGTGTTGAGAATACTGTCATATTCAGTAGATATGCATTTGTTTTTGTATAGGTCATTTTTCAATCTTAAACTGAACTAAACTATGTAATTTCCAGACATGGTTGTAAACTGTTTAAAGGGTAATTATGACAGTATAATTATTTGCCATTGACAATTAGATATTTAATGTAGTGTACATTTTAATGACCATTTTTAGCACTTTGAACTATATATAATATATACATTTATGCATTTGGCAGACACTTTTACAGGAGACTTTTACTTAAGTTATATTTTTTTAGCAACATGTGTGTTCCCGACGATCAACCAATGACATTTTCATTGCCAACACAATACACTACTAACTGAGCTACACGAATACAAGAAGATACAGGTTTATAACAACTGGATTATTTAAAAAAAAACACAAAGGATGTTGTACCATTTCTAACATTACTCACCTCCTCTCCATCATCGTCACAAACTCTCTCCTCATGAGGAAACCACGGCACGCAGCCTGAGTCATTGTGACCAAAGCAGCCAGTTTCTCATCACGCATCTCCTCAAGAGTACCCAAAAGACCAGCTTTGAAGAACACCTGCATTCATGAACAATAATACAAATATTAATTTCTATTGCATGTGTTCAAACTAAACATCAAGATTTCTGAATCTGTGAATCCTTGTCAACCAAAATATGAACCTTTGTGTGTCCAAATCTATACTGGTCATGGTCAACATCGATGGATCCCAGGAGTTTCTCAGAGGCCTTCTTGTTGTCCATAAACTGTCCCTCAGGGATAACACTGGCATTCAGGACCTTGTATCTGTTAAACAAGTATGAAATTGCATTAGATCTCTGAATAAATTTACACAACGCACTATTTTTATGCAATCCCATTTACCTCTGTTTGAAGTCAGCATATAGGATTCTGCTTGGGAAGCCCTTTCTGCAGATTCTGATACCTTCCAGTACACCGTTACACCTCAGCTGATGGATGACCAGGTGGTTCTCCATAAGACCTGTAAAATGGAATAAGTTAAGATTTCAGATATTTACCATCATTGCATGTTTTTTCAGTTGTCTCAATATCTTTATGTGCTTTTTGTCTTCACCTGGAGTCTTGGACTCATTGGGAATCAGGCAACGTACAAAATGAGGATGGGTGCTCCTTAAGTTGGTCATGAGTTTGCCCAAATTCTCCTGTAAAATTATTAATCACTTTCATTTTGATGATTCAGTCTAATTTTTATCATTGCTGTAGAATTGTTGCATTATTCACTTTCATTATCTTAGATAATGACGTACCCTGAACTGAGAAGACACGGTCTGCATAGAACCACCCTTCTTCTTGCCTCCCTTCTTGGCACCACCAGTTTCTTTTTAAATATTTAAAGAGAAAGACATTAAATGTAATGGCAAGGCCGGAACCAAAACATGAATAAGAGTTTTGTTACATTGACAAACATAGTTCTATTAACACAACATGTTTATATTACCCTCAACAACAGGTGGGTAGAGAGTAGCCAAGAGTTTGACAGAAGACTTCTGGTACAGCTGCAAAACAGACTCATTCAGTGGATCCTTGTTCTTGTCCAACCAGCCAGCAACGTTGTAGTCCACAGTGCCAGCATAGTGAACCAGGGAGAAGTGAGCCTCAGCCTTGCCTTTGGCAGGCTTTGGTTTCTGGAAAGCATTGCACTTGCCAAGGTGCTGATCATACAGCTTGTTCTTGAAGGTGGTGTCTGAAGCCTTAGGGAACATGCACTCCTCTTCAAGGATGGAGAAGATACCCATGGGCTATTTAACAATGAATGAAAGGTATTACTATCACAGTTATGTGTTTGGAAAAAGAGAGAAATAAAGAGATTAGAAACCAGTAGGAACCTTCTCAATGAGCTCAATGCAGGCAGCCAAGTCCATGCCGAAGTCAATGAACTCCCAAACAATGCCCTCCTTCTTGTACTCCTCTTGTTCCAGCACAAACATGTGGTGGTTGAAGAACTGTTGCAGTTTCTCATTGGTGAAGTTGATGCACAGCTGCTCCATGCTGTTGAACTGGAGAAAAATATTAACATTTACTCAAAACTGATTATGAACAATTGAAGTTTGAGAAGACAGAAAAATAAAGAATTCTTACATCAAAGATCTCAAAGCCAGCAATATCCAGCACACCAATGAAGAACTGTCTGGCTTGTTTTGTGTCCAACATCTGGTTGATACGTACGACCATCCACAAGAACATCCTCTCATAGATAGATTTGGCCAAGGCGCTAACAGAGTTGTAGACCTGGCAACAGAACACAAGTTAATATTTTATGAAAACTTTCTGTACTTGGGTTATAATACTGCAATCATACGCAGAGTGTTTCACATGTACTGCACACATATATACTGCACATTATATTGAGGCAAATAATTAATTGGACATATTTTAAGGCCTACATACCTGTGGCACAGTCTGACCTTTGGTTACAAACTCATTTCCGACCTTCACTCTTGGGTAGCACAAAGCTTTGAGCATATCAGCAGAGTTCAAGCCCAAAAGGTACGCAACTTTGTCAGCGTCTGAAATTGTTCAAATTGAAGAAAAATAATTATAACTTGATGCTGTGAACACTAAATCAAAGTATTTTTCAACTATTTTTGAAAATACTATTTGTGACATACACTAAAGCTACTTAGTCTTACCCTCTGTGCCATCAGGCTCAGCCTGCTCCTCACGCTGCTTCTGCTTGAACTTCATGTTACCATGATGCAGCACTGCTCCAGTGAATTTATAGATGCCCATCTTCTCCTCAGCATTGAAGCCCAGAATGTCAATGGCAGTCTGAAAATTACAGAAAGGGATGACCTTTAGGAACTGCCATATTTATGTAAAACCAGTGCCATTAATAAAATAGAATGACTCACATCAGTAGCAACCAACTCCTCTTTATCATCAATGCTTGCCACTGTGATCTGACCCATACTGCACATGGGGAAGTCGTAGGGGTTGGTGGTGATGAGTGTCATTTCTGTAACATACCAGATTGCATTAATGACAGAGAAGTTTACTACATTCACTGGCATTTTAAAGCTTTAAATGAAATACGTGCACCTACCAACCAGCTCAGGCTTATGGTTGGTCATCATCTGGTAGAAGATGTGGTAGCCTCTCTCATCTGAAAGCTGGAATGTCACTCTAGACTTCTCCAGCAGATCTATTCAGAGGATGTATTTACAGTAAATCACAAACATCTAAAGAGATACAGACAAAGACAAGTGTGCAGGATGTATGATTTAGTCCACCTACATGTCTCAATATCAGCACTAGCAAGTTTCCCACTTGTGCCAAAGTGAATTCTGATGAATTTACCCTGTTCAAAGAAACATAGTAACATTTGAGTCAGTGTTGTGCAATCACACTGAGCTTCATAAAATTCAAACAGGTGTCACTCATGTAAATAAAAACTTACGAAACGAGAGGAGTTGTCATTTCTCACAGTCTTGGCATTACCATAAGCTTCAAGCAGAGGGTTGGCAGCAATGATCTGGTCCTCAAGAGATCCCTGTGTGGATAAAGGTTATTATGGTTATTAACACTTTGATAATATTTTGCATTAGACAAATTAAATGTAAAAAAATAGGAAGTAGTTTTAAGTTTCTTTGATGAGGTACAATTTATAGTATTATATAGAGTACCTGGATTTTGCTGGACTCTTTCTTCTTGTCACCACACACTGCAACTGTAGCAAAGTACTGAATGACACGTTTGGTGTTCACAGTCTTTCCAGCACCAGATTCTCCACTGGTTTATGAGAGATGATAAGAGAGACAGCATAAGAAGTGGACATTTTATAAGCCAACATTAATATTCTTATATTCTTATTCTATTTATTTCTAACATAGGCTAGGTAAATCCATATTTCTCTGAAATCTACTTCATAGTTCGAAACTCTTTCAAGAACTCTGTGTGAACTGTAGATTTAGTACTTACGTGATGAGGACAGACTGGTTCTCTCTGTCTGTAAATTGAATGGTCATTTTGTTTAAATAATTGCTTTATTAAAACAAAACAAAAAAATCATCTTGTGATTCAAGATTCTGATCTTACCAGTAAGCATGGACTGATAGGCATTGTCAGAGACAGAGAAGATGTGGGGAGGGGCCTCCATACGCTTTTTGCCTCTGTAGGCAGACACCACTTCTGCATCGTACACTGGGAGCCACTTGTAGGGGTTCACAGTAGCACAGAAAAGTCCAGAGTAGGTCTGAAAGCAACACAGAAATGATCAGATTGCAGCCTCACAGCCATAATGAACTTGAATGCTGCTTCACTTCTGCTTAACTTACATAGATCATCCATGCTGCATAACGCTCTTTGAGGTTATAAAGCACAGAGGGTTCATTGAGATGGGTCATCATGGCCATGTCCTCAATCTTGTCATACTTGGGAGGATTCATTGGGTGGACATCATCCTCCTTAACAACTTTCTCCTATAAAAGTGATTGAGCGGACATTAGATAGTGGGTAGCGGAATGTGAATCTAGGTTTTTCAGAAAATGTGGAAACTTTACCTCCTTAGTGTCAAGGGTAATGACAGTGACTTTGCCACCATCTTTACTCTTGATTGTTCCTTTGACGTACAGCTCTTTGTCATCAACCACATAGCAGGCAGTCTTAGCATCAAAGGGTTTGTTCTGAGCCTCAACTCTCTCCTTCTCAGGCTTACGGAGGTAAATGGCAGCCTTGCCATAAACGGCCATCTCAGCGTCCGTACTCATGATGGCGGCCTTCTGCTGAAATAAAAAAAAAATTCATGAGGTACATGAACAGGATATAAATTACATCTTTTTAGGTCTAATCATATAATTCTACTGTATGTTGTCCAGAAATTAAGTCAAAACTAACCTAAATGTCATCATACATTTTTATACTTTTGATGATTTGTCCTAGTCTGAAGAGTATAGAATGTAGGTTATTGTGTGTCATTATTAAATATCATCATCTTACCTTTTCACACTTCCTCAGATGCTGACAAAGATCCTCACACTGTAATACACATAGGAAGGTCACTGCCACATACATGTAAATACTGTACCATTTTTAAACTATTCAAAGACTTTGAAATAAAACATTAAGTCCCAAACAACATGACTAAAAAATAGTGAAATTGCACTATTGGTGGATTTGAAACACTCCATACTGGTTTTTTTTACATCTAGTTTTTATCTAGTAGTTTCCAAGTGTTTCCCTAAGTGTTTTTTTCAAAGAAATGAAAGTTCATCTTACCACACAAACTCGACTAGCTTCCGGACGCAAATGTCTCCAGGTCTGCCTCTGCTCTTTATACTGTATTGACTTTGCTAGCAATGCAGAAGTTATATATGGCTTTCTCCAAATATGGCTTTACCCTGGATGTGAGTTAAGAAAGTGATCGGTTGGACCAATTGGTACTGCTGCCCAAAGTTCAAATAGCAAAGATGTAAATAGCCAAGCCTTTAGCATATCTTGTTAACTTGTTAATGCATTTCATTTACAATGCATAATGTTAAATAATAATGTCATTTGAGAGACATAAAGATGCTTTGCTTTTGATTGCCTTTACTAATAGATTATTATAAGGTTTTTACTTAAAACATTGTTCAATATGTTAACATGTCATTTAAAATAAATTTGGGGTAACACAATTCACTGACATTGCTTCATTTGTAGATTGTACACTCAAAAAAAATATTTTCTATTTTGTTTATTTGTATTACGTCAATGTAATAAAGCTATGTTTGAGGACATTGGCATTGGTTCAATGTCATTATTGATTAATCCAGCAGAAAGAGTTTAATTGCATCCAACAAACATGATAAGATACAAATATATTGTTACGTAATTATTTTACATGGAAATTAGCCACACAATTAAATTACATTTAGCATATATGGTGTTTGATTAAAAAAAATACATTAGATCAATGTAATATAATCATATTTAGAAAATTACATTGGTTTAATATAATAATGTGGAAATTTGGCACATAATTATATTACATACATCTGATGTGGTGTTTGATTGTAATAAAAAAAATTACATTAGGTCAATCTAATAAAGTCATCTTTAGAAAATGACATTGGTTCAGTGCAATATTTTTACGTGGAAGTTTGCCACGCAATTAAAATACAATTAAATGATGAGCAATTTTTTAGATTGTATACAAAAAGAATATGATAATATTTTTAAGTAAGTTATTTTCAGCAAATTCATGTAGTTAAATTACAATTAATTCTTACTATTAGAATAACATTCCAACTGTCCTTTGAAATAGCAGTAATATTTTATAATACAGGTAGACAATTTTTGGTATTAGCAAGTCAGTACCACTGGAATTTTTTATATAGCCTGTCATGTTTATATGTTAGTACAGGTTTATGTTTTATTTTATTGCTTTGGTTGATTGGTTTGCATTCTGTGGACACTCATGTATACTTAAGTATCAGATTTCTTGAACTGCCCAATATGCAGAATAATTTGTGCCTGTGTATGGTAATAGCTACTAGATTTTTCTAATATTGGCTTCAGTACTATTGCATGATGGTCCTTGTTGATGTTTTTGTAGTGTAAATTCAAAACAAAGATACAGTCAACATGAGACTGTTATTAATTTTATATATAATAATAGTTTATATTTATAAGAAACCCTGATGCTAATCTTTTGCTACTTTTATGTTTAAAAAATGCTTTTTTATTTGTTTGACCAAGATTATTTATCACTTTATTTGTTCTTGTTTGTGTTAATCTGCTTTATTGATGTTATTGTTTTATGTATGTTCATTTTACAAAACAATTATATCCCACTGATCGCTGTTTCCATGTTATGACCAAAACAAAGAAATTAATTGATTAATTTATAACATGTTTTGCATACTCTCAGTGCATGATGCCAATGAAATAATGGCTTGTTTTGAAAATATGCATTTTGTACACTGTATTTAGGGTTTTGGGGATAAATAGATAGATTACATTATATATTATTTTTTTAATAGATTTAAAATATATGTGACCCTGTTTTGAAAAAACGAGAGTCAAAGTTTGATTTCAGACATTAATTTCAAATTGATTTCAATCTTTGTCACCACAATATTCCAATCTTGATCTGACCTCAAGATCCAACCTTGAGAACACAAACAAACCTACCTTTGGGCAGATGTCAAAACCCAATCTTGGGAACATTCAAAACCCACGTTTGGGCAGACGTCAAACTTTAAACTTCGCTTCCACAGATGACTGACAGGTGAAGAAGCACAAATCGGCATCTTCTGCACACTGTTCAATGAGTGTTTAGCTATCTCATCTAACCACAAGGTACACCTTCTCTTCACTTTATAATGAAACACTAGAAATAAACAATACCTTATGCAATTTAATGTCATGACAATACGAATTAAGGACTTGCTGCTCTGATTTAAAACTTTAAGTTAAAGGCCTTTAATTTGGAAAATGTGAATGAATACTTTTTCAGACCTGTATTAAGTGTAATACACTATATTTTACAAGTTACTGTCAATTGAAAGTAGTTACATTACAATATTACTGTCTCTTATACAACCTTTAGTTGGTGTAGCAGACAAGTCGCCATTAGTAGTCTTTACTAAAAAGTATTAGTTACTAGGTTGAACAAAGTTAAGTAAACTTATTTTTTATTTGATTTAATTTGTAATATCAATTGCTCTGTCCAACATCTCCACTTAGTTAATTAAGATCAAAGATTTTTTTTTCTTTACTTGGTTTTATAAATGGTAATATAAACGTGATTCTCAACATAAACACATTCAAAACTATGTTAGTACTGTGGAGAGAAATACATAAAATCTGCTGAACATGGATCATATAAGAAAACACCTGAAAATTTACTTTACAAAATTTTTATTTACAACAAAACAACATCAATAATATAAGAGCTTAAACCTTTATGACATTTTATTAACAAATATTTAAGTAGTAAAATTTCTTATTCTGTTTTTATTCTGTGAAAAAGCTGAAAATAATTAAAATATTCAGGCGCTAAGGATTATGGGTATTCCTCACAACATTTACTAATCATTTTAAGTTCAATTTACTTAAATGTTTTAGTTTAAAGAATTTATCAAAGTGACCACATAAGTATGACTCTGCATTCTAAGTTTAATGCTGCTTATAAATCCAGAAGGGTTATGTGTAGGCCCCCAAGCCAACTAAAATCATAATTTTATAAGCACAAGGAAGGCGTCTAGCATAATACAGTAACAATCATGTGAACAATTTTCACATACTCATTTTGTACTTAATATACAATTCATATAAAAAAATCTTCTATAGTACTCTTAAGAACATCTAAGTATACTTATCTGTTATATTTTGAGGCACCATGAATATGAACTAAAATGTGCTGAAATGTATTTTAAACATTTATTTAGGTAACTAAATAATTTATTTTAATACAGAGTAAAAGCACATTTAGTTCATATTCATGATGTCTCCAAATAGCACAGATAATAACACTTAGATGTTCTTAAGATTATATTAAGAAGTACTAAAGAAGATTTTTAGTATAATAAGTACAAAATTTGTTTGTAAAAATAGAACACTTTAAGTTAATAATAAAGGCCAATTAGCACTGGTCAGAAAACTACCAACAGACACCCACAGACACCCACATTCTAAAGTCTCATTTACTTTGATCCGACAACTGCCAACATGTGTTTCACACTGGTCAGACAGACTCCAACAGACGCGTCTGTTGGTGTCTGTCTGACCAGTGCGAATTGGCCTTAATAAGAGTGGACAACTTTTTCACCAGGGGGTTCATTTACGGCTGGAGCTGATAAACCAAGTTCACATAACATCCCCAGATGTGTTGTTGATCCGCTTATATTTTATCAAGGATGCATCAGGAGATTACTTATGTGGACGTTTGACAGCTTAGTTTCCCAAAATGCATTTCGCATCAAAGGCAATGGAGCTTAAAACCTGCACAATATTCGAAATAGTACTCTTTCTGTGTCATAAAATGTAGTTTTAAGAGCAGTATAATGTATTACATTTTGGAAGTAAGTTGCCCAACTCTGGTTATTGTTCCCTTTTCTACCTACCTGTTGTTGCAAATGAAGTTGTATTTGAGACTGTCAATTAATCAACTAAGTTATTTAATAATTACCACTTCATATTCCTTCATGTTTTTAATATAAACACTGAATAAAATGTGAATGTTTACACTTACAAAGGCAGAACAGCTGAAACGTTTGTAACTTGCATCTCCTGTTCTAGTTAATTGTATTAAAGAGATAGGTCTCATCACCTTATCAGGTGGTAGAGCGCGGAAAACGCTTAGATTCATTAGAAAACTAACATTTTTTTAAATGCATAGGTTTAATAATAAAGAAGCATCCCAGTGTAAGACCTCAAGAAACTTTTTCAAATTCATGGCAAAGAGTAGCTACTTTAAAAAAGCTAAGACAGTATTGATTTGTTTTAGATGCTTTTGGTAGCAACATAATTCCTGGAGCTACAGTTGTGTTATTTCATAGTTTTAATGAGTTTACTATTATTTTAAAATGTGAAACAAAATGATAAATGTTTCCAAACCAACTGAAGTGTACATTCAGTACTTACAGACTATGTTAAACTTTTAACTTTCTCAATGCAAAACAAGTTGACAAGGTTTGTCTACAAACTTTAATATCTTTTTTTTAAAACCATGTTAATAAAGTTAATTTAAAAGACCCTAAATGTTATTTCTTCTTAACTTGCTTACAAAGCCACAGATTGAATGCTTAATTCAAACTAAGACTTTGTCTTTCTAGTGGTCGGTTGTAATGCAATTTAAAATTCTGCATAGTTTTATGCTTGTCTTTGTGATTTTGGTAATTGATGTGATCATTTGCAGTGTGTTGGTGCTTTGCTGCAAGTTTTAAACCCCCAAACACTAAAATTGATATTTTTTGTTAAATGATTGTGGTATTTTCTAACAGAAACCTCTAGGGCTGAAGTTATATTTTATGCATGTCCACAATTTGGATAAAATGTTAAATAAACCATTTGCATATGGTGAAAAATGATATTAAGGTATAGACAAGTTGATGATTAAAAAATGTTTATTATGTTTTCAGAATAACCATTGTAAATTATAAGTCAAGCTTCTGCTGTGTTCTCTATTCAGCGGCCTCTTTGCCCTTGAAAAACAAAGAGATAATGTCAGTCTTTGATTTGTGCTGGCTATCATAATTAAAGACAATTTAAATTGACATTTATCAGTTATTAAAAGTTACCTTTCCAGCATCGCGGCTCTTGGCTCTGAGTTTGTTTACTTGAGACTCAGCAATGTCAGCACGCTCCTCTGCCTCCTCCAGCTCATGCTGCACCTTCCTCAACTTGGACAGGTGAGTGTTGGCTTGCTCGTCCTGCAAAGTTAAGAACAGTTAAACAGGGTACTAGAGATCTCAAATGTTTGTGGGTTCTTTATTATAATTCTCAAATCAGATACTTACAGCTTCTTCAGCCTGTCTCTTGTAAGCCTTGACCTTCAGCTGAAGCTTGTCAACAAGATCCTGCAGTCTGTTGAGGTTCTTCTTATCCTCCTCAGTCTGCAGGAAATACGAACACGTTAGACTAAAATATAGCCAAATTATTTAAAATTATTGTTTTTCCAGATTCTTTACCTGGTAGGTGAGCTCCTTCACTCTCCTCTCATATTTGCGGACACCTTTAACAGCATCAACTCCACGTCTCTGTTCTGCCTCAACCTCAGCTTCAAGCTCACGGACCTAAGTAAGAGATATTATTAGATTAATGTTATGCAAAGAAAACATTGTTCTAAGTAAACATCACTATACTATGACAAACACTTCACAATGCCTACATCATGACTATGAAAATTGAAATGGAAAGAAAACTCACTCTGCTCTCCAGTTTCTGGAGTTGTTTCTTTCCTCCTTTCATGGCCAGATTCTCAGCCTCATCCAGACGGTGCTGCAGATCCTTAACTGTGACCTCCAGGTTCTTTTTCATCCTCTCCAGGTGAGAACTGGTGTCCTGCTCCTTCTTGAGCTCTTCTGCCATCATTGCAGCCTTTTAGATGAGTACAGATACACATTCAATTAAATGTATGAAAGTATGCATAAAATATTTGTGTGTGTGTAAAACATTTAGGAGTTACTGTTGCTCACATCAGTGATGGCCTTCTTGGCCTTCTCCTCTGCATTTCTTGCTTCCTGCACAGTGTCATCGACTTCACCCTGGATCTGAACAAGGTCAGCCTCAAGCTTCTTCTTGGTGTTCAGGAGACTTGTGTTCTACAATAAATGAGGGTTAGATTTAAACAAACATATATCAAATCTGTAGCATGGTTTCTTACTGTATTGAGAAGAAATCTGCTTAAAGATTACCTGGGAGTGCAGCAGTCCAACACGCTCACTGGCATCCACCAGCTCTTGTTCAGCCACTTTGCGACCTCTCTCTGTCTGCTCCAAAGCAGCTCTCAGCTCCTCAATCTCTGACTGCATCAGAGTATTTCTGCGCTCCACCATGGCCACCTGCTCTTTCATGTCTTCCTGTCCTCTCACGGCCTCATCAAGGTGCAGTTGGGCATCCTGAATGTAACAATACTTTTAAAATATGCTTTTGTGCTAAAACCTTTACATAACACACTTAGTTTAGATTATACAGTAAATCAACATTCATGCAACGACAAGTATGTACTCAATATATAGTAATACCCCCCAAAGCGATGTTCACATACCTTGAGTTGTCCCTGAACATTCCTCAGCTGTTTCTGGGCCTCAGCAGCCTGGCGATTGGCATGGCTCAGCTGAATCTCCATCTCATTAAGGTCTCCCTCCATCTTCTTCTTGATTCTCAGAGAATCATTTCTGCTCCTGACCTCAGAGTCAAGTGTGCTCTGCATGGATTCAATGACTCTCTGGCTGTTTCTCTTGATCTGCTCGACCTCCTCATCCTTCTCCGCAAGCTTTCTGTCAACCTCACCCTTAACCTGGTTAAGCTCAAGCTGGACACGAAGAATCTTGGACTCTTCATGCTCCAGGGTGCCCTGTTAAAATTTTTATAACAGAATATTTAAAATTTCAATGTTCATTAATAATGTTCTGGTAAGAAAGTGAATTAGTCTCCAGATACTCACTTCAGCCTCCTCCAGAGCGGTCTGAATCTCAGCCTTCTCAGTCTCTACTGTTTTCTTGGCCTTTTCAAGCTCATGGATGCTCTTACCAGTCTCACCCAACTGCTCTGTCAGATCTGAGATCTCCTCTACATGCGAGATAGGGAACACTTTTAGCATGTAGTGAACAATACACATTCTGTGATTTACTAATGTTGATTTTACACTTGTATTTTGTAATTTATTCAGATTGACTATATTCATTCAGCAATTTCTTTCTTACGCTGGAGATTCTTGTTTTCTCTCTTGAGTGTCTCCAGATGATCCAGAGTCTCCTCATAAGAGTTCTTCAACTTGAACAGTTCAGTGCTGAGTGAGCGAGCTTCTTTCTGTGCACCCTCCAGCTCTGCCTGACCTTCTTCATATTTCTGCTTCCACTCTGACAGAACCTTGGGGGAAGAAATTTCAGGGACAAATAAGTATTATTAGTTGTAGAAGGCTGAAATTAGTTTTTATTCAAGTGTTAAACAACGACTATATATCAAACAAGGACTCAGAAATGCTTACCTTGTCAAAGTTCCTCTGTTTCTTGTCAAGGTTGGCAGCCAAGCCATTGGCTCTCTCCACATCAATCATGAGGTCCTCCACCTCACCCTGGAGTCTCTGCTTGGTCTTCTCCAAAGAGGCACATTTGGAGTTCACTGCCTCAATCTGTTCCTCTGCCTCCTGTAGGCGCTGAGTCAGCTTCTTCCTGTTATGCATTTCATAACCAGCAGTCAGAACAAGCAAGCAATTTTATTAAAAGATATTTTATCAGGTTTTGTTCATATTCGTACTTGGCCTCTTCAAGTTCCTCTGTGCGCTGGATGGCATCAGTTTCATATTTGGTTCTCCATTGAGCAACCTCACTGTTGGCTTTAGACATTCCCCTCTGGAGCTCAGCCTTTGCCTCCTGCTCTTCCTCAAACTGCTCACGGAGGAGGTCACAGTCATGGCGAGCTGACTGCACTGCATGGGCCAGAGCGTTCTTAGCCTAGAAGATGAAATCCGATGTTGTTACCTTTGCCCTGCAATAACTGGCAAGTGTGCAATCCCAATGATTGTTTTGTTTTACCTTAACCTCCTCTTCAATCTGCCTCTTAAGCTCCTCAATTTGCTGAGTGAAAGCTTGTTTGCCTCTGGTGAGCTGAGAAACAAGAGCCTCCTTCTCCTCAAGCTGACGGCCAAACTCACCTTGTAAGATTTAGATACACATGTAGTAGATTAGTGCTATATATACTAAACTGTTTTTCAAACAAGCTCTAAAGCAAGTGTGTAGCAAAAATTTATAAATTACCATATTTCATTTAACAGTCTAATCTAAATAGTTAATTACACAATACTGTTATGTGCAAAAAATATTAAACTTTGTCATTTGTTACCATTTTCGGTTTGAAGTCTTGCTCTTTGAGTACTGAGGTCATTCAGCTGGCGAAGGTTCTCATCATTCTTAGACTTAATTTCACTAAGTTGGTCCTCCAGTGTGCGGCTTATCTTTTCAAGATTTGCCTGGAAAAACAAAGTCATTAAATCTTTGATAATCCTAATCATATTCACATTTATTCTTCTAGAAATAACAATTTCAACCTTTGCTTTGGCAATAGCCTCCATGTTGCTGGAGAGATCATCAATCTCCATTTTGTATTCACTCTTCTCTTTCTCAAGCTTCTGCTTGACACGTTGGAGGTTGTCGATTTGCTCTCCCAGCTCGGCCACACTGTCTGCTTGTTTCTTGCGGAGGGCAGCAGCGGTAGCTTCATGCTGAAGGGTGGATTCTTCAAGATCACGACGCAGCTTCTGGAATTCAGCTTCACGCTTCTTGTTCATCTCAATCTGAGCAGAAGTTGCTCCTCCAGCCTCCTCAAGCCTCTCACTGATCTCCTCAAGTTCTCTGGAGAGATCAGCTCTCTGCTTCTCAACCTTTGCACGAGCAGCACGCTCAGCCTCAATCTCTTCCTCCAGTTCTTCAATGCGAGCCTAAAGTGACAAGAAATCAAGCACACTATAACAATCTTGAATTTCCATTTTAAACAATGCTAAAAACGTCCAAGTAAATACCTGAAGCTCCTTGATCTTCTTCTGAAGTTGAGCACCAAGAGATTGTTCATCTTCGATCTTACTGAGCAGCTGGCTAGTTTCAAAGTCTTTCCTGTTAAAAGGAAGAAAAACCATGTATGAAAAGTCACATTACAACAAGAGTTTTAATAACATCATGTATTTTCAATTACTTCTTCAGCTTCTCATCAGATTGCTGCTTGTCATTCTCCAGGTCCATGATGGACTCCTGGGCCAATTTCAGGTCTCCTTCAAGCTTTCTCTTGGCTCTCTCAAGGTCCATACGGAGTTTCTTCTCTTGTTCCAGGGAACCCTCAAGCTATTGGACCACAACATTGACCATGTTTTAAAATTAGATGAATGAAAACAATTTAGTTAAATAAAGGTTTGAAAAATTAACTCACATCATCAACTTGTTGCTCAAGCTTTGTCTTGGCTTTGGTCAGAGTGTTGACTTTGTCTTCTTCTGCCTGGAGGTCATCCAGAGTTTGCTGATGTGCCTCTTGGAGGGCTTTCTTCTCCTTTGTGAGCTTGCCAATGCTCTCATCCTGAGTTGCCATTTCCTCAGTCAGGTTCTTCACCTGTGAATTTTTCACAAATGAGTTCAGAATTTAAAAAAAATTGACAGAATATAACAAAATTAATGAAATCTAATGTTAAATTATTGCTCAAACCTTATTCTCAGTGGCATGTTTCTCTTTTTCCACTTTAGCCAAGGTGAGTTCCAGGTCATCAATGTCTTTCTTCAGCTCAGAACACTCATCCTCCAGTTTCCTCTTCTTGGCTGTCAGTTCAGCATTGATTTCTTCCTCATCCTCCAGTCTCTCAGTTGTCTCTTTGAGTTTAGCTTCGAGTTGGATTTTGCTCTTGATCAGACCTTCACATCTCTCCTCAGCATCTGAGAGATTCTCAGTTTCCTAAAAAAAACACAATTAGAACCAGAATCCAAAGCATTCAATTTACTGAATTTACAGTAAAGAATACTCACAGAGGCCACTTGCAGCTGCAGATCATTTTTCTCTTGCAGCAGGGAAACCATCTTCTCTTCAAGCTCCTTCTTTTTAGCCTCAGCCTTTGCCAAAGCTTCTTTGCATTTTGTATAGTCCTCTTTCATGTTTGAAAGCTCCTTCTCAGTCTCAGCACTCTTCAGCAGAGGCTTAATCTTGTAGTAAACCTTCATCCATGGCCAGTGTTTGACATTCATGAATGAGCGAATGTTGTATTGAATGGTGTAAATGGAGTCCCTGATAAACAATAATTTAATACACAAAAAATATTGAACGTCAACACAATAGTTTTATAGTTTCTCAACATGATTCTTTGTGCTGTGCATTACATTTATATTTGTCACAGACTTTAAAGGGATGCTGCTTCTTAAATCTAGTAAGATGTTGTGTTGAGAATACTGTCGTATTCAGTAGATATCCATTTATTTCTTTATAGGTGCTTTTTCAATCTTAAACTGAACTAAACAATGTAATTACCAAACATGGATGAAAACTGTTTGAAGGGTAATTATGACAGTATAATTCTTTGCCATTGACAATTAGATATTTAATTCAGTGTACATTTTAATGACCATTTTCAGCACTTTGAACTCATTGAATCATTGAAGTAGGAAAATATACATTTATGCATTCGGCAGACACTTTTACAGGAGACTTTTACTTAATTTATATTTTTTTAGCAACATGTGTGTTCCCGACGATCAACCAATGACATTTTCATTGCTAACACAATACACTACTAACTGAGCTACAGGAATACAAGAAGATAAAGGTTTATAACAACTGGATTATTTAAAAAAAACACAAAGGATGTTGTATTATTTCTAACATTACTCACCTCCTCTCCATCATCGTCACAAACTCTCTCCTCATGAGGAAACCACGGCACGCAGCCTGAGTCATTGTGACCAAAGCAGCCAGTTTCTCATCACGCATCTCCTCAAGAGTACCCAAAAGACCAGCTTTGAAGAACACCTGCATTCATGAACAATAATACAAATATTAATATCTATTGCATGTGTTCAAACTAAACATCAAGATTTCTGAATCTGTGAATCGTTGTCAACCAAAGTATGAACCTTTGTGTGTCCAAATCTATACTGGTCATGGTCAACATCGATGGATCCCAGGAGTTTCTCAGAGGCCTTCTTGTTGTCCATAAACTGTCCCTCAGGGATAACACTGGCATTCAGGACCTTGTATCTGTTAAACAAGTATGAAATTGCATTAGATCTCTGAATAAATTTACAAAACGCACTATTTTTATGCAATCCCATTTACCTCTGTTTGAAGTCAGCATATAGGATTCTGCTTGGGAAGCCCTTTCTGCAGATTCTGATACCTTCCAGTACACCGTTACACCTCAGCTGATGGATGACCAGGTGGTTCTCCATAAGACCTGTAAAATGGAATAAGTTAAGAGTTCAGATATTTACCATCATTGCATGTTTTTTCAATTGTCTGAATATCTTTATGTGCTTTTTGTCTTCACCTGGAGTCTTGGACTCATTGGGAATCAGGCAACGTACAAAGTGAGGATGGGTGCTCCTCAAGTTGGTCATGAGTTTGCCCAAATTCTCCTGTAAAATTATTAATCACTTTCAGTTTGATGATTCAGTCAAATTTTTATCATTGCTGTAGAATTGTTGCATTATTCACTTTCATTATCTCATATAATGACGTACCCTGAACTGAGAAGACACGGTCTGCATGGAACCACCCTTCTTCTTGCCTCCCTTCTTGGCACCACCAGTTTCTTTATAAATATATAAAGAGAAAGACATTAAATGTCTAGGGACAAGGCCGTAATGAACCAAAACATGAATAAGAGTTTTGTTACATTGACAAACATAGTTCTATTAACACAACATGTTTATATTACCCTCAACAACAGGTGGGTAGAGAGTAGCCAAGAGTTTGACAGAAGACTTCTGGTACAGCTGCAAAACAGACTCATTCAGTGGATCCTTGTTCTTGTCCAACCAGCCAGCAATGTTGTAGTCCACAGTGCCAGCATAGTGAACCAGGGAGAAGTGAGCCTCAGCCTTGCCTTTGGCAGGCTTTGGTTTCTGGAAAGCATTGCACTTGCCAAGGTGCTGATCATACAGCTTGTTCTTGAAGGTGGTGTCTGAAGCCTTAGGGAACATGCACTCCTCTTCAAGGATGGAGAAGATACCCATGGGCTGTTAAACAATGAATGAAAGGTATTACTATCACAGTTTATGAGTTTGGAAAAAGAGAGAAATAAAAAGATATAAAAACCAGTAGGAACCTTCTCAATGAGCTCAATGCAGGCAGCCAAGTCCATGCCGAAGTCAATGAACTCCCAAACAATGCCCTCCTTCTTGTACTCCTCTTGTTCCAGCACAAACATGTGATGGTTGAAGAACTGTTGCAGTTTCTCATTGGTGAAGTTGATGCACAGCTGCTCCATGCTGTTGAACTGGAGAAAAAAATTAACATTTACTCAAAACTGATTATAAACAATTCATCTTTGAGAAGAGAGAAAAATAAATCATTCTTACATCAAAGATCTCAAAGCCAGCAATATCCAGCACACCAATGAAGAACTGTCTGGCTTGTTTTGTGTCCAGCATCTGGTTGATACGTACGACCATCCACAAGAACATCCTCTCATAGATAGATTTGGCCAAGGCGCTAACGGAGTTGTACACCTGGCAACAGAACACAAGTTAACATTTTATTAAAACTTTCTGTACTTGGGTAATAATACTGCAGTCATACGCAGAGTGTTTCACATGTACTGCACACATATATACTGCACATTATATTGAGGCAAATAATTAATTGGACATATTTTAAGGCCTACATACCTGTGGCACAGTCTGACCTTTGGTTACAAACTCATTTCCGACCTTCACTCTTGGGTAGCACAAAGCTTTAAGCATATCAGCAGAGTTCAAGCCCAAAAGGTACGCAACTTTGTCAGCGTCTGAAAATGTTAAAGTTGAAGAAAATTCATTATAACTTTATGCTGTGAACACTAAAACAAAGTAATTTTCAACTTTAAAGAAAAATACTATTCGTGACATAAACTAAAGCTACTTATTCTCACCCTCTGTGCCGTCAGGCTCAGCCTGCTCCTCACGCTGCTTCTGCTTGAACTTCATGTTACCATGATGCAGCACTGCTCCAGTGAACTTATAGATGCCCATCTTCTCCTCAGCATTGAAGCCCAGAATGTCAATGGCAGTCTGAAAATTATAGAGAGGCATGAACTTTAGGAACTGCCATATTTATGTAAAACCAGTGCCATTAATAAAATAGAATGACTCACATCAGTAGCAACCAACTCCTCTTTATCATCAATGCTTGGCACTGTGATCTGACCCATACTGCACATGGGGAAGTCGTAGGGGTTGGTGGTGATGAGCGTCATTTCTGTAACATACCAGATTGCATTAATGACAGAGAAGTTTACTACATTCACTGGCATTTTAAAGCTTTAAATGAAATACGTGCACCTACCAACCAGCTCAGGCTTATGGTTGGTCATCATCTGGTAGAAGATGTGGTAGCCTCTCTCATCTGAAAGCTGGAATGTCACTCTAGACTTCTCCAGCAGATCTATTCAGAGGATGTATTTACAGTAAATCACAAACATCTAAAGAGATACAAAGACAAGTGTGCAAGATGTATGATTTAGTCAACCTACATGTCTCAATATCAGCACTAGCAAGTTTCCCACTTGTGCCAAAGTGAATTCTGATGAATTTACCCTGTTCAAAGAAACATAGTAACATTTGAGTCAGTGTTGTGCAATCACACTGAGCTTCATAAAATTCAAACAGGTGTCACTCATGTAAATAAAAACTTACGAAACGAGAGGAGTTGTCATTTCTCACAGTCTTGGCATTACCATAAGCTTCAAGCAGAGGGTTGGCAGCAATGATCTGGTCCTCAAGAGATCCCTGTGTGGATAAAGGTTATTATGGTTATTAACACTTTGATAATATTTTGCATTAAACAAATTAAATGTAAAAAAATAGGAAGTAGTTTTAAGTTTCTTTGATGAGGTACAATTTATAGTATTATATAGAGTACCTGGATTTTGCTGGACTCTTTCTTCTTGTCACCACACACTGCAACTGTAGCAAAGTACTGAATGACACGTTTGGTGTTCACAGTCTTTCCAGCACCAGATTCTCCACTGGTTTATGAGAGATGATAAGAGAGACAGCATAAGAAGTGGACATTTTATAAGCCAACATTAATATTCTTATATTCTTATTCTATTTATTTCTAACATAGGCTAGGTAAATCCATATTTCTCTGAAATCTACTTCATAGTTCGAAACTCTTTCAAGAACTCTGTGTGAACTGTAGATTTAGTACTTACGTGATCAGGACAGACTGGTTCTCTCTGTCTGTAAATTGAATGGTAATTTTGTTTAATTAATTGCTTTGTTAAAAAAAATCATCTTGTGATTCAAGATTCTGATCTTACCAGTAAGCATGGACTGATAGGCATTGTCAGAGACAGAGAAGATGTGGGGAGGGGCCTCCATACGCTTTTTGCCTCTGTAAGCCGCCACCACTTCTGCATCGTACACTGGGAGCCACTTGTAGGGGTTCACAGTGGCACAGAAAAGTCCAGAGTAGGTCTGAAAGCAACACAGAAATGATCAGATTGCAGCCTCACAGCCATAATGAACTTGAATGCTGCTTCACTTCTGCTTAACTTACATAGATCATCCATGCTGCATAACGCTCTTTGAGGTTATAAAGCACAGAGGGTTCATTGAGATGGGTCATCATGGCCATGTCCTCAATCTTGTCATACTTGGGAGGATTCATTGGGTGGACATCATCCTCCTTAACAACTTTCTCCTATAAAAGTGATTGAGCGGACATTAGATAGTGGGTAGCGGAATGTGAATCTAGGTTTTTCAGAAAATGTGGAAACTTTACCTCCTTAGTGTCAAGGGTAATAACAGTGACTTTGGCACCATCTTTACTCTTGATTGTTCCTTTGACGTACAGCTCTTTGTCATCAACCACATAGCAGGCAGTCTTAGCATCAAAGGGTTTGTTCTGAGCCTCAACTCTCTCCTTCTCAGGCTTACGGAGGTAAATGGCAGCCTTGCCATAAACGGCCATCTCAGCGTCCGTACTCATGGTGGCGGCCTTCTGCTGAAATAAAAAAAATAAATGAGCTACATGAACAGAATAGAAATGACATCTTTTTAGGTCTAATCATATAATTCTACTGTATGTTGTCCAGAAATTAAGTCAAAACTAACCTAAATGTCAATATAAATTTGTATACTTTTGATGGTTTGTCCTAGTCTGAAGCGTACACTCTAAAAAAATTGTGCTAAATAACACTTAAAGCTTGTAATCATAGGGGAACCATTATATAGCACATATAAATCACCTATGAAGAACCAACCAGGGGTGATATAGCACCACTGCACAATATGGTTCTACACAGGTGCTACACAGGTACTAAATAGGGGCTATATAGCACTTAAAATGGTTTTCCTATGATTACGAGCCAGTGAACCACTTTTAGTGCTCTTTAGCACTGTTTGTTTTTAGAGTGTATAGAATGTAGGTTATTGTGTCATTATTAAATATCATCATCTTTACCTTTTCACACTTCCACAGATGCTGACAAAGATCCTCACACTGTAATAGACATATAAGGTCACTGTCTACATACATGTAAATACCATGCTCATTCATAAACTAAGATTAAAAGTCTTTGAAATTAAACATTAAGTAAAAAAAAACATGACTAAAAAAATTGGGAAATTGCACTATTGGAGGATTTGAGACACTATACTGTTTTTTTCTATAATCTAGTTCTTCTTATCTAGTAATGAGTGTTTCCTTAAGTGTCTTTTTTAAAGGAGTTAAAGTTCATCTTACCACAAAAACTTGGCTTGTCTTCTGGACGCAAATGTCTCCAGGTCTGCCTCTGCTCTTTATACTGTATTGGCTTTGCTAGCAATGCAGAAGTTATATATGGCTTTCTCCAAATATGGCTTTACCCTGGATGTGGGTTAAGAAAGTGTTTGGTTGGACCAATTGGTGCTGCTGCCCAACGTTCAAGTAGCAAAGATGTAAATAGCCAATCCATTAGCAGATCTTATATTAATATATTTTATTTACAATGCATAATGTTAAATAATATTATAATTTCTGTGACATAAAGATGCTTTGCTTTTGATTGAACTTTAAAAGCTTTTAATAATAGATTATTATGATGTTTTAACCTCAAACATTGTTTAATATGTTCAACATGTAATTAAAACAAAAATTTGGAGCAACAACATTTTTTTTTTACTGACATTGCTTTTTTAGATTGTATGCAAAAAGAAGATAATATTTTTTACCAATTTGTGTAGTTAAATTACAATTAAATCTAAATATCAGAATAACATTCCTGCTTTGAAATAGCAGTAATATTTTATACAGGTAGACTATTTTTGTTATTAACAAGTCATTACCACTGGAAATTTTTATATAGCCTAGCCTAAATGTTTTGTAAATGTAATGCTGTGCTTTTTATATGTTAGTACAGGTTTATGTTTTATTTTATTGCTTCAATTGATTGGTTTGCATTCCGTGGACACTTGTGCATACCCAAGGATCAGATTTCTTGAACTGCCTAATATGCAGAATAACTTGTGCCTGTGTATGGTAATAGCTACTAGATTTTTCTAATATTGGCTTCAGTACTATTGCATGACAGTTCTTGCTGATGTTTTGTAAAATGAAAAGAAAGATGCAGCATGAGACTGTTGCTATTTTTATATATAATAATAATAATAATTTATAATAAAATCCTGAAGCTAATCTTTTGCTACTGTATGTTTTAAAATAAGTACTGAGGTTTTAATTAGTTTGACCAAGATTATTTATCACTTTAGTTGTTCTTGTTTGTGTTAATCTGCTTTATTGATGTTATTGTTTTTTATAAGTATTATGTTAATTTTACAGAACAATTATATCCCATTGATCACTGTATTGCACATTATAACCAAAACAAAGAACAACAAAATTAATTTATTAAACTTTAAAATAAAAACCTTTTACTAACCTGTTATGTATTATACCATGTTTTTGCATAGTCTCAATGCATGATGCCAATGAAATACAGTATGCCTTGTTTTAAAAAGATGCATTTAGTACACTCTATTAAGGGTTTTGGGAGTAAATAGTTATTATATATGATTTATTTAAAATAGATTTTAAATATGTGACCATGTCTGCGAAAACCAGGTCCAAGTCTGACAATCAAATTCTGAGATAACAAGAATAAAAGTTTCACATTGATTTTAATCTTTGACATGACTCACTCGGTCCTTAAAAAATATATCATATTTTCACAGAATGTTCTTTACATTACGTAAAAAAAGACTACTTTAGCTGGGTCACATATAAAATCACATGTGTCCAGGGGCGTCGTAAGGGGGGAGCTTAGGACGATTCTAAGGGCTCATTGACTTTTGGGGGGTCCAGCCAACGACCGTGCCACATGCGAAGCCCCCTTAAACTGGGCCCTCTTAACTCCGCCCCGTCCTTTACTCTGCGTTTTTAGCGCCTTCTTCAATCCACGGTCTCACAGTGCGGAGTGAACTTCAAAAGAGAACAAGGTGTGTGTATTTACTGCTATTTGCTATGACATCCGCATATGTGCACTTACTATAAATGCAGTTAACATAATGTAACGCTGGAGCAATACAATACAGTTTTCCTTTTCACTGTTCACCCCAGTATTTTTTTTTAAACAAGGTGATTTACGTTCCATGTTTTATGTTATGATTTTTACGCGAAGTCAGTCCTTATAAGCTGTTTTAAATAACTGACAGAAACTATCAGTTCTATTAGTTACACACCCCAATGTTTTGTAACACAATATGCCACGGAAGTATTTTTATGCAGAATCGAGGTGATTGTGATAAGATATGCAACGAAGGCTAAACTAATCCAGTAATATTAAAGCGTCTGTAATCTGCTATAGTTGTCCTTCATTTCATTTTAGAATCCCATTGGTAAAAAAAACGTTCTGAAGAATCATTTAAGAGTATAACGATAGCTATTTTCTCGAGTTCACTCTTTCAATGACCTGTCGTTATTTTTGCTTTACTGAAGCTGCTGGTGTGTGAGACCTGTTGTTCACCGTATAAAAATGCTAATAATTATAATACAAGCTTTGGTCAAACATTTTAGACCTAGTCTTATTTAAGGCATTAGGTCAATTTTTAAAAAGATGTATTGTTGTTGTTTGCTATTTTTAAATGTTACAATATTTTTGGTGTGTGTAACAGCTCAAGTATGTCTGAAGACTGCCTGTGCTTGCCTGTGAAAACTAAAGTCTCAAATCTTATTGTGTGATAAAGAGCATCACAGTTTGATTTCAAGCAATATTTCACTAAGATTTCAATCGCTGACATGACATTACTCAGTCAGTATTAAAGATATTAAGTTTACATTTCATAGAATGTTCTTTACATTATGTATTTTATGTAGTAAACCACAAATAAATACTTCAGCTGGGTTTTCACAGGCAGGGTCACAATTATATTTAATCTTTGTATAATAATGTTGCATTTTCTCAGCATATTTGATTATTGTGCTGAATTTTTTAATTAAATTTACATTTGCACAATAAATCATCTTAGCTGCAGATATTGTAGATCCCTATTAATACTGATTATTGTGGTCAAATGGGTAGGGGGCCTCATAACCTCATATTCTTTCTTTCATAGGGCCCAAAATTGCTAGCGGCGCCCCTGCATGTGTCAAATCAACAACTGCATGTTATAGATTAATGTAATTGCACAAAGTACATACATTGAAAAAAATGTAAACGAAAAAAGTTGATTTAAGATAAATATTAAAAGTATTGGAAATATTTAAAGGAAGTGTAGTACTTCCTAAACAATAACGTGTATATATATGTAAACCACAATATTTTTCAAAGATAAAAAGTGACTAAAATGAAGCTTGATTTAATTTATTGAATTATATTTATTGAGCAATTCATGTCTTCTATTAGTGTGCAGTGCAATAACACATCTAAATTAAACAAGCCAGAGTAATGTTCAAAACATCTCTGTTAAGTGCAGATTTTTTAAATACAAGTTACAGTAAAACAAATTCTTACATCCTAGGATCACTGTCCACCTTCTTTCAAAAAAATTTCTTTTAGCAACATATGGTTTTCAGACAATTCAATATCCTCCTGTTCTTCTCTGTCCATTCCTGTTAAAAAGACAAATTCTGGAAAAAACTAAACTCCTATTTAACATCTCAGACAAAGTAATTACGTTAACCTCCCTTCAGGATCTTTGAAGTTAGGAAATACTGTCTCAGTATAAAGGGTATTCTGTTAACTTGTATTCTTCTGTAACTATTTGCAATATACCATGAAACTTTAAAAGACTTACAAGTCTACAGTTCTTTAAAACCTACTGTATAAACGCCTGTGTTTGCATTTAAACACTCATTAAACACATTACAAAATTTACAGAATGAAGGATATGTATACCGAGTAAACAACAGAGAAGCATTCTCAAAGTGAATGATGTCCGTATGGCCAGAAATAAACCAGCTCTGCTTCTTAGCACATGTTTACAGCTGTTCAGTCCTACAACCTTGCATTTTGTAGTTTGAGAATGTTTGCTGAGGGAAACTTATAAACTTTGGTAAGAGGAGGACTGCGATCACAATTGAGCAGCAACAGTCATTAAAAAAAACATTGGATCACGTTGCGTTTCATATGAAGTTTCAGTTCTTTAATCGTAACATGGGAGAGAAGCTCAGTCCAGCGCAAGATGCTTTATTCCAATATTTACCATAGTGGAATAAATAAATGAACGCACATGAATGACACAATAAACATGCATATATGAACAAAGACTGCCAATATTTTTGTTAAATTAATAAAGTTAAACAAAAATAATTATTAATTTATTTTTACCTCACATACTGTTTTTGATTGAAATACACTGAAATACATCACTTCCGGTCAGCATATCGCATGCGGTGTAGTCGCACAAGTTAAAAAATTTTAACAGATCCAACGCTCCAAACGGATCCGAAAATTACGCATCCGCAGAGGGTCATCACTTCAGGCAGCCCCTTTGCGACTCTCCATAGGAAATTAATGACTTCCGGTTCATCAGCCATCGTTTTTCGTGTGCAGTGGAAAGACAACTGAGCTAAAACTCTTGCAGAGCAGTCTAAAATGTCAAAAACAAGTTGGCAACATGCGTATCTGCGCATTGTCGTATTAATGTGATATGAAAAGTTTACTTTGTTAAAACATTACTTTTTCCGCCTTGTCCATTTCCAAACGTTAAAGCTACATATGTTTAGTTTAATCTGATATAAAGGAGAACACGCACAATTACTAAGGTAAAAAACAGTATTCAGACCGAATGTCAATATTAGACTAAAATGTATACCCACATTACTCCCAACACAAATAGTTTTATTTGTAAAAAGTAAAGAGTCCCTTAAACATAAATCAAAGAACTTAATTTTTGTTTCTTGTGGCACTTTTGGCTAAAGCAGTAAGTTCTGACCTAGGTACCATTAGGGCTGGACCAGAATATTCGAATGGATATGGATCTCCGGACGGAGAACCCGGCAGCGCGACCAGTGAGCCAGAGCGAACCCCTGAGCCCTGCGTCGCCGAAATCCCGGATCCCACCCCCGACCAGGTGCGAGAGCCGAGTTGTCCAGGATTCACCGCAGGAGCTGCTGAGGATGTCGAGGAAGACATCCACCTCCACACCGCTGAGGGTGAGCACATTACTTCTCTTGGGGCAATTTTTTCGGACTGTGCTGTGGGCATTTCTCCTTCTTCGTCGGCTCCGCTGGTTCCGTCCAGCTCCCCCTCTTCATCACAGTTGGTCCGCCCGCCCAGCCTCCCACTCCCGCCTCCTCTGCCTATCTCAGCCAGTCTGAAGCCACAGCAGCCATCACAGCGATACACCCCTTCTCATCCTCAGCGCGTCAATGCCGCTGGTTCGATTGAGCCGTGGCATGCCTCTCTGCCAGCTGCTTTCGGGGAGATCTCCAGTTCTCTGCCTCCGCTCCCTGAGACCAAGAGGTCGCCTCGGGCCGTCGGACCAGTGGCTAACTTCAGGTCTCTCCTCCCTCCCCTTCGTCGGCTCCCGTCTCTACAGCGACGTCAACAGGCATCGTCATCACTTCGGCTCCCCCCTGGTTGGTTTTCGTCCTGTCCTCGCCTCCAAGTTTTCCTCGCTCCCCAAGTGTCTCTCACTCCACCCTTCCGGCTTGTTGGGCTCCTCCCTCCTATGGACGTTCTTGGGGTTCCTCTGCTCTGGCTCCGCCTCGTAGCCCGGTTCACCTCCAACGTCTTGGTCAGGAGACCCACCAGCTCTTCCCCGCCCCTCCGGTTCCTCGGCTCCCCCCGGGTTCTCTGCTCGCTCGCCTACACCCTGGATCCTCCACCAGTCATCATCGCCATTGTCCGTCCCCAGGGTGAGCAGGAAGAACATCACTCCACCCTCCACGTGACACGAAAACACTGTAGATCACTGATTGGTCTGAGAGAATTGTCACTACTAGCGTCATCGCTTTAATGTAAAAGATTAGCTTTACCTTCGTGCTCGCTTGCGCTGTCTCGAGTAAACCTGTTGTCATCTGTGCTTTGCTGTAAGTTCCCAAAACTCCCTTTTAGCAATGAACAGGTTGAGAATCAGGAACACCTCAGTAGTTTTTCCAGACTTGCAGTTTGGGGCGACACATTAGCGACGCGCACGTCCGCATATGCTTGAATGCAAGCGTCAACCGCCGCCACGGGTGTTTGTAAAGAAACTGTCATGTGAGACAGAGGTAGTGATAAACGCGATGATACATCTATTTGTGGTGGTCAATTTTTATTTTGTGGCAGACTGAGAAATATTCAATTTTTTCAATTCAATATAATTTTATTTATATAGCGCTTTTCACAATTGTTAATTGTTGCAAAGCAGCTTTACATGAGTAGATGTAGAGGATAACACTGAAAATCAAGAGATAGTATAAGAAGTAGAATATAGCGGCTAAGGATAAACCGTACAAGCGAGCGTATTAATAATGTAACGTATACAGTAAAGTGCTAAGTTAAGCCAAAGTTGGCTGACTCTCCCTGGGACTAAAAACCCCCTAGGAGAAAACCCAGTGGGAAAAACTCCTAGAAGGACAAAAAACCCTAGGGAGAAATTAATATTTATATATATAGACACGGTAGGGATAGGAAGCGGGTAAGTGGATTAAACTGGTTCAGCCGGTGGTCGTTGGTCGCGCATCGGCTGGGCATCACGTTGAAGGACAGCCAGTAGATCAGTGGTGCGATGACCTTCACAGCTACAGGAACTGGGTCTGTTTGTCTCATTGTCCTCGGGGTCGAGGACGAGACAGGGAGACAAAAACAGAATTCTATTAGCGTAGGGGCCGTTCGCATGTAATGCAAATGTCATACATTATAGTGGTTTAATTCAGCTCGGTTCCAGACAGGCTAACTATTGCGGCAAGAGTAAATTACCCATATGAGGTATGTGAGTGCTTTGTTCTAGACAAAATAACAACTGTGGTAAAAAGTACATTTACTGGACAATCTATGTGAATGTTTTGTTAAAGAAGAATGTCTTAAGTTTAGATTTAAATTGCTCGACTGTGTCTGATACTCGAACATTTTTTGGTAAATCATTCCAGAGCTTAGGGGCCAAGTAGGAAAAGGATCTACCACCTTTAGACACTTTTGATATTCTAGGGATAATTAAGTAACCAGAATTTTGTGATCGTAGTTTACGTGGTGGATTGTATTCTGATAGTAGTTCTTTTATATACGAGGGCGCTAGGCCATTTAAGGCTTTGTAGGTGATTAGTAATATTTTAAATTGTATGCGATATTTAACTGGTAGCCAGTGTAAAGATGCCAGAATTGGACTAATGTGGTCAAACTTTTTAGATCAAGTAAGCACTCTTGCGGCGGCGTTTTGAACCAGCTGTAGCTTGTTTACCTGATTTGCATTGCATCTCCTGAGTAATGAGTTACAATAGTCTAATAGTCATCTGATGCAGACAGCATATGGCATATTTTTTAGATATTTCTAAGATGGAAGAATGCTGTGCGGCAGACGTTGGAGATATGACTATCGAAAGATAGATTGCTTTCAAACATTACGCCTAAATTCTTAACCATGGAAGATGGCACCACCGTGCAGCCATCTATGGGCAACTTGTAATCTGACATATTATGTTTGGAGCGATTTGGTTCAATAATAAGTATCTCAGTCTTATTGGAGTTTAGCATAAGAAAGTTATGTGCCATCCAGTCCCTAATATCACTAATTCAGTCTGTTAGCTTAGCAAAATGGTGGGTTTCAATAGGATGTGACGAGATGTAAAGCTGGGTATCATCCGCATAGCAGTGAAAACGTATGTTATGTTTCCTGATAATGTCTCCTAGAGGTAACATATATAACGAGAATAGGATAGGGCCTAAAACTGATCCCTGAGGTACGCCGTATTTAACGGGGGAGTGATAGGACTCTTCCTCATTTACATAAACAAAGTGATATCGATTGGTTAGATACGATCTAAACCAGGCTAACGCCTGACCACTGATGCCAACATAGTTTTCTAGTCTATTGAGTAGGATTCTGTGATCTATTGTGTGAAAGGCTGCACTAAGGTCTAGTAATATAAGGATTGAGATTTCACCACGGTCGGATGTTAATAGGAGGTCATTTGTAACTCTAAGCAGCGCTGTTTCTGTGCTATGGTGCGGCCTGAATCCTGATTGGAACTTTTCATATGTATTATTATTCGCTATGAATGTGCGTAGCTGGCTTGCCAATACTTTTTCTAATATTTTAGAAAGAAAAGGTAGATTTGAGCAGAGGTGGAAAGTAACGAATTACATTTACTCACGTTACTGTAATTGAGTAGTTTTTTTGTGTATTTTTACTATTTTGAGTAGTTTTTAAAATCTGTACTTTTACTTTTACTTAAGTATGTTTTATTTAAAGTATTGTACTTCGCTACATTTTAAATCATATCCGTTACTGAGTAAAAAATATTTTAAAAAGCAAGGTGATAAAGACGCGCAACGGATGTAAATGGGCGGGGCCCGGGGGAACGCGCAAAAAGAAACATGGAGACGGACGAGACAGACGTGCGCTAATGCAGACTCACCTGTACTCAGTTCAAATCTTATGAAAGAAACCCCTGGTCATATTTAAGCGACCACTTTCCACTGACACGAAGCGAGTGTTTCATTTCTATGAAAGGTAGGATTCATGCTCCGAAAGTCCGAAATTGCACGACGCATTTTTAATACCATGCGCATTATCTTCCGAGGTCTTGCAGCTTCGCGTCAAGTCAAACACAACTTCAAAACGTCCTCGAATGCGCAGGTCATTAGACATTGCAGAGAGCGCGCGCGAGAGAGAGAGAGAGAGAGAGAGAGAAAGAGAGAGAGAGAGAGAAAGAGAGAGAGAGAGAGAGAGAGAGAGAGAGAGAGAGAAGAATAAAGGTCATCAGGTACCCAGGTCAGGGAAGTAAGAAGATAATAAACGTGTCAAATGAATATAGACATGGCACTCATGTCATTATATGCTCATTTAAACTATACATAGTTTAATAAAATAATGTATGTTACCAGCAATACATCAATTACAACCTTACTATAGTGATTGTATTTAGCTGCTGACCACCTTCAAAAGTGCATAACTCACATGTAAAAATCATTAAACAATTCCATAAATGTTTCTTACTTTAAAAAAGCTTACTTTTTGTTATTGCACTTTAATTGTAAAGATGTTCCTACAATTAAAACCAACTACCGGTAGTTTGAGATGTATATTCCCTTGTCGTTTTTGTACTAAACTAGAATCCTCCACCTCTTCCCGCTGTAAAAAAGTAACTTTTACTCTGAGTAAAGTTAAAATGATTTATTTTTTACTTTTACTTGAGTAGATTTTTAGACAAGTAACTTTACTTTTACTTGAGTACAATATTTTATTACTTTTTCCACCTCTGGACTTGAGATTGGTCTAAAGTTATTAAGATCTCCCTGGTCAAGGTTTGGTTTTTTAATGAGCGGTCTAATAACTGCTAGTTTGAAAGCTGTTGGAACGTATCCTTCTTCTAGTGATGAGTTAAAGATATTTAGTACCGTGTCTGACACTACATGAAATACCTCTTTTAGTAATTTTGTGGGAACGGGGTCCAATATACAGGACGATGATTTAGATGACGTTACTAATTTAGAGAGCTCTTCTATTGTAGTAGGTTTAAATGACTCAAGATGTTCGTATGATAATCTAGTGGTAAATGTACTAAATAAATTTATTTATTCTCACATGATGTCACAGCAGTAGGCAGTGCAAATATAATGACACGCCTATAATCCCTCCCACTCCGAAGTGTTACTAAACCAGATGAAAAGGCTAACCAAGCCAAAGTGAGGTGAGCTGACCCGGACCTGACCCAAACCAAACCTTGGGTTATTATGAAATGGAAAAGCGCCATTAGAGTACTTATTTCAAATTAGCAGGGGCAGTGCATTTATCTCGGGGTACAGTGTGCTTTTGGAGGACTGAGGTGGAAGATTTATTTCTGAAGTGGGAGCTGTGGAAGATGGAATTTGTAAAATAAAACATGATGGTCACTGCTGCCGTAGATACTAACAGTCTATTCTGTTATTCTGCTGTTTGATGTACTTTTGTCATGTCTATCAGAATCTCCTTCTCCACCACAGATTGAAGTCATGAAATAGCCATTCCTCTTAACACAGCCCAACCTCAGATTACTTTGAACCAATGCATAAAAAAAATACAAATAACATCTTTGTCTAAATTCTGATGGACAAGACAGACATTTGATGGCCACTGCAAAACCCTTGCCCATGCCTAGGGCTCCGCTCAGGGGCACTCCTTTAAGTTATACATATCTCTTCTAATGTTATTTTAGTTTATACTGAGCCATACTAACATATTACATATCACAAATATTGTAACACCAGTCCTTCCAGAAAAAGGTTTTTTTTGTGATTGTTGAGGGCAAAAATCCTTGATCTTTCTTAAAAAAATGCGATGGAATATGTGAGATATTTATGCACTTTTATGGGATGAAATTGCGGGAACTTGAAAAAATGGTGGGAACTTGCAAAAACTGTTTGAATCTTTTGCAGCTTTACAATGCTGTTCACGTCACATAATCACGTCACTTTATAACGTTCCCATGGCAACAGGGGACATGGCTGCGTTTGTGTAAGGTAAATGCAATATTTTTCAACTTTTTACTAAGACGTGTGATTTTTGCAACAAAAATGCGGGGATTATGAAATCATGGAAGCCCCGCATATTCTGCGCACGGAAATCTGAAATGTATGCTGCGAAAGTGCGGGGTATTTGAAAAATGTGTCCCCTGCATAAATATGCAGACTTTTACTGATTATGCGTTAAATCATGCGATCGCATATTTGCGTTTTTCTGGAGGGACTGGTGTAACACAAATAGATAACATTTAACAATTATTGAGTAAAAAAACACACAAGACACTGCTACATTTTAAACTTTATTTAGCATTATTTCTCAGAGTTTCAGAGATGTAGAGTAAATTGTGGGTGGTGTTTGTCACTCAGCTGCCTCTTTACCCTTAAAAAAATGATAAACAAGTATATTGGTTAATAAAATAATATAGACAATAGAACATTTTATCAAGGTATAAAGCAGCTTGAAAAAACACGCATTTATGGTAATAATACCTTTCCAGCATCGCGGCTCTTGGCTCTTAGTTTGTTAACTTGAGACTCGGCAATATCAGCACGTTCCTCTGCCTCCTCCAGCTCATGCTGCACCTTCCTCAATTTGGACAGGTGAGTGTTAGCTTGTTCCTCCTGCAAAATCAAGAACAATTATATAGGGTAGAAATTATCTGAAATATTCATGAGGTCTTTATAATTTGCAAATCAGATACTCACAGCTTCTTCAGCCTGTCTCTTGTAAGCCTTGACCTTCAGCTGAAGCTTGTCAACCAGATCCTGCAGTCTGTTGAGGTTCTTCTTATCCTCCTCAGTCTGCAGGAAACACGAACACGTTAGACTAAAATATAGCCACATTATTTAAAATTATTGTTTTTCCAAATTCTTTACCTGGTAGGTGAGCTCCTTCACTCTCCTCTCGTATTTGCGGACACCTTTAACAGCATCAACTCCACGTCTCTGTTCTGCCTCAACCTCAGCTTCAAGCTCACGGACCTAAATAAGAGATATTATTAGATTAATTTACTTTGAACACAATTATATTAACATTATTACAGAATGCATTTAATTCAAAATGTTTATATCATGACTACAATATTGAAAAGTAAAGGAAAGCTTACTCTGGACTCCAGTTTCTGGAGTTGTTTCTTTCCTCCCTTCATGGCCAGATTCTCAGCCTCATCCAGACGGTGCTGCAGATCCTTAACAGTGACCTCCAGATTCTTCTTCATCCTCTCCAGGTGAGCACTGGTGTCCTGCTCCTTTTTGAGCTCTTCTGCCATCATTGCAGCCTTTTAGATAAGTACAGATACACATTAAATTAAATGTATGAAAGTATGCAAAGAAATAGTGTTTGTAAAACATTTAGGAGATGCTATTGCTCACGTCAGTGATGGCCTTCTTGGCCTTCTCCTCTGCATTTCTTGCTTCCTGCACAGTGTCATCGACTTCACCCTGGATCTGAACAAGGTCAGCCTCAAGTTTCTTCTTGGTGTTCAGGAGGCTTGTGTTCTAAAATAAATGAGGGTTAGATGAAACAAACATATCAAATCTGTAGCATGGTTTCCTACTGTATTGGGAAGAAATGTGCTTAAAGATTACCTGAGAGTGCAGCAGTCCAACACGCTCACTGGCATCCACCAGCTCTTGTTCAGCCACTTTGCGACCTCTCTCTGTCTGCTCCAGAGCTGCTCTCAGCTCCTCAATCTCTGACTGCATCAGAGTGTTTCTGCGCTCCACCATGGCCACCTGCTCTTTCATGTCTTCCTGTCCTCTCACGGCCTCATCAAGATGCAGTTGGGCATCCTGAAGATAACAACAGTTTACTATAAGCCCTTGTGCTTAAACTTACCTACAATATTATCCAATGTATATATCAATACTTTAAAGGATTCCACTCTTCAAATGTAGTTAAAGAGAAGTCACATACCTTGAGTTGTCCCTGAACATTCCTGAGTTGTTTCTGGGCCTCAGCAGCCTGGCGATTGGCATGGCTAAGCTGAATCTCCATCTCATTAAGGTCTCCCTCCATCTTCTTCTTGATCCTCAGAGCATCGTTTCTGCTCCTGACCTCAGAGTCAAGTGTGCTCTGCATGGATTCAATGACTCTCTGGCTGTTTCTCTTGATCTGCTCTGTCTCCTCATCCTTCTCTGCAAGCTTCCTGTCAACCTCACCCTTCACCTGGTTAAGCTCAAGCTGGACACGAAGAATCTTGGACTCTTCATGCTCCAGGGTGCCCTGTTAAAAATTTTATAACAGAATATTTTAGAATTACAGTGTTGTTGATTAATAATGTTCTGATAAGAAAGTGAATTAGTCTAATCTCCAGATACTCACTTCAGCCTCCTCCAGAGCGGTTTGAATCTCAGCCTTTTCAGTCTCTACTGCTTTCTTGGCCTTTTCCAGCTCATGGATGCTCTTACCAGTCTCACCCAACTGCTCTGTCAGATCTGAGATCTCCTCTACAGGTAAGAAAGAAAATGTTATTATTATATAATGTACAGTACAAAAACTGTGGTTTACCAATGCAGATTTCATATTTGTACATTGTAATTTATTCAGGTTGATATTCAGGTTCCATTAATAAATTTAGATGACTATATTCATTCAACAATTTCTTTCTTACGCTGGAGATTTTTGTTTTCTCTCTTGAGTGTCTCCAGATGATCCAGAGTCTCCTCATAAGAGTTCTTCATCTTGAACAGTTCAGTGCTGAGTGAGCGAGCTTCTTTCTGTGCACCCTCTAGCTCTGCCTGACCTTCTTCATATTTCTGCTTCCATTCTGCCAGAATCTTGGGGGTAAACATTTTATGGTCAAGGAAATGTTATTAATTGTAGAATGCTGAATTGAGTTTTTATTCAAGTGTTAAACAACAACTCAGAATTGCTTACCTTGTCAAAGTTCCTCTGTTTCTTGTCAAGGTTGGCAGCCAAACCATTGGCTCTCTCTACATCAATCATGAGGTCCTCCACCTCACCCTGGAGTCTCTGCTTGGTCTTCTCTAGAGAGGCACATTTGGAGTTCACTGCCTCAATCTGTTCCTCTGCCTCTTGCAGACGCTGAGTCAGCTTCTTCCTGTTATGCATTTCATAAATAACAGTCAGAACAAGCAAGCAATATTATTAACAGATATTTTATTAGGTTTTCTTCATATTCATACTTGGCTTCTTCAAGTTCCTCTGTGCGCTGGATGGCATCAGTTTCATATTTGGTTCTCCATTGAGCAACCTCACTGTTGGCTTTAGACATTCCCCTCTGGAGCTCAGCCTTTGCCTCCTGCTCTTCCTCAAACTGCTCACGGAGGAGGTCACAGTCATGGCGAGCTGACTGCACTGCATGGGCCAGAGCGTTCTTAGCCTAGAAGATGAAATCAGATGCTATAACCTTTGCCCTGCAATAACTGGCAAGTGTGCAATCCCAATGATTGTTTTGTTTTACCTTAACCTCCTCTTCAATCTGCCTCTTAAGCTCCTCAATTTGCTGAGTGAAAGCTTGTTTGCCTCTGGTGAGCTGAGAAACAAGAGCCTCCTTCTCCTCCAGCTGACGGCCAAACTCACCTTGTGAGATTTAGATTCAATGTATTAGATTCAAAGTATCTACTTTTTTAAAATAAGGTCTTTGGTGTATGTCTGTAGCATGTTTTGTTCAATTAGTCTAATCTCTACATTTTAAATTACTGTCAACATTCTGTTATTGTTTATGATTGTAGTTTGTTACCATTTTCGGTTTGAAGTCTTGCTCTTTGAGTACTGAGGTCATTTAGCTGGCGAAGGTTCTCATCATTCTTGGACTTAATTTCACTCAGTTGGTCCTCCAGGGTGCGGCACATCTTCTCAAGATTTGCCTGAAAACAACAAAATCATCTTCAATAATATTACTTATATTCACGTTATTTGCAAAAATTCTTCTAGAAATAAAATTTTCAACCTTTGCTTTGGCAACAGCTTCCATGTTGCTAGAAAGATCATCAATCTCCATTTTGTATTCACTCTTCTCTTTCTCAAGCTTCTGCTTGACACGCTGGAGGTTGTCGATTTGCTCTCCCAGCTCGGCCACACTGTCTGCTTGTTTCTTGCGGAGGGCAGCAGCGGTAGCTTCATGCTGAAGGGTGGATTCTTCAAGATCACGACGCAGCTTCTGGAATTCAGCTTCACGCTTCTTGTTCATCTCAATCTGAGCAGCAGTTGCTCCTCCAGCCTCCTCAAGCCTCTCACTGATCTCCTCAAGTTCTCTGGAAAGATCAGCTCTCTGCTTCTCAACCTTTGCACGAGCAGCACGCTCAGCCTCAATCTCTTCCTCCAGTTCCTCAATGCGAGCCTACAATGGCAGGTAATCAAGCACACTTTAACAATCTAAAATTAACTATTTTAAACAATGATTAAAAATGTCCCACAAAATACCTGAAGCTCCTTGATCTTCTTCTGAAGTTGAGCACCAAGAGATTGTTCATCTTCGATCTTGCTGAGCAGCTGGCTAGTTTCAAAGTCTTTCCTGTTAAAAGGAAGAAAAACCATGTATGAAAAGTCACATTACAACTAGACAGTTTAAATAAAATCATGTATTTTCAATTACTTCTTCAGCTTCTCATCAGATTGCTGCTTGTCATTCTCCAGGTCCATGATGGACTCCTGGGCCAATTTCAGGTCTCCTTCAAGCTTTCTCTTGGCTCTCTCAAGGTCCATACGGAGTTTCTTCTCTTGTTCCAGGGAACCCTCAAGCTGTTGGAAAACAACATTGACAGTGTTTTCAAGTTAGATGGATGAATACAATTTAGTTAAAAAAAAAAAAGTCAACTAACTCACATCATCAACTTGTTGCTCAAGCTTTGTCTTGGCTTTGGTCAGAGTGTTGACTTTGTCTTCTTCTGCCTGGAGGTCATCCAGAGTTTGCTGATGTGCCTCTTGGAGGGCTTTCTTCTCCTTTGTGAGCTTGGCAATGCTCTCATCCTGAGTTGCCATTTCCTCAGTCAGGTTCTTCACCTGTGTAATTTTTAATAAATGAGCTCAGAATTAAATTTTGTTAACATGATATAACAAAATTAATTAAATCTAATGTTAAATTATTGCTCAAACCTTATTCTCAGTGGCATGTTTCTCTTTTTCCACTTTAGCCAAGGTGAGCTCCAGGTCATCAATGTCTTTCTTCAGCTCAGAACACTCATCCTCCAGTTTCCTCTTCTTGGCTGTGAGTTCAGCATTGATTTCTTCCTCATCCTCCAGTCTCTCAGTTGCCTCTTTGAGTTTAGCTTCGAGTTGGATTTTGCTCTTGATCAGACCTTCACATCTCTCCTCAGCATCTGAGAGATTCTCAGATTCCTAAAATAATTTATATCATTTGAAAAAGACACAATTAGAACCAGAATATAAAGTCTGCATTTACTGAATAAACAGTAAATAATACTCACAGAGGCCACTTGCAGCTGCAGATCATTTTTCTCTTGCAGCAGGGCAACCATCTTCTCTTCAAGCTCCTTCTTTTTGGCCTCAGCCTTGGCAAGATCTTCTTTGCATTTTGCATAGTCCTCTTTCATGTTTGAAAGCTCCTTCTCAGTCTCAGCACTCTTCAGCAGAGGCTTAATCTTGTAGTAAACCTTCATCCATGGCCAGTGTTTGACATTCATGAAGGAGCGAATGTTGTATTGAATGGTGTAAATGGACTCCCTGATCAAATAATATGAAACATAATGATGGACAAGGTCATTAGCAATTGCAATCAACACAAAAATCCTCAATATACCTGTGGTCTGTGTTAGTATCATCCAATTTAAAGATCATGCATATTTGCCACAGGAATAGCAGAAGTATATGTAAGACATATAATATTAATACCTCCTCTCCATCATCTTCACAAACTCTCTCCTCATGAGGAAACCACGGCATGCAGCCTGAGTCATTGTGACCAAAGCAGCCAGTTTCTCATCACGCATCTCTTCAAGAGTACCCAGAAGACCAGCTTTGAAAAACACCTGCATTCATGCACAATAATACAAATATTAATTTCTATTGCATGTATTCAAACTAAACATCATGATTTCTGAATCTGTGAATCCTTGTCAACCAAAATATGAACCTTTGTGTGTCCAAATCTATACTGGTCATGGTCAACATCGATGGATCCCAGGAGTTTCTCAGAGGCCTTCTTGTTGTCCATAAACTGTCCCTCAGGGATAACACTGGCATTCAGCACCTTGTATCTGTGACACAAGTATGAAATTGCGTCAGATCTCTGAATAAATTTACACAACTCAGTATATTTATGCAATCCCATTTACCTCTGTTTGAAGTCACCATAGAGGATTCTGCTTGGGAAGCCCTTTCTGCAGATTCTGATACCTTCCAGTACACCGTTACACCTCAGCTGGTGGATGACCAGGTGGTTCTCCATAAGACCTGTAAAATGGTAAAAGTCAAGAGTTGAGATATTTGCCATCATTGTATGTTTTTTTTTAACTGTCCTAATATCTTCATGTGCTTTTTGTCTTCACCTGGAGTCTTGGACTCATTGGGAATCAGGCAACGCACAAAGTGAGGATGGGTGCTCCTCAAGTTGGTCATGAGCTTGCCCAAATTCTCCTGTAAAATTATATATCACTTTTAGTCTGCTGATTCAGTCTGAGTTTTTTTCATTGCTGTAGAATTGTTGCATTATTCACTTTCATTATCTCAGATAATGACGTACCCTGAACTGAGAAGACACGGTCTGCATGGAACCACCCTTCTTCTTACCTCCCTTCTTGGCACCACCAGTTTCTTTTTAAATATATAAAGAGAAAGACATTAAATGTAATGAATCAAATTATGAATAAGAGTTTTCTTTCATTGACAAACAAATCTCTATTAACACAACATGTTTAAATTACCCTCAACAACAGGTGGGTAGAGAGTAGCCAGGAGTTTGACAGAAGATTTCTGGTACAGCTGCAAAACGGACTCATTCAGTGGATCCTTGTTCTTGTCCAACCAGCCAGAAATGTTGTAGTCCACAGTGCCAGCATAGTGAACCAGGGAGAAGTGGGCCTCAGCCTTGCCTTTGGCAGGCTTTGGTTTCTGGAAAGCATTGCACTTGCCAAGGTGCTGATCATACAGCTTGTTCTTGAAGGTGGTGTCTGAAGCCTTAGGGAACATGCACTCCTCTTCAAGGATGGAGAAGATACCCATGGGCTATTTAACAATGAATGATAGGTATTACTATCACAGTTTATGAGTTTGGAAAAAGAGAGAAATAAAAAGATATAAAAACCAGTAGGAACCTTCTCAATGAGCTCAATGCAGGCAGCCAAGTCCATGCCGAAGTCAATGAACTCCCAAACAATGCCCTCCTTCTTGTACTCCTCTTGTTCCAGCACAAACATGTGATGGTTGAAGAACTGTTGCAGTTTCTCATTGGTGAAGTTGATGCACAACTGCTCCATGCTGTTGAACTGGAGAAAAAATTAACATTTACTCAAAACTGATTATAAACAATTCATCTTTGAGAAGAGAGAAAAATAAACCATTCCTACATCAAAGATCTCAAAGCCAGCAATATCCAGCACACCAATGAAGAACTGTCTGGCTTGTTTTGTGTCCAACATCTGGTTGATACGTACGACCATCCACAAGAACATCCTCTCATAGATAGATTTGGCCAAGGCACTAACAGAGTTGTACACCTGGCAAAAGATCACAAGTTTACATTTTATTAAAACTTTCTGTACTTGGGTTATAATACTGCAATCATACGCAGAGTGTTTCACATGTACTGCACACATATATACTGCACATTATATTGAGGCAAATAATTAATTGGACATATTTTAAGGCCTACATACCTGTGGCACAGTCTGACCTTTGGTTACAAACTCATTTCCGACCTTCACTCTTGGGTAGCACAAAGCTTTGAGCATATCAGCAGAGTTCAAGCCCAAAAGGTACGCAACTTTGTCAGCGTCTGAAAATGTTCAAGTTGAAGAAATTCATTTCGACATCATGCAGTGAAACCTTTTCTTCTACATGCAAATAGAAACATGGATCTCTTACTCTAAATCAAGGTTTTTTTCAACATGTTAAAAAAGTAGTTTCTATCAAAGTATTTTTGAAAATACTATTCGTGACATACCCTAAAGCTACTTAGTCTCACCCTCTGTGCCATCAGGCTCAGCCTGCTCCTCACGCTGCTTCTGCTTGAACTTCATGTTACCATGATGCAGCACTGCTCCAGTGAACTTATAGATGCTCATTTTTTCCTCATTACTGAAGCCCAAAATGTCAATAGCAGTCTGAAAATTATAGAGAGGGATGACCTTTAGGAACTGCCATATTTATGTAATACCAGTGCCATTAATAAAATAGAATGACTCACATCAGTAGCAACCAACTCCTCTTTATCATCAATGCTTGCCACTGTGATCTGACCCATACTGCACATGGGGAAGTCGTAGGGGTTGGTGGTGATGAGCGTCATTTCTGTAACATACCAGATTGCATTAATGAAAGAGTAGTTTAAAACATTCACTGGCATTTTAAAGCTTTAAATGAAATAATTGCACCTACCAATCAGCTCAGGCTTATGGTTGGTCATCATCTGATAGAAGATGTGGTAGCCTCTCTCATCTGAAAGCTGGAATGTCACTCTAGACTTCTCCAGCAGATCTGTTCAGAGGATGTATTTACAGTAAATCACAAACGTCTTAAGAGTTACAGACAAAGACAAGTGTGCAAGATGTGTGATTTAGTCCACCTACATGTCTCAATATCAGCACTAGCAAGTTTCCCACTTGTGCCAAAGTGAATTCTGATGAATTTACCCTGTTCAAAAAACATAGTGACATTTGAGTCAGTGTTGTTCAATCACACTGAGCTTCATAAAATTCAAACAGGTGTCACTCATGTAAATAAAAACTTACGAAACGAGAGGAGTTGTCATTTCTCACAGTCTTGGCATTACCATAAGCTTCAAGCAAAGGGTTGGCAGCAATGATCTGGTCCTCAAGAGATCCCTGTGTGGATAAAGGTTATTATAGTTATTAACACTTTGATAATATTTTGCATTAGACAAATTAAATGTAAAAAAAAAGGTAGTAGTTTTAAGTTTCTTTGATGAGGTACAGTTTATAGTATTATATACAGTACCTGCATTTTGCTGGAATCTTTCTTCTTGTCACCCTGCACTGCAACTGTAGCAAAGTACTGAATGACACGTTTGGTGTTCACAGTCTTTCCAGCACCAGATTCTCCACTGGTTTATGAGAGATGAGATACATAATAATAAGACCTTTAGAAGTTCTATGAGAAGAATATATTACTGTTTTCAACATCTTTTAATAAAAGTAGATACATACGTGATCAGGACAGACTGGTTCTCTCTGTCTGTAAATTGAATGGTAATTTTGTTAAAGTAATTGCTTTGTTAAAAAAAAAATCTTGTGATTTTAAGATTTTGATCTTACCAGTAAGCATGAACTGATAGGCATTGTCAGAGACAGAGAAGATGTGGGGTGGGGCCTCCATACGCTTTTTGCCTCTGTAAGCCGCCACCACTTCTGCATCGTACACTGGGAGCCACTTGTAGGGGTTCACAGTGGCACAGAAAAGTCCAGAGTAGGTCTGAAAGCAACACAGAAATGATCAGATTGCAGCCTCACAGCCATAATGAACTTGAATGCTGCTTCACTTCTGCTTAACTTACATAGATCATCCATGCTGCATAACGCTCTTTGAGGTTATAAAGCACAGAGGGTTCATTGAGATGGGTCATCATGGCCATGTCCTCAATCTTGTCAAACTTGGGAGGATTCATTGGGTGGACATCATCCTCCTTAACAACTCTCTCCTATAAAAGTGATTGAGCGGACATTAGATAGTGGGTAGCGGAATGTGATTCTAGGTTTTCCAGAAAATGTGGAAACTTTACCTCCTTAGTGTCAAGGGTAATAACAGTGACTTTGGCACCATCTTTACTCTTGATTGTTCCTTTGACGTACAGCTCCTTGTCATCAACCACATAGCAGGCAGTCTTAGCATCAAAGGGTTTGTTCTGAGCTTCAATTCTCTCCTTCTCAGGCTTACGGAGGTAAATGGCAGCCTTGCCATAAACGGCCATCTCAGCGTCCGTACTCATGGTGGCGGTTTACTGTGCCGATGAGAGGATCATATAAATTAATTATCCTTATTTTACAACATACTTTTTTTGTCGGGTACACGTGTGTGTAGTATGAAAGGTATGCAATCCACACACTATGCACTTAGACAGCTTACAGCAGTGCACATCTGTGGTGTTTAATTTTAAAATAACACAAACAGTAAACACTAATAAATGTACCTTTCTACCTTCCCACAGGTAACGATGTTTTTCCAGCAGCCCTGTAATATACAAAATTGTACAATTACAAAAAGAAAATAAAATATTACTTTATGTATATTACAATAAGAAATCGTTCATTAACCAGAATAAATGCATTAGCTAACATGAACTAACAATATTTTAAGTTATAATAGTAATGTTGAAATTTAAAAGCTGTAAAACGTTTGGTAATTCTTAGTTCATAAACAATATACATACATCAATCGTCATCATTAATTCAAGCATTAACGTTTAAAGAAACTCACCAAATCTCTCACGAACTTGGCTGTCTTCTCAACTGGCTCCAGTGCTTGTCCACGCCTCATATATATTCGCTTTGTTCTGCAAAGCAAGCAGGAGTTAAAAATGGCTAACTAATGTCTTTTACGGTTACATGTAAGTCAAGGATCGATCACTTGAAACACTTGGTGCTGGCAATCATTCAGATGTGCTTCCATTCCAGGATTAGTCCGAGCGATTAACACGGAAACACACAAAATCTAATTAACTGTGCCAGATGGAAATATACCGTCTTTGTTTTCTTTGACTTAGACAAAAGAAAGGCTTACGGAGTGCAACAGTATAGACTACTTTTTTCCACATTTGTTTTATACATCTATCTCAATGTCATTGATAAAGTGTTTAACTACTGTTTAAAAGATTCATTGTGATAATCATTCAACACTATTTTTAAACATGTCAATTGATGTATTTTGATACATCAGTGAATCTGAAACTGGATTCATCACATAGGGATTAGTTTTTCTGATTTAATCTAACCTTTAAATGTCAAGGAGATATTTGTAGAACTACTTGACTTTGTCATCAATTTGCAGCCTCATCACTAGCATATTCTTCTGGTACACAAGGTAAATGCATTTACTGCGATGTTTTGACACAAGCACATTTTATAGAACACAGTATGTGAACGGGAAAAAAATTATAAACTTACACTATTTTTAAGAGTGATTATTGTCAACTTAGATCTTATATAAGGCCATAGATATGTGGTAAGGTGTTAGTAAATTTGGAATGGACATTGAAAGTTTAAGAGAGAGTTGAAGATTGGTGAAGACGTGTGGTTGCAGTTGGTAGTGTCAAATTTAGATTTTGTAAACTGTGCATACTGTGTATCTTATTTATGTTAAATATAAAGTTTGCTACTGGATCATGTATTTATTTCTCTGTTCTCTTTACATCCTCATCCGATGTGAAACAGATATCAACACTAGCATAACATTTGTCTGATTTTATTGCATGTGACCCTAAGCTCAGAACATTCTTAGCATGCATAGCCTTTAGTTGGTCAAAGCTGTAAAAATGTAAAAGGTAAGCTGAGGCTAGACACATTCAAATCAAAAAGTTTTTTATCATATATTTATGTAGTCTTATAGCATTACATTTGTCTATGCGTAATTGAATTTACATACAACATTCAAACAATTATTTATTACAGTAATGTATATACAAATAAATAAAAAAACAGCGTAGAGATCTAACAAGGGAATTATTAAAAGACTTATCACATTTGATCTTACTTTTACTCAATACCAAATTTGTGTCGTTTCACTGTAATTCAAAGCCAAAGCAAGATGTAAGGAAGCCAATTTCTGATAAATTTGACAAATATTTATTAAATGGAATACCTTGCAATATTGTTGAATAGCTATTAATGTCTGATTTTTATCCACACTTACACATGCTGAAACCGCATTAAATGCACCAATCAGAATTCTCAATATCTAAGATGTATTCCATTCAAGCAACACTGTTACTCTGTCTTTCTTGTATTAATACCATAAGATTAAAGACAAGTGAACATGTTGACAGTCAACATATTTTGGACTATTACTGTGCTGTAAATCCTTAATGACTCATTTCATTTGCTCATACCACAGAGTGTGGATACAGACCCCCATTACATGAAGGTATTCTCACTATTTCAACACGCCCACTTCTTCCTGAACAGCTTCTGAGTTGTAACGTAATTGGAGATACCCTGCAACATATTTTTGGCATGTCCAGCTTGTGTGTACTTGTGCAAGTTAAATGATCTTGCCAAGTGGCGGTTCATAGTGTTACAGTGGTACGATATAAATTTTAGTATCCAGTTCCAGCCCTTCATTTAATGTGAAGTGTACTGACAGCAGTAATTAAAGTATTTTTAATAGGCTTGGCTCTGTATAATACATTTTATTCATTCATTGGTCAAGTCATTACCAGTCACTGGAAATGCATACCATGATAAATTCCATTGTAACAGATGTTGTTTTATTATGTAATACAGTACCAACAAAACTAACTGAAGCTTAAAATACATGGTATAAATAACAAAAAGCTGTTTAGTTTCCCAAGTAAATAAATTGGCAAAAAATTAAACTTTGACCAGAAAACATTTTTGTTTTTTATCTATGAAGATAAGCACATACGTATGGATAATAATTCCCACTGCATACATTGTGTTTATGTAACAGAGGACAAGTTAATCTTTGAGAACAGAATTTACATCTAAATTATGCAATAGCACGAAAAACAATTATTTGTACACTGTAAAAAATGCAGCATGAAGTTAAAACAACTTGGTTTTGCAAGTTAATTCAACCTACTATTAAGTTTGAACTTATAAACTTATAAAAACAAGTTGAAATTGTTAAACATATTTTCATGTTACTTTAACTTAACTAATTATGTCTTTATCATTTTTTTTGCAGAGTACAGTAGCCTATGCACCTCTTCTTTACCACCCATAGTGTAACTGAGACTATCTGACATGAGCAAGGATGAAAGCAAATACGAAATGTGGAACAGGTTCAAAAATAGTTGTGGAAAGCTGCTTCCAACTATATGATCATCCCAAGAATGAAACCAAAGAAGGAACCTTGACACACAAGCTGTATGGGTTTCGAAGTTGCAAGAACAGAGAGTCTTGTCAACACCATTGCTTTTTCTAGGCGCACCAGCACCACCTAGAGACCAATGGGTCTCAACCTTTATCACTTCACTATTACACAAAACAACATTCGAAGACCCGCACTTACTCAATTTCTACCCAATATAATGTTTCAGAGCTTGGCATGACTAAACAGATGTATATTCATTACAAAAAATTATTTATTTATCTTATTTTAATGTTGTTGTTTTGTCCATTTTGAATAAAACACTGATCAAGAGGAAGTATCCTGAAGTGTCATTTGATTACGTTTTTATACATAATTTAAATAATGATATATATTGTAATTTGTATATTGTTATATTTGTATATTTATGTTTGATTTTTATTTTATATTAGTAAACCAAATTTACCCTTTCAGGAGAACATTTTTGTAAAGTTTTTCACATGTAACCCCGTGAGAAAATGTAAAAGGCGATCATATGTTTTTGCTTACGTGATAATTCACTTGGCTTTTCTATATAAATAAAAAATACTCTTTTTAGTAGATTCCCATCTGAAGTATTTATTTTTATTGCCTAATTAATTACCATCTTGGTAAATTCCTAAGACAATATAGGGCTTAAAAACTAAACAATAAAACATATAAACCGCAACTGTTTTATTGTTTAATGGTCATGCAGTCAAAGTAATAACATTTACATTTTAACATTAATTCGACGCTTCATCTTAGGGAAGCAATAACATGAGAACTGCTTTAGCCTACAAAGTTACATTGGGTCTCATTAACTAATAATTGCGTAGGTTTTTCTTATGTATACCTATGATATGCCACAATACGCACACTTGGACTTCTCACGTAAACTTTCCGCCTGTTCTTGTTTTACGTTAGTGAATTTGGAGCGTTCTACACAGAGGCGTCATGCCCATTCAAACTGAGGGGGCACCTGCCCCCTTGGTTTTTTTGAGCCAATGGATTTTGCATCCAACCTCAAAATCAAATAAACGTCCATTAATCTGTTATTTGACTTTTAATCTGTTAATATGCACAATATTATACATTCTGTGCTGCATCCTTGTCACTTTTCGGAGATTTTCGCCGTTTTGATCGTGTTTTGATCATGTTACATTACTTTTATTCTGGCGGCAGCTGGCGCTGCAGTCAGAGCGCAGCCGCAGACGTCATCAGTGTCTGGGCGCGCTCACGAGCTCTCTGCTGTTGCTGGCTTGCTGCTGCATTTGGCTATCTGAGGAATTAAAACGTGTTAGAAACGCACACAACATTTCCAAACCCCAGTACGGTAATGTGCAGTTAACCTTCTCTGTGTAGAAAATGTATGGTTTTAAATGTGACCGTCTCAACGTTATATTAGCAGAGATTCATCTTCTTGGCACAACGCCAAAGTTCGCCAAAGTTCACGCGGGCGCGGAATCTCACATGCTCACATGAGGTAAAATTTAATGCAAAAATCCGTTCCTCTAATAATTTTATCTAAACATATTTTTTAAAATCATTATTGAACATTAAAATCAATCACGTGGCTATAGCTTATGTAATTTTCGTTGTTTATATACTTTATGGATTTAAAATTACATTAATTTTATATGATAATGTAGTTGTTGTGCAAAATGCATTAATTACACAATTAAACAAGCCATTAAGACTTAAATAAAACATGCCGTTTCAGATGTGAATATGATGCAAATGTGTCATTATTCCGATTGAATAGTATTTGATATGAAAGTTAGTCATCACTTTTATTTTGGAGGTTTTTGCATGAAAGCAGGGGTTTTCAGATTGTTAGAAATGTAAGTGCCATGGAAAAGACTGAAAGCTCTATAATATTTCGTTTGATGTCTGTATATGCACAAATTTCTGTGAGCTGTTGACACTGTGCCCCCTTAAAAAAAATTGGTGCATGACGCCCCTGGTTCTACATGGTAATTTGCATAAAACACGCCCAAACTAGCTCCATATAAGGGCTTTCCGCAGAAAAGTTTAGAGCAGGTTGTCATAGAAACAAAACTACGAAGGAGGATTAGGACCAAGCTAAAAATAAAATAAAACCATCTCGACATTAAAGTCATTAAAATGCGAGAATAAAGTCATTATTTAACGAGAAAAAAGTCAGAATAAATATAATTTCAAGAATAAAGTCGTTATTTAACGAGAATAAAGTCGCTATTTAACAAAAATATAGTCGACAGGAGATCAAGTGATTGACGTTTAGACTTCTCATTACATTTACTTGACCTTTACATAGGCATTATGCAGATGTTTTCATATAGAGATTTAAAACGTGAGGAAGGAAAGTGTGAAGATGTGTCATTACGTGCATCTTCTTCATGTGTAGAAAAAATAAGTAGGCCATAATAATATGTATATAATAATAAAATAGATCATGTATCTGTATATGTAATACAGAAAATATTATAAAATATACACATTTAAATTTTATATATCAACATTATCGTACACATTATAGTTAGTATTTGATTATAGTGGTTTTATAGGTTTTCTTGAATTGTTTTCATTTAGAAGACATTTTGATACGAAAGCTTTTGTTGAATCACGTTTTGTTCGTGAAAACATCCGTAAGCACATCTGACGCATACATTTGTGCGTACGCATGCTTAGTGAATGAGACCCATTGATTTGACAAAGTTTCAACATTTCTTACAAAAACTGCAGAGCTCTCATCAGAACAATGACTTAATAATAATATTATCATGTTAAGCCATTAGAAATACATCTACAATGTTAGTTATAGTGTTAAGAGAACGCATATAAAACAAGACAGGTGAATACATTTTCATAATCCATAAGTTAGTCTTGTGCAGATTTTTTCATCATGTGAACAGGGATGACAGTCTCTTCAAGAAGGGCAACTTTAGAGCCAGTTAATGGGGCCTCTATTGAGAGAATCCCATCTGGAGACAGCATGGAGCTCATCTGTTTTAGGTCTAAGTCAGGTGGAAGCCTGATGAATTACACATGAAAAATTTAATCAGCCATGAGTAATGATGTAATACAGATCCCAACATTTTGTATAGTCCCAGAAAATAAATATAGAAGCGGTCACTGGGAGGGTATCTCTCAAAAAATCCTAATATGCACCATTTAGGTGTAGTTATACACCTGTGAGGTATGCACTCTTTAGATACAAATGTATACTTTTTGGAAGGGTACCGCCCCAGCAACAGCATTTATACCTTTTATTTATAAGAGTAGTTGTAATTACAAAATGCAAAGGTTCACAATGTTCTGCTACACTGATTGAAAAAACACAAGTTGTAACAAGCAAAACAAGTCTGAAAAACAAGTAAAATGTATTTAATTTATATTTTTATAATTACTTTATCTTAAAAAATTTATGTTGACTTGATATCATTTTCACAGTGTATTGTCTCATTGCAAAGAAGTAAATTGACTATTTAAATATGAAAAGAAAAATGAGACAATCAATTTACTGAAAAAACTTAGGACAAAACCTAGAGTTCTTACTTGTATTTTCTTGTAAAGCTTCTGGAGATCAATCTGTTGTTTTCCTGCCTCTCCTCACAATTACCTTTTAAAATAAACAAAAATAGAAAAGCCTAAGTTTGAAACCTCTGTAAAATAATCTTTTCAACTTAAAAAATACAGCCCCCTGACCTGTTATCTCCAAATATCCCTCCTTGGTTTTGATGCTAATCTCCTCTGATGAGTATGGATGAACATTGAGACAGATTTTCCAGCTTTGCTGTCCTTCTTGTTTACACACGGCACCAGAAACCTGTCCTTGGGATCCAATGTATGGTGTAGGCAAAATCTCCATGCGCAAAGTGCTGAAGAGTGGCAAGCGCAAACATTCAGGCCAGGTGGATGCCCCCAATCGCTTCCTGGCCGACTCTATCCAGCTAACTTCATCGGGTTCAAGGAAACAGGGAAGCCCGGTGCTTCGGTCAAAAAGATTAATTTGCGTCCTCTCCTCAAAAGGGTCCCGGCAACCATTACGTTGAAATAAAGGACGAGGCATGTTTACACCTAACTTCAGTAGGAAACACTTTGGTTTTTCAAGTTTAAATATCTCCTTAAGTATCTATTCAGCAACAGTAAATTAGATTTGGTAACTTATGGGAAGCTACAGAAATGCGTCACTCACTATCATTTATACTACGACTCTATTTAACATTCATCCCGAACATCAACAAAAACTGTGCCAGTCTGAAACATGGACGGAGGTGAAAGATTTGCCCTCACACAGTGCGATGCCATCCTGTCTGTAATAATAGAGCTGACGGGGTAATGGCAAATTCTTGGTAAATGAAAATGGGTGCACTGGCAACAGTGTTGTTTCATGAGTGTCCTTTGTAGTGTGGTCACATCTTGGCACTCTTTCGTTTCCCACGGTAACAAAATGTGTTGTAGAACAGCATGTGCTTACAGCCTTTATGAGCCCTCAGTCCTGTAAACAACATTTAGAGCCAAACAAAATCTTATACGAAGATAACACCAATGATTTTAAAATATACTGAATTAAAATAAACTATCAACCACTATTAACAAAGGTTTGCGTGAATGCAGCAAGTCAAACTCACAGACACAATGCCATAGATTCAGTCATTTTCTTTAATGACAAATCATTAGCTTAAACATTTTACTTTATTATAAATGCTTAGGATATTTGCATACAAAAAAAAAAAATCACGGTCACAAACATTACCCATCATTCTTTTGACATACTTTCACAGAACCATACTTCAATTACCCCACTGTGCATATCAAGTTTGAAACTAGCTGATTTGCTTGGGATAGAAGAGAAGGGCTGATCTGTGATCAGTTATAAAGCACAAAAAGAGGTTTCAGCAGATATGAGTAGGAATGAGAATAGTGAAGCACAGAATACAGGCGAAAAGGTTTAAGTGCACATTGTTTTCCATGAAGTGGAATGCCAAAAACAACTCCATATTCCTTTGCCGACCTCTTGCTCAACAGCATCCGATAGATGAAAGTGTGCTGAAAACTGAAAAATATATTTACAAGTACGTTAGAAAAAAAGAACCATACAAAAATTATAAAGACATATAAAAATGCATGATTTTTACATGAAACAGAAAGTGTGGCCGGTCCCCACAATTCAAATTGATAATAAAATCATACTAAATTATGTTTATTTGAAAATATAAAAATATAGAAATTTTGATTACGCTGTAAACAAAAAGGTGCTAAATTTTACTAAAAATGATTTCTCTAAAAAAGAGATTTATTTAATCTTTGGTGTCCTTGCGAAAGAGTAATCAGACCAATCAGACGATGGAAGGGAGGAGTTCACAATGACGGGCAATTTCACATTTCTGGCGTGACGCTCGAGTCTGTCCCAAAATACGACTCTGGTGCACCCACATGGACTCGCATCAAGGGTCCCAAAAGTCTGCACTACATGATGTCATCAAAGTGTGGACTCTGAGGAGGACCACAAGTCCGGAGTGTGCCATTTGGGACAGGGCGATAGATAATTTTTTATAACATGTCAAATTGCCATTTTGTAGGTGTAGGTTTCCTTTTCAAATGCAAATGAGTTGATTTCTGCACTAAATGGCAGTGCCGTGGTTGGATAGTGCAGATTAAGGGGCGTTATTATCCCCTTCTGACATCAAAGGGGAGCCAAATTTTAATGACCTATTTTTTCACATGCTTGAAGAGAATGGTTTACCAAAACTAAGTTACTGTGTTGACATTTTTCACATTTTCTAGGTTGATAGAGGCACCGGAGACCCAATTATAGCACTTAAACATGGAAAAAGTCAGCTTTTTATAATATGTCCCCTTTAAGTGCTATATCTATATCTTTGGTGCTATAGCACCTAGGGCTGGGGAAAAAAAATCTATTTTTCCATAAATCGTGTTTTAAAACGTGGTCGATTAAAAATCGATTCTCAAAGAGCAGAATCGATTTTTTTTTTTTTTCGCAAACATTGAACGGAGGAATGGAAGCATTTTAGATTTCGCAAGCAAGAAGTGTTGTGGCTTTTAATTTCTTTTTATTAATTACCCACTTGTAAACTGCTGTTCACTGTTCTTTTTTATTAATATAGTATGTGTATTAAATTGAATTGAGTTGAATCGAGAATCGAGTATAAAAACCTACCTGAGAACCGGAATCGAAAATTTTATCGAGAATCGGAATCAAATCGATTTGATAGCTTGTGAATCGAAATCGAATCGATCTGGAACATCTGAATCGATACCCAGCCCTAATAGCACCACTTATGCTTTTACACATGCTATATAGTATATGTTATAAACAGTAGTAAGTGGTTCCCTATGATTACGCATCATTTTTTGGAGTGTAGGGGATGGGATAGAATATTTTGGAAAGTTCCCACAATGTATAATAACAAATATGTGCGTGCGTTTTCTCACCACAGGTGCTTAAGATTCTCAGGCGAACGGATTTCCCCCAAAAGGGTCTCCAAAAACATTTGCAGAGGCTGGAGTGCTCTGGGACAGAAAACAAGCAAAGGAACACATAACATTCCATCATACGGTCACACATAAACCAACAAGTTGATTTAAGAAGTATGATTTTAAAAAAGATATTTGCACATACTGTGTTCATGGGGGGTGCTCCAAATGGGTCACTTCCAAAAGTTTCATCAAAAATATTCGACCCTGCTGGAAGAGTTGGGTTTGTGGGTGCAGGGACCAGATTAGGAGTGAAGGCGGCATCAAAAAGCCCTGCTGCTGGCGCTGGGGTTAGACCCGGAAGTACTCCAACCGCAGGGGAGGACTGCTGAGGGAAAAGTTTGGAAGACCCTGGAAACAGTATGATGAATTTTAATGCAGTTAAATAGTTTACCAAATACAATAAATGACATCATAAAATTAAATGTGTACCATTTGAGCTAACTGGGATTTGGTTAATGTCAAAATCATCATGGTCTGCCACCTCCTGAGCCAAGCCAACTTTGCTGCTAAAGTACTGGTCAAATGAGCCATTGGTGCTTGGGCCAGTTTCTTGTTCAACTTTTTGGGGCTTGACCATCTGGAAATCTTTGAACATGTCTTTTCCAATCTTCTTTTCCTTCTCCCCAAGAGGGTCTAAAGCAGTGAAGGCACTTTTGACTGCTGGTGGTTCGTCTTTCACCGGAGGACGGGGTGGAGGACGAGGGGGGATAACTGTACCCTGCTGCCCGCCCATCATTGCATTAGGTGGCATCATGGGAGGAAACTGGTTTAATGGGAATGGGTTGGCCATAGGACCAGAGTTAGGCCAGGTTCCAATTGGTGCCGTGGTTCCTGGTTGACCCCAAGCCTGCGTGGCAGCTGGTGCACCAAAAGGTGAAGCTGCTTGTGGCCCCCAGGCAGCTGCAGGCAGACCTCCAAAAGCAGGGGGCTGAGGGAAAGCTGGTGCCCTTGGAAGTGTTATTTGAGGAACACCACCCTGAGGAGGAAACATCATGGGTGCCTGACCCCACGGAGATGAGGTTGTTCCAAGAGTTTGAGCGACATTAGCAGGGCCAAGAGACAGCGAACCTTCAGAAACCATAACAAATGCATACATGTACTACATTAAAGACTAAAAAGTTTAAAACCAGAATAAATAAAGAAAATAAATGACATATACAGTCATACCAAGACCAGGGATGGTAGAGGTTGATGTGGTGTTGAATAGGTCAGCTGGAATGGATGAATTTTGGTTCACAGGCAGAGACTCATTTTGGGTAGACGGAGCGAAGGCATCAGCTCCGAACAGATCATTTCCAGGTGACTGTGGAGACAGAATGTTATTATAAATCAATTTCAGAAATGTATCTAAAGCTAAATTAAAATGCCACAAGAGAGACAGCATTTAATTCTGTATTATGTGCAGGATAGTGCAAATCAAAAACAAATATAAATAGCAGTGGCTAGTTGACATTTTTAATGTGTGACTTGCATAAAACTTCCTTTACATTCAAAGGAAGGCACATGCAAAATTAAAAGTATGGTGGTTATAGCCTAAATGTCAGTAAAGTTATTACTAAAAGGTGCCTGTAAAGAGCTGCATGCGGTTCAAGGAAATATTATACCACCATATACAGTTTTGGCTAAAAGTGATGTCCAATTTTAAACAGATGACACCTTCGTGCTTTATTTAAATATTTGAATAAAATATGCATTAAAAAAGTGCATCCATGTTGCATTGGTGTGTTTGGAGTATAAACAATGACTACGAAATATTACCACAGAAGAGAATCAACAAATATCTAAATACAATTTTATCGGTTTTTAAGTATGATCTACCCATGAGTTTTTTGTTTTCTATGCATTTTTTGTATATTCGAATAAAACCCAGATCCCACAATACATTGTGGTTTGCCTTGACAAATAAATATATATATATATATATATATATATATATATATATATATATAGTCCAGTAAATACCAAAAGTTGTTTTGTCCATTTTGGTCCATACACCTTATATTTTTATGGGTTAATGGGTTAATTCAAAAAATATGCCCAATTTCCAGCTCCCCTAGAGTTAAACATTTGATTTTTACAGTTTTGGAATCCATATAGCTGATCTCCGTGTTTGGCGGTACCACTTTTAGCATAGTTTAGAAGCACAATCTATTGAATCTGATTAGACCATTAGCATTGCGCTTAAAAAATAAACAAATTTGCCATATTTTGCCATGTCGTAACATTACTGCAGGAGGCGCAAAGATATTACGCACTACCTGAAAATAGTCCCCTGCTATTGAAAGTTACCAAGAGGACTATTTTGGGGCAGTGCATAATATCATTGTGCCTCCTGCAAAATATTTTCAAAACAAGTGGAGTGTCCCTTGGAGCATTGAAACCAAATCCCCCCCACAACAATTTTAGCCACTACTGTATCCTTCCTGATGCATCCAGCTTTTTATAAGAAGGGTCAAATTCAAGTGGCAAGTTAAGTCGAAGTTGCATTAAACTTGGTACCTTTTCTAACCCCTATAGACTGTGACATAATAAGGACAACATCCATGACAAACCCAACACCGACTTTCATTCAGAGTGACTTTCAAACAATGTTCTTAAGAGGCGGACTACAAGGACTCTTCTTACCATAATATTGATAAAATTACATCATGCATGCATTCTCCAGCACCACTCAAAGTACTTCCCTTTAAATATTAACACTATCAAATATTCCTGTAAACATCTTAGTACAAGATGTACCCAGCTGGAGAAGTTTTAATAAATATTTTTATTTTATTTAAATGTACAAATCTAAAAGAATGCTTAAGTAATTTCTGGTTGTTTATGTTGTACAACACAGTCCTTGTAGTCTCTCTAAACCTCATCAAGAACTCTGCTAGAAGTTTCTGTTTTGAAATGTTCACCTTCTCTCTCCTCCGAATGCATCCAGACTTCAAGCTTTGAGGTGGAGGGCAAAGGGCCATCAACCCTCCATTTTGAGCATTTTTATAGATGTGCGAAGTTTCAAACAATGGGATGGATTTGCTTGGTCCATTAAGCGAGAGGGGACTTTGCAGGACAGAGGGATCCGATTTGAATAACCCGTTTACCATAATTGAGTTGTTTAATGAAGTACTAAAAAAAGGATTCTGGCTTAGGATGAGATTGCTTGCAGCATTCACATCGCTTAAAGCCATTTTCTTTTCTTGGGCATTTAGATTTGTAAATGACAAATGGGCATCAAATAATTCATTAAGGTGCTTAATATTTGAAGTGCAGTCTTTACCCTGACTTAATTCGGGCCCGTTTAAAATGAAACTAGAAAGACCAGAATCTTTATCAGAAGAAAAGATTGAATCTGATTGATCAGCAAAGGCAGAAAATGGATCATCACCGAAGGGATCTGGATTAAGAGAAGGGAAAAGATCTGATGTGGGTGTGTAGGGTCTGTCAGTCTGTGTATTGCTGAGGGTAGACGGGTATGAGACGAAAGGATTTCCTTTAGGATTGAGTTGATTGTCATCAATTGCAACAGCAAAGCTAAGCAGCAGGACACTGTCAGGCTGATTTTCAGAGGAAATAAGAAAACATTAGATATGAAAAAGACAGATTCAGTTAATCATACAGAAAGAAAACAGTCAAATGTTTTTTGTTATGAAGGAATTAAGAAAGGTTTGGCATTTACAACATGAAGATTTTCAAATGGCCTCAAGTACACGTAATAGGATATACACATTTAACAGACTCCATAAGTTCTCTTTGGGGGCCATCTACTGGCCAAATGGTTAAAACCAATATTACGAAATAGCAACTCAATAGGAGCATTTAATGGTCTTAAGCCATGAACAACATCCTATACAAATACATGAGACCCTTAAATGAGAAGTGAGAACAGACAGCCAGCTTTTGCTAATGTGTTAATGAAAGATCATATGGCATGTTAAGAACTAAAAGCTCAATATCAGATTGTGTAAAAGTTAGTCTTTAGAAGAAAGGAAGTATAAAAATGTATACATTTAATATCAACTGACTATTTATGAATCTTGTAGTATTTGGGCGTTTCATTTATTCTAGTCTGACTATTTTCTAAATTAAAAAGACTAGACTGCATAAGTGTGGTACATTGAATAAGAAAAGTTACCGTAGGAGAGTGAATGTCAGGTGGGGTGGACATATCTCCAAACAGGTCAATTTGCTCAATAGTCTAAAAAAAACATAACATAAAAAGTTCAGGCTTGGATGCAAAGATGCATGTCTATAACGTGTATGTAAATCATTTAGAAATAATGATCACTTACTTTTACAGCATTGGATTTGCCATCCACAGTGAGTAAGGCATCACCACCATTCTAATGACCAAAAATTTGAAGAATGTGAACTTTATGGAATACACACACACACACACACACACACACACACAAACACCAAATAGTAAAGCACTACCAAAAACTGCTCATACCCACCTCAACCACAGAGTTATTTGCTTCACCCTGCAAAAACATAAAAAGTAGATAGGGAATTATCATTTTGAGGTGAACTATACCTTTTAATTTTATCTTAAATCACTTACCCCCGTGTCTTTAACCACCAAGTGCTCTGATTGTCTTCAGAACACATTTCTAGATATTTTTAAGTAAAACCGGGAGGCTTCTGTGTGATCCATTGACTTCAGTTAGTTTCACAATTATTTTCCCTAGAAAAGAATGAAAGGCATCGCCAACAACGTCCATGTTCCATCAGTCGTTTGTTAATAATATTAAGAAGCAATGAGAACACTTTTGTGCCCAAGAAAACCAAACAAACGATTAAATTTAACAATTTATTCTTCTCAAAGTCATTTAGTGCGTGTTCACGAGCAGACTACGGCACATGCTGCTGACGTCACCTGCTAACGTAGTTGCCAATGTTTTTTGTTTTTTCCCCCGCTTTTTATTTATTTAAGCCAATATGCAAACATTGTAAACAATACTTAAACAGCCCGTATAAATGCAAAATTTACTTGGCAGCATATTTTGTATGCTGGCAACTACGTCAGCAGCATGCGCCGTAGTCTGCCCGTGAACTCGCACTGAACAACCAAGCAGGAGAACAAATTGTTGAATAAAACTGTTTGTTTTGTTTTCTTTGCACACACAAATGTTCTCATCGCTTCATAATATTATTATTGAACAGTTGATGGGACCTTTTTAGGCGATGTCTTTCATTCTTTTCTGGGGGAAAGAGTTGTGAAACGGACTAAAATCAATGGGACAGACAGAGGCCTACCAGTTTTCATCAAAAATATCTAAAAAGACAATTGGACTTGGTTTAGAACGACACATAGGCCAAGTGATTTATGAGAAAATTATCATTTTGGGGTGAACCATCCCTTTAATTTAGTATCCTTCCACAGTGACATCATTTGCATACTATACTACCTTAAACAATAACAAAATGCAGTATTTACTCAGACAGTAAATTGGGAGCCAAATGTTTTATTTTAATTAAGTAATTAACACTAAGGTCACTCATAATATTAAAACCCTGATTATTTGTTATACTATTATACCACGGGTCTGTTGAATTCTGTATTCTGATTGGCTGAGTGGGTATTCATTAATTTCTGATAACCGCACGCCTAACTTGTCAAATGTCTTAAAAATAGGCACCAGAGCAATGTTTGTGGTAACTGTGGTATCCGAGGAATAATTGACTCCGGTCCTTTGAATTATTTGAAAATAATGCACACCCGCGTCGTGCCGCACTGCACCTTGGGTGTGCATTATTTTCTTATAATGCAATGGCCAGTCGTCAATTATTGCTTAAATAATTTTTTTATAATCCTACAGAGAAAGGCAGACGTGACTTTCTTTGTCTTTGGCGTGAGATGGGAAACACCAAATGCATTCTTACATTTCCATACCAAAGTAACTCTATAAGAAAGATTATTCTATACATTTAAATAATTAAAAAATGAACCTTCTGTGCAGCTTCTTGCTCCTTCTTCCTCGTGTTAAAGATCAGCTGAAACAGATCCTTCAAATCAGTGACCAGAGGCTCGGCCTGTAGGATGATTACAAGCAACATAGTACATGAGCGCTGCTCTTATGCTTTTGACTACATATCATCCTTTCAAAATTACATTTAGGTGCAGTTTTCCGGACAGGGTTTAGATTAATCCATGACTAGGCCTTAGTTATATATTATGACATTTAAGTAGTTTTTACAAACATACCTTACCAAAAAACAGTGGTGTGCATCTTGAGAAAAAACAATGGCACCTAACAATGGTTAGGAAATGTTAGTGCAAGATGTTTTTAAATTAACTCTTTCCCCGCTAGCATATTTCATGATTTTCACAAAAGTTTAATGCCTCCCAGAAAATGCTCTTCTTTAAATATATAAACATGTACAATATTAAATTAAAGAAACGACCCCTCTGCTTTCCAAAAAAAAGATTCACCCTACCTTCATTAGTTCTCTTTTTATCACCTCTCAAATATGGGTAGGTTTCTTCCAACACCAAATTTTGAGAAAAAAGATGAGATAATTACATTTGTGTGAGGGACTTTTGACACCCCTGCCCTAGGGCGATACTTCCAGGTTTAATAAGTTGCAGAAGAGCCACCTGGTGGATAATAGTGGTATTGCCGATTGACGAGATAACTTGTTAAAGGCGGGTAAAGGGTTAAAAAAGCTTAAACATCCATTTAGTCTTGGACTAGGATATGCCCTGTCTGGGAAACCACCCCTTGGGGTATAACTTATGTGCCAAAAAACAAACAGCAAACATTTTCAAGCAAGTTTCAAGCAAACCTATCCCACCACAAATTCATGCTCATATTTTAATTGGCAAGATTAACTGTTTGTATATAATAGTCTTTATTTGACCTGTTGAGCGGTCTTGATAGCAAAGAACTGGTGCTGCCCCTCTGCTCCACAAACATATCCAAATGCCCGGTTATCAGTGACATCACGAGCGATGAAGGAGATCTTATTCACCACATGTTCATGTTCAATCACCTGAGGGTTGGGAGGAGAGAAACTTGGTTAAAGTCTAATACATGAAAATCCATGTTCTCAATTTATGGATTTTACAAACATGCTGGAGATACTTGAGTGCATTTACTTATGATGGCACTCACCCCAATTTTCTCATCCACAATTTTGATTCCTGTTAGAGAGATGTTCACCCAGATTCTTTGCTTGTGTTTGCCCTGAGAACGAGCAGCTATTGCCATGCCCTGTAAATGTATGCATACAAACTTCATATCCATTAACTATACTTACACACAATATATATATACGTAAATGCTACTACCATTTGGCATCAATGACCTCATTATCTCTTCAGCTATCAGTTGCCTATCTAATCATATTACAGGTGGTGGTCATTCAAACCAAAAACAGACACTGAACAGGTCTGAAAGTCAAAATAAGTCACAAAACGGAAAGTAGCCATTTTGGCATCAGCACCTTAAGTTTCATCATGGAATCCTGACACATTTTATCTCCTCTGGCTTCTGCGACATCATCCACACCAATAAGCTTGGCTTTATATCTCACACCATCACCTTGAAACCTGGTCAGAAGGAACTCATCTGTCTTCTCTGGGACTGTGGAGAAAATACAGTAGACACGCTCACACTAAAAATATATGTTGCATGTTAGCTGCAGACAACATCAGCATATAAAGAATGATATATATATATATATATATATATATATATAGGAGCATGATATAAAGAATACACACAGTACCTTTCTTCCTATCTCTCCAGAATAAAGTCTTGGTCACAGGTGTAGCAGTTGTTGCGTCAGCTGTTGAGTCAGTTGTGGAGGTGGATGAAGTTGGTTCAGTGGCAAGTTCTGATGGGGTAGCAGGTACTGTGGTAGCGGGCTCGGCCTCAGGTGGACGTGACATGGCAGGTGTGTTTTCACGGATAATTGAAATTAAATTAATGTTAGGACAAAATCCAGCCCAGGAGACAAAAAACAAGGAGGCAAACGCAGGTAGGATGTTCAGAAAACACACATTCTCAGCACTGTGCCTGGACAGGAAGAGAAGGGAGATAAGAAACCAAAGATTTAGTAGTTTGCAACATACAAAAAACAAAAAGCAAGACCATTATATTAGTTTTCCGTTATGTTTAAGACAAGGATATACATACATCAGGTTGCAGTTTGCACCAATGATAGTGTTTCTAGTCAATGTACAATGACTCTTGTTATTTGAAACATTGAAAAACAAAACTGCGGAATAACTTAACATGGGCCATGGACTCTGTCAGTGACAGAAAGTTAAAGGAAAGAAAGGAAAAAGTGTCAGCAGAAAAACACTTCCTGCTTTGTAGGCAAATAACTAAAAAAAAGCACAAAAAAAAACTCTCTCAGTTGCTTAAATACAAGATTTACAGGAAAATGTCCTAACGTGGAAAAAGCCTGCAGCAGGAATTCTCACATTCCATCTCTATGCCAATTCTTTACATTATTCAGCAAACCTCCTAATTTCCCCATAGAGAATTAATGAAGTCAAGTCGATCAATCAATTGATCAATAAAAATCCAAATACTTTTTCATTTTTTTATCACAAAACAAGCTTTGTTTATAGATAAAGGCGGTTTACGCTAACACTTAGCAGATGAATAAACTTCTGCAACGAGTTTAATCAGCGTTTTTAAAGAAAGATAAAAAGATAATTTGATTAAAATTGTCAGAAAGACATACCTTATCAACAGCCTATGGATTTTTAACTGTGCATTTCACAGTATGAAGTGGAAAGTGCAAGAGAGAGCAAAGGTGAGCTGATCAAAGGTTGAACAATTAAAACTTGTTAATGTTATTCCACAAGCTCATCAGCACTAACACACAAATTTCAACCTCGTGATTCTTAACCCTACCTAAATGATCTCCTGAAGACATTCAATTATTTTTACCTACTTAACATTTGAAAAGAAAATCCCCATTTTCAATAGTTTGCATACTTTTATTGGGCTAGTTATCAAAAAATGATTTTGAGTTTACTTGACTGTAGCGGCAAACAAAATCAACAGGACAGCTGGGTTGACAAATCTGTCCGAAAACAGAGCCGACAAGTTTAAGTGTCTTTCCATTGGGGATTACACATATGCAGGTCCATTGCCATTATGACACACTTTATTTGCAGCATTAAAAAGTTTCATGATTAACCCAAAGTTCGGCAGTCATATGACAGCTAATGGCCATGAGGAGCATGTGCATTAAACTCTCTAATTTCAAGTATCATTTAATCACTTCAGTCAGGAGAATAAGGTTTATGGCACTAAACAGCTGACAGACACGCACGTGATTCCAACATATATACAAAGCTTATCAGCAGAGTTTTGATTACACGTATGAAAAGCGGAAAACAGTGGCAAGATTGCTGTAAGATAACAGTCATTATTGCCTTGTGGCCGGGGTTATACAGTGTAAAAGGTTCTGCAATGCATCCGCCGTAAAACAAGGTGAGACAAGTGAGATTTTTGTGCAATATGAGAACTGCAGGAAACAAATTAGTACTGCCAAAATCATGAGTGTGACCTTTTTAACAAGCAATCAACCAGCGTGCTTCCTCCCTCGCTCGCTCACTCTAACACACTCTATAAAGTACTGATAAAGCTTAACAAAACCATAAAATCTTGCTGTCAAGTGCACATTTAAAAGCTACTTAAACATGAAATGTTAAGGACAAAAGAAAGACCTCACTACATTTATAAATTCTATCCCACAATGCACATCCACTGGAAACCACAAATCAAACAGTAAGTTTGATATCTGATTTTTCATTTCCCTTATTCACTTTGTATAAGGAAAGGAAACGTATAAGAAAACTGATTAAAAAAAAATTACAAGAACACAGTTTTTGTAAATGCATACATTGTGTGACTAACAAACATAATGCAATTAACACTTCATTTTACTGACCATTGGTCGTCCATCCCCAAAACCATAGTTAAAAAAACCACACTAATACAGCTTTGAATTATTTAATTTAAATGCATTTACTATGTGATTTCCATCTCCCTATTGCACATTAGTCTAACAGTGTTGTCAACTAAGGCACAAAGGACTTTTGACAGTTTGTTTGCTTCTTATCTGCACTTTTTAGATCAGAATGTCTTAGAAGGGATCTAGCTGATTACTTTCAGTGAAATTCCCAATGTGATGGCATGTTTACAGCTGAAGACTATCCTGGCTGTTCAGTAACTTAAATGGATCCGAAAGTCACAACAAGTTTCATTAAAACAGTTGATTCAGCAACAACTGAGGGTGTTCATAAACTGAGGCACTAAGTTCACATCAGCACTCTTCCAAGCTAGTAAAACGAGTCAAGTTACATTGTAACCATGAGGGATTTTGGGATTTTGCTAACAAGGTTCAATACATCACTAATATCATATGAGCACTGGCAGTGTTGAACAGGCTGGAATAAAAGTATGAATTAAGAAAAGCACACTTTAGTATACAGTGACACAATATTTCTCACCTTTCCTGCCTGGTTTATCATAAAAAGTTTGAAAGAGCTTCTTAATGGAAATTTCATTAATATAAAAAAAAAAGATAAAAAAGTTTGTTTCATTTTATAGGTTATCGTCCATATTTAAACAGGGTTTATGTTGTTTAATTACAGAAAAAATAAATAGTTCTGTTGGCTCTTCCATGACAATTTAAGTATTCACTTGTTTGTTTTAAGGAGAGCACGCGGTCACGTTCAAATTCCTATAAACACTTGCAAGTAGTCATTCGTACATGCCCATTAAAACCATTTTTAGAATCTTCATTTTCCATTATATCGTCACAAAGCAATTGAAAATACAAACTTAGGCCGAAATTATATATAAAATCAATTATATAGATACAGTCTAGGTACGCCGCTTGAAAAACATTTAAGGATGAATTGCCAGACTCCAATACTTACCGCAATTATGCATTCTTGACGTCCATACCTGGAAAACTGACGGCAGACAAAGTTTGTTCAGATGAGCCTTCTTACACTTTCAAAGAATGTTAAAGGAAAATCACAAGCGTAGTTCAGTCTTGCTCTTGTCAGCCTCCTCAAACTGCTCTTGCGACAAACTGACTGAGACTCGAGCGCCTCCCACAGGTACCGCATGGGCCCACCTGAACTCCAACTTTATAATCTCAACTGTTGCCTTATTGCGTTTGAGACAACGTGGAGGAGGTGTTAAATATCCTACCTTCGACCACAATGCGTTTCAATCGATCACATTCACGTCACGCCACAACATTAAATGGTTTGAATTTAGAAGGAAGATCTACAGAGGAGACTTTGTTTATTGTAATTTCGTAGTGTGAGATGCGGCTACTTAAAAGTTTGTTTTTACATTTTGTAATGAGGTTTGTGCTAACCTCACTAGAAGAATCCTAGTGTGAGTGACGTCAAATGACGCAGCTCCGTAAATCGGGAGTGATTGATCACGAGTTCACAGCTGTTCGGTTTGAAGTGCCGTTCCAGACGTCGAGTTTGAGGTGGGCAAAATCCAAATTCCGAGTTGTCTCGAACGCAACATTACTATCTAATGTAGTGTCACCTGTTCTGATGATCTACTAACACGCTAGTTTTGAAGACTAAAAAGTTTCACTTGGATTGTGGATACAATTTGTATAAATAAAATTAATTGGACAAAAAAGGCTAGAAATAAAAATAATAGGACACATTTTCTTGATATGAATTTTATATTAAAGGTTATATACATAGCACTGGTGAATACTGGGACATGTTTGAGAAACCAGGAAAGGGCCTTTCATCCTTCCTTTGTACCACTGCTCTGCTGACACTGTTGAAAGGAAATAAGATGTTTGTGAAAACAAAGATGGGGGTTTAGAGATGATAGAAAGAACAGTTTAAAGGGATAAGCTGTGTCAAAGGCCTAATTTATTAAGGGTAATGTATGCCTCATGATAGATTTAATGTATATAAATAATCTGTTACATACAGTATAACATTTTAACCTTTTTAGCACAGATTTTTTTTTTACAACAAATAAATGCAAGTTATTCAGAAATGGTATGTATCCGAAATTTCACTTACTCAGCTTCCTTAATGGAGAAATAGGATGCTGCTTTTTCTACACTTTTTATTTTGGAATGTTGAATTGAGAAATTAGAACTGAGATGGATATGAGAACTGAAAAATTACCAAAATCAATGTCACATATCCTGAAAGCTATCCGCGTCCAAAGTATGCTTTAAAATGAAATTGCTCTCACATTTGCAAAGTGCAGATTGAGTAATAACAGGATTTTCAGATGATCTGCTACAGTATTAAAAGTTAAAAGACTAAAAACTAGACGAATACCCAATTTTTTATTTCACCAAATGTGTGAAGGAAGTGAGTGAAGTCTTCAGATTATTTGGCTTGATATTAGCTTAATTCATAGAAGGCTCCATTGCAGTAAAAGTCTACATGTAATAATGTCTAATCAACAGGAAAAAGCTTGGCAGAGGGCTGCATTATGCATAGTGCAGTTCGTGTCCCCTCCACCTTCCTGAGTGAGCCAGTGGAAGTGTCTGAAACATTAAAAAGTGGTGTTCTCAGCACATAGCTGCAGTGTAAAAGACAGGATCTATGTCCATGGATCTCCACTTTTCCAGGGCAACACTCTTTGACCTTTCACAAAGAAACCGTCAGAGAGGTATTGTTCTGGGAGATGGCTGAATTTGATGAATTTTTTTGCTCAGAGAGAGGAAGGCAGCTGACTTGGCATAGATGAGGCTGTTGATAGGTCATAGAAAACTATCCTTGGGGGGTACTACATGCTTTAAATTAGGATGAACATTTATAAGGATTTACCAATCAAATATACACATTCTCAAGGGCCTATAGCCAGTAAATGAAACTGTTAGTTCCCCGATGGTGTTTAGGGGTATGGAAGGGATGTAATGATGATTATACACCTAACCCCAGCTGCTCCCGACGAGCTGGATGGCGCCTTGCATGGCTGACACCGCTGTCGGTGTGTGAATGTGTGGCAAACTTGTAAAGCGCTTTGGATGGCCATAGGTCTGTTAAAAGCGCTATATAAATGCAGTCCATTTACAGTTAATTTTGGTGTGTGTAGCCATTCAAAGACAGACAACAAATATAGTGGGCAAAAAAATGATTTATTTATATACACACACGTGTTCAGTGCGGTGACAAGTGAAAAGGTGATGAATAATATTAACAATATTTACATTAAAAAGTAACAAAGACACAAAAGGGGAAAGGGGCACGAGCGGTGCCAAAACAAAGAAATAAATAAAACCACACTAACTAGAATTTAACCCTCCAATCCAGTGGTGACCAACATTGTTCCTGGAGATCTACTGTCCTGCAGAGTTCAGCTCCACAAACAAGCATTTCAGGGCTACCTAAAAATTAGAGTCAGGGGTGTTGAAGACGGGTTGGAACTAAAATATGCAGGAGAGTAGATCTTCAGGAACAGGGTTGGTCACCCCTGACCTAACCTAAAGGAAAGGTAACGAGATAAATCTCCAGCGTCATACAATACCTTAAATAACCTACACTACCTACCCAAACACAAAACGTATAGAGGGTGGCACGCGCTCCAAACCTAGTGTGTCTTTTACAATAACAATAACCCTACGTGTTGCACAATGATGCACCTCCGTATGTGTGTGCACGCAATTAAGGGCACTCAAAAGTGTACAAACAGAGAGACGCGTTTCAAAAAGCAAGCGAACATAAAGACTTTCTCATACAAACAAAATGATCTTCACAGTATTATTTTTCTAATAAAAACATTTGTTTTTGTCTTAAGTGTATGTATGTATAGATTAGAGTCAGAAACCAGTCTGTGCTTATTTGGTCTTAAAGAGACAGTAACCTTAATTAACCTACTTAAGTCTGTGGCTGTTTCTCAATATGCGTTCTTCAGCAATATTGCGTCCTTGTGTCCTCGCTCTACGTCATCATTAACAGTCGAAGTTCAATTCTCAAGAACACAAGTACAGAGGACGCATGAAAATACCGGGATGAGTTCTTGATATCGAGGATGCATCGAGTGCAAACTTGCGCGCTGAAATCTGGGGAGGTCAGGTGACCAGCAGGAAGATCGCACACATCTCAATTCTCACAAGTGCGTTCTATGTTCTCGCGACCTTCTGAGTTCGTTCTTCTGAGGTCGCCTGGCAAGACCAGTCTCCACAAGAACACAAGTCCGTTCTTTGCGTTCTTGGAATTGAGAAACAGCCAATGTCATTAAAGGTCGAATACGTAGAATTTTTACCACTAGATGGCGCCAAAACACAATAACATCAAATGACGTTGTTTAATGACGCTCTGAAGCAGCGTGGAATTATGGGATTTGTCGTCTTTAACTCAACCGCTGATGGCCATCAATCAGACGCGAACGAGAAATCATGTTGACGGATAAGGTAATCAAGTCTTATTAATGTTGCGTTTGATGACATTGTTTATTTCATTATGTAAGTTTATATGTGATGTTCAAAACAAAATTGTTAGTCATAGATGTCACAGTATGTACTAGTCCAAATTCAATGGTTAACACAGCACAGAATTAAGTTTTCAATTTACAATCTACAATGATTTTTCACATAATGTATTGACAGTACAAATCTTATTGTGAAGTGTATTAAAATGACCATTTATATTGCTGTACAATACCTCTTGATGTACATATCGTCCGCGGGAAGACGCGCGCTGATTACAGTCTACACACTAATGTTGTGATCAATATAATGGCATACGTTTTTTTAAGGGTTACGAATCAAAACAACTCACCTATCACGTAAAACACAAGTAGATAATGCAACACCAAATTGATCCTCATTCTTTCTCTCGTTTTATTCCAAACTGTTCTTGGGTGGTTTGGTTGGCCCGTATGTTTACGGTAGCTGTCTTTGCTGACACAACCAGCAGCAGATGGTAAAAAGTAATCCATAAGTCCATAAGCAAGCGCGTAGCACGACAGGCGCTAACGCATAGTTTCCGTATTTGTCCACAACACTGGCTGCGTCCGAAAGACTTGTTGCCTCGCTGCCTCATGAGGCCATGACTTAGTTTCGGAGGCATGAAGGCAGCGTGTTTGAAATATAAACAGAGAGCGCCTTTGTGATAACTAATCACATATTTGAAAACTACAATACTAATTTCTCGCTAGAAATGCAATTAAAATGTGTAAAAAGTGAAAATATACATTTATTTACACTAAATTGGTGCTCCAGTCGCTTCCTTGGCCGCCATTAAATTTTTTTGAACTCGACCACTGTTGTCATGTGGTTTTACGTCAGTAAAGGTGGTGACAAAGGGTCACATGGATATTAACGTCATTGATAGGAGACTGCACTGCCCCGTGTCAATGTTTTGAATGGCAGTTTTCTCACGATTTACAAGTAGTTGAAAACATTACAGATATTGATAGTAATCAGCTGGACAAAATATATAACACTGGCCTAGTGGTTTAAATATTTTACAAATTGCACCTTTAATGTTAATCAAACAACCCAAGACAAAGAGAAAATCACTTCTGTAACTTTAAATATAAAAATAATTATATTTAATTTATGCATAAAGTGTTATGATTCATTTGATTCGATTTCTGTACCTAATGCTAATTTTAGATCTTACTTAATGTGCACCCCTGTCACGTATTGATTATAAATATCAGTTTAAGTTGGAGAAAACAGCCAAATGTTTTGTGACAGTTTGTATTCAGAAGTTTAAGAATAAAGTATCATAACATTATAGTGTGACATTTGGGTCAAAAATCTTCAAGCAGAGGTGAATCCACGTGGTTGGAGGGGCCCCCAAATCAACTACTGCTTAGGACCCCCAAAAGGCTCGGGCCGGTACTGCGTTCGAAGCGGCAGTATAGGGGTTTCCCCAGTAAGGACTGTAAACAAAGCAACGCATCAGGCCAGCACCTGACTTTAAAATATTCAATCAGCTATAGATAGAAGCATGATTTTACTGATAACTTGACTGCCCTGCTCCCTTCTTGAAGAATATTTCTGTGATTTTGCAGCATCTTGCTGCGTCTGTGACTTGGGCTTTTCTTTCTATTCACTCATTTCTCTCTGCTTCTCTTTGAGTCTGCACGTAAAAACAGCACGTAAAAAAAACATCTGTAGCCTACTTTTAAATATGTCAATACTATTTAGGAACTTTGGAACAAGCATGTGATGTGAATGCCCTCAGGGTCAGAAATAAAGTTGTACAAATGCATTATTCATTCTTAAAACACACTATGGTGGACAAATATAAGTGTTCTTTATGTAGGGTTATTTATAAGTGTGTATTTATTTTTTAACTTTCCTTATCTAAAAAAAAAAAAAACGTAAAGTTCACAGAATAAGTTTATTATACATTGTTCATATAAAACAGTTGTTCTGTAGACCAAGAAGACCAATGATTGTTCAGAAAATGCATTATACATCATTAAAAATAAAATAGGTTTAATAAAGAATACTACGCATTCAAAAAAAAAAAAAAATTAAGAAACACAAGATTCTTCTGCTTTTGTGAAGTACATTGAGAGTTTAATAAGAGACAATCAGTTACAGTAAATACGGTGACATCACGTGATGTTAGAAATCCGGGAAAGCACATTGATTTATATAAACAAAACATCTGATGACACACAACATTTCCAAATCCCATGTCAGAATCTGATAAAAAAGCTTAATGTTAATCATTAACACTGAATCAATGCTTAAATACAAGAGTACACATTCAGACACAAACATTCAAAGGACTGTCCAACACTTCACCATGAAGGCTTTAGCTGTTCTGTGTGTAATGCTATGCATTCTTTATCAAACTAATGGAATAAGCATAAAGGACCACATGTATGTATGCACATACTCAAATTACTCATCTATGCAACTATCTAAATCTACTTAATTATATATTGCAAAATGTTTTAAAGTTTTTAGTATTTATTCATGCAACATTTTCACCATTTGAGTTGTGGTTGATGATTTTTGTCTTTCCAAGGCAAGGGTCCTCACGGAAGGAACGGGACACTAATGCCCCACCACCAGTGAACTGCAAAATGGGTAATTGGTCCGAGTGGACTCCCTGTGACCCATGCACTAAAACCATGGTATTGGAATCTATCTCGTATCTGATTTGACGCTTACTCTTTACCACCTTTTTTCATTCATGCATTATGTACATGAAGTACTGTACACTGTGCTTTTGTATATGTGCCGCAGTATCGCTCTAGGGGTGTTGAGACGTTTGGGCAGTTTGCAGGATTAAAGTGCATAGAACCCATTGGAGATCGCAAACCCTGTAACCCTTCTTCTGATTGTCGTATGGACCCTCCACCTGTCTGCAAAAGTTCTGAATGGCAGTGTGAATCAGGTCAGTCATTTTTCTGTACTATATAGTTGTATTAAACAGGCAATATTCATAAATAATAAATATTACTCTGCCCACAGGGGTGTGTATTAACAAAAATCTGAAGTGTAATGGAGATTACGACTGCGGCGAGTCTGATATGTCCGATGAGGACGAATGTGAAGTCACCAGGCCACCTTGTGGCAAGTCAATTGTAGTTGAGTCCTACATAGCCATGCAGGCTGGATATGGGTCAGCACATTTAGTCTTTATAAGCTAATGTAAATTATTTTGTGGAAACTGTTGATACATATTATATTCCGTCATTTTTTTATTTATAATCTAATTAAAAGTTTGATTTCACTTGTTGATTTGATTTCAAACTTTGGCATAGCCTTACTCAATATTAAAGATAAAAAGATTTCACATTTTCTTATGTAGAAGAATTTTGTGTAGAAAACGGTAAATCACAAACAGTGACTGACTGTATACATTAATCTTGTTTCAACAGAATAAATATTCTGGGATCTGGACCTCGAATGAATCCCTTCAATAACAAAGTCTACAAAGGCCAATGCAATCGCGTCAGGGAGCCATCTACAATGGAATTTAACAGAATACCCTGGAACATTGGGGTTCTCAACTATGAGGTGCTGTATGTCCATATGTTTTGATTTTGTATTGCAAAACAGAGAAAATGAATTGTGTGTTAAACTGTACATTTGCTAATGCTATTTTGAGAGGCAGGAGACTGGGTAAATAGGTGCACTAAAATAAAGACAAAGACAACCAACCTAAGAAAGCAACTTTACTGACACATATCTCTTTATTCTCAGACAAAAGTGGAAGAGACCATTTCTAGGGAAATGTATGAAGACATTCATTCTTTAATAAGAGAGATAACTACTGACTCTACAACAACTTTTAACATGGGCCTAAACTTCAAATTTACACCAACTGAGCCCTCCAGTCAGTCTGAAGGTGGTGCTGGTGCTAAAGGTTCAGGTGGGGGCGTAAGCCTAGGTGAACTCTCAGGAGGGATTGATGTTAACACGGAAAACAGAAATATGATCAAACAGATCTCAGAAATCACAAATACGAAGGTAAGTGAGATCTCTTAAGTGCTTTGTGCTTTGAAATTCAGATCATATTTGAGAGCCACACTCTCAGAAATAAAGGTATAAAAGTTGATGGTATCTTTTTAAAAAGGTACGATTATGGTAAAGATATGTACCTCTGAGGTATCAGTATGGACCTTTAAGGTACAAAAGTGTACTTTTTGAACAGGTACCGCCCCAGTCAGAACTTTTGTATCTTCTTGTACTTAGAAAGACTAGTGTGTGATTCAGATGTGTAGAAATATTGATAATTATTATTATAAGCTTTTTCATGCATGATCTAGGCCAGTGGTTCTCAAACTGGGGGTCGTGGCACCCTGGGAAGGTGCCGGGGGGCCCCAATTTTATTACATTTTATTTAATGCATTAAGTTATCATGAATTCTGTGTAAGTAAGCAACAACGCTACATTGTATATTTTAATAAGTTTTGGTTAATTATAATGTAATGTTTTACAATGTTTTATGTTATACATTTTCTTTGCGAGGCCACGAAGGGCACAAGTGGGGGTAGCCGCACGCTAAAAAAGTTTGAAAACCACTGATCTAGACTGATCTGTTTGTATTGCTTCTGCTACTTACCACATATTCTCTTACAGAAAAAGGTCTTCATGAGAGTAAAGGGCAAAGTGCAACTGGCCACGTACAGGATGAGGCAGCGGCTATTGGAGGTTTCTTCATTGTTCCTAGATGATGTGGACGCACTGCCCAACCAATATGAGAAGGGGCAGTATTTTGCCTTCCTGGAGGATTATGGAACACACTTCACGAAGAATGGAAGGTCTGGTGGAGAATATGAACTTGTTTACGTAATGAATCACGATGAGTTGAAAAAAAAAGGTAATTTCTGAACAAAATGTCATCTTAATGTAAAAACCAAATCTGTAAACGTCTAAACCTTAAAGACTGGGTCTGGGGGCATTAGTATTTCTCTCTCATATTTTCTCCCTTGCTTTCAGAGTCCCTCCTGAAAGCAATAGGTTTATCTGAATCAGTTTCTTTAGTTTAACTACATAACATAGTTAAACTCAATCTTTGTATGTAGATTAATTTACTTTATCAACCTTAGAAAAAGATTATAACTAGACAATAAACTTTTGATTATTTAAATTACAGAGAGTGCCGAAACCCTGCTGAAGAAATGTGTCGAAGTTGACTTGAAAGCTGGCTTTCAGCTGGGACAACCCAACTTAGGAGGAGGAGGAAACATTAAGCCAAAAGACTGTAATGAACTTATAACCAAGCCCACAGGTGCGTGTGTGGTTGGGGGGGGGTAGTTTGTGTTAACTTAAGTCAAAGCATGCTATCAAATACAACAAAAAATAAAACTTAGAAATGTTATACTTTAAACAGATGATGTGACCAAAAAAGGGATCGTTGAAAAGGTGCTAATCTCAGTAAAAGGAGGCAGTACGGAATCGGCGGCAGCCATGAGGTCTCATCTTGCTCAAGAGGGACGGCTAGACTTTACTCACTATATACAATGGGCAAAGACCATCTCTGATCTTCCTGCTCTTGTTTACAGTGATGTAAGAATGCACCTCACTTGACCTTACATACCAACACACTTGATCTTAGCCCTTTTGACTTCAAAACTCCCCTATTGACAAAACTTTCCCCCACCTCACCGTTTTAACCCTAGTAAAATATCCTAGAGCTTGGCGAATCAAAGCTGAATATGTGTTATATAAATGACCACTAAGGAATGTCTTATTTTTTAGTTGGTTTATTTTATTTTATTGCTCATCATATTTTAAAGTTATAGGGATAGTTCACCCAAAAGTGAAAATTCTGTCATCTTACACTCTGGTTCAGTGGTTCTCAAACTGGGGGCCGGGGCCCCCAAGGGGGCCGCGAGATGGTGCCAGGGGGGCCCCAGTTTTATGACATTATATAAAATACTTTAATTTTTCTTAAATTCTGTGTAATTAAACTTAAAACAAAAATAAGGCTACTAACCAACAGCACTACTTTGTATACTTTAATATGTTTTGTGTAATTAAAATGTAATGTTTTAGAACAAAATTGTCATAAACCACTGCTCTAGTTGTTCCATTAATGTTTTTGTTCTACTAAACACAAATAAATATATTTTAAACAATGATTGTAACCAAGCAGATCTGGGGCACCATTGACTTCTATAGTAGTACTATAAAAGTGAATTCTGCCCCAGATCTGTTTGCTTATCAAAATGTTTTTAATTTCTTCATTTGTGTTAAGCAGAATTAAGAAATGAATACAGGTTTAGAACTACTTGAGGGTAAGTAAAATGACAGAATTTTCATTTTAGGTGAACTATTCCAGTTTAAATCATCTTGAGGCTTTCTTTGAAGTTTGTTAGGCCCCCTAGTTGATAAACACTTTTGGTAGTTGCTTGCTGTAATTGAAATTTTGTTTTGACTGTACTGGCAGCCTGAACCGATCTACAACGCAATCCCTTTGGACTTTCCCGATGCTCAGCCGAGGCGGGACAATCTCCGAAGGGCCCTGGATGACTATGTTGCTGAGTACAGTGTGTGTAAGTGTCAGCCGTGCCAAAACGGCGGCACTGTTATCCAGATCGATGGAGAATGTAAATGCATGTGCGTAGTAGGGACTGAGGGGGTCGCGTGTCAGACGATTGATGGGGATCTAGGAAAAGGTTTGTTTTCCATACTTCCCATTACTGTTTGGTTCAGTTTGGCATTTCCTACATGTGATTATTTAATTGCTATTTATTTTAGGTAAGACATTTGAACAGCTGGGGAACTGGGGCTGCTGGTCTGCCTGGTCTGCATGCTCAGGAGGACATCGCACACGCACGCGTACCTGTAATACACAGGGTGTCCCAAATTCACATTGCAAAGGGGATACAAAGAGTGAAGACTACTGTTAAAAAATTGTACAAAAGTCTTTATGTGCAAATGAAGAAAATCCTTATTAAAAGAATGCATTAAACGCTTATTTTAAACAATACCGCCCTGTTGTGGTCAAAGTTGGTATTGCAACACTAATTTGCACTTTTGGTGTGCCTCCAGGATCCTAGTTGGAAAACGCTGCCCTAGACCTTCCAGGGGTCCACATGTAAAAACAAACATTTAAGAAAATTAAACATATATTGATAAAAAATATTAGACATACATTTTGGGACATACATAATCTAAAATTATATATATATATATATATATATATATATATATATATATATATATATATATATATATATATATATACCAAGTCAATATATTTTTACATATGGCTATGTTCAAAGCATTAATGTAATGCTTTAATAAAATCATGTCATGTTGTCCTAGATTACAACTAATAAACAGCAATGATGCAAATAAGAAGATAAAGAATTCAGATACTAAACAATCGGCATCCTCCCTTTAAAAAAAATAAGATGGTGGTATTAGCTCTGAACAATACTCTAAACATTTCTTTTATGGCATAACATTTAGTTGATGCAATCCATTTCTATTTTTTTGTGTACCATTTTACAGTTTCAGTGCATTTTTCTTCATTACATTTTATTACACATAATGCATCAAGGTCAGACATGATAATTTGGTTTGATTGTTGTAGTTTGTATTAAACATAGTATAGCCTGGTGCACAACAGGAACAGATGTGATGGAGACATACATGGCTCACTTTTCGCTCTTCTTGGGCCTCTAAAAGGTCAGGTTAATAGAGTAGCACTCCAATCTCCCTATTGAGGCTCTGAGGAGCTCCTTTCAGCCTCAAAACCCCTCAGGCTTTCAAAGAGTAAACTTGTGGCAGTGGCTTTGGACTGAGATACTTTCTAAACACAACACTTAAGAAAGATCTCCAAAACCACAACATGAAATGTTAGGTCATACGGATTGAGATATGAATAAACAGTACATCTAAACATAACGAATGGAAAATTAAGGTATTTCTGTCACTTATGTTCATTTATGCATCCAAATACAGTTTAAATATTCTGAAATTATTCATAATAAAAAATTACATGAATTTAACATTTTTTAAGAGGCAGTGGAAATATCTTGACAACCACTGTGCTGAACATTGCACTTCTTCACCTTGTTTAAATAAAGGGTCCCAAAAATGTCCCAGTAAAGGAAGCTTCTCTAATGTCGTGTCATCCATTGAAGTTTCTAGGAGCCGTCACGCCACATTACCTTAGCTCTCTGTCTTAGCACCGTGAAAATTAAGTTATGGCCCATGTCATCCTAGTTTTGTTTATCCACCTCTCTCAGCCTATTCACTGTTTCTCCCTTTTTATTCATAGATGGCAAAAATGGACACAGAAGTCAAATCTAATCATAGCACCCATCCAGTTTTGCACACTATTTAAGGCTAAAGTATGCTGATTGTGTAGAGGGAACTTCTGATTGTCCACTTAGGTCATTCAGTGAAGGGAATTTATTACTTTGCCCTTCCCCCAAATTCCTTCTTTTAGGAGCCTCTTAACCCCCCATCTGCTGGCCGGACAATTACACAGCCATAAGCTGGCTTTAAAGTTATTACATGGCACCTTTTTCCATTTAAAAATGCTTTTATAGCTTTAGTTTATGCACAAAATCCAATAGCATGGAACCCACTCATGAAAATCCTGGGAACTGAAGAACTTTTTTTACACCTGAGATGACTCCAAACCTTGGACATAACAGAATTACCAGTAGTATTGTAAGTTTTAATAAAGCTTGTTATTATTAAAAAAAACTGTGGTTTAAAGTCGCCATGAAAATAAAATGAAAAACTGACATTTGTTTTGGAATATTGTGGGTTTTTTTTTACAAATGACTTATCTTTGAGCTTCATTATTTTTTTAAAATCCATGTGCCCTCATAATCTTTAATAAAAAACGCTTCTCCCCTCCTTAAAGCAACATGATCTCACAATTTTCCTTGGTGTAGTCACAGAATATTTTGCTAATTTATCCATGTCATTGTTACGGATCTCTGCATTTTTCCGTGTTCGTACCATGGACATTCTTTTACGTGTAAGTGTCACATAGGTTACTCAATTGTTTATCCTATTTTTAAATCATTGTTGCTTGGGTTTGGGGTTAGATTAGGGGTTTGGATTAGGATGTCACTTTAACTATTAGTTTATACTATTTTTTCCTGATTTTTAAAAAATTGTCATTTTATGTAACAAAAAGTCGTTCTTCTAACCCCAATCCCAAGCAACAATGGTAAGAAAATAAGAAAAACAATTGACTAACCAACACGTGAAACTGACACGGAAAAGAAAGTCTGTGGTACGGACATGAAAAAAATGCGGCGATTCATGACAATGACACGAATAAATGAGCAAAATATTCTGTGACTATAACATGGAAATTTGTGAGATCAGGTTGCTCAAAACGATCTCTCTTTTCACTTTTAGTTATATGGTATGGCAGGTTGGCGGGATCTGGGAGAAGATTGCAGCCATTAGCAATTAGCAACACAACCCAACTTCAAACCATCCAATCAGATCTCGATGGACAAATTCATGTCCAGTCCTGCCTTTTACATTTCAGAAGCAGTTTCACTTGGATATACGTCACCACGAGGAAAATAAGACAGTCGCCACTTCAGTTTCATGGCGACTTTAACCGCAAACTCAGTCAAGTGCCAATGGTGCTCAACCTATTAGTTCAAACTAACAGTAAACAACATTCAACAAATATTTAATTCTTTTGTAGGCATTAAATATTAACATTTATAGTAACTTGGGTAACTTAAATCTGGATTATTAGTAAGCACTTAATAAATCACACACATCATAAAACATAAAAATCCCCACATTTCCTTTCAAATTGATAAAGAAATACCAAGAAATACGAACAGTGTGTTGCATGTGTGGATTTTGGAATACAAGTGTGTTGGAGAGTTTTCAAAGATAATAAAAAGTCTCCATTTTCATATTCAAACTAAATATCTGTTTGGCAGTTTTCTAGCTTTTTTTTCTTAAAGTAGCCTGCTCATTTAAGCCAGATTAACATAATTTACATTGTACTATCTCCTCCATCCCAGCTCTCAAGAACTTTCACTCTTCTCTTTCTAGAGGTGTCAGCTAGAAGACAGAATGAAGTGCCTGGTCATTGTGTGGTGCCTCTATTGTGTGTTTAGTATTAGCATGACTGAAGTGCCACTCGACTTCTCCTTCATTCATTAAAGACCGAAGACCCTTGTCCCGCTTCTACCTTGAAATGAACTAAGCGCTGTGGCTGCCATCTTGGACTCCTGTGGAAAGCACAAAGATTCAAGCATTTCATTAATGCTGAACATTATTTTTGAGGTGTGGAGGGAATGGAGTGTATTTTATTTTATATAAAAATACCTTTCTGCTAACTGTTTGTATTGTGAATGCTAACTGTGCAGGTTTTGTTATATGAATTGCCAAAGCAGATTTGTACTGTAGTCCTCAAGTGCTCAGACTGAGAAGCAAACTCCCGACAAGCCCACTTAAACACACACACAGTAGCAGATCGAGTAAATTTGTGAAGGCTACTAGAGCCTTCATTCAAGAAACATTGCTTTTTTCTTGTCAGCGTGAGTGAAGACTTTAAATAAACACTTCAGCTTTGAACAAATAAGCCAGTCAAGGCCTCGCTTGGCTCACGTTACTTAACTCTGATCCCCTTTAAAAACCACTTCATTTGTTACCTTAGATGTTAAGTGTCTATAAGACCCTAAACTTCCTCTGTCTGTAAACATTTATGTTTACAAGGTCAAGTGCAGGCACACAATGACCTGAAATTGTTGAATTAATTGAGCACAAGCTTGCAATAATGATTTGGGTAACATTATAATCTGTAGTGCTGCTATCATATAAGCTAGAAACTGAAACATTGTAACAATATGGCCTGCACCATGGCCAATAATATCTTAATAATATGAGTTTACTATTAGCAGAGCACAAGTTCACCCTTCATTGCTTTTATATGATTAGTAAATTTAAGGACACACGCCCTGCTATCCATACTGGCCTTTTTAGCTTTTGTTTTTAGGTATAAAAACTTGTACCTAAAACTGTAATAAAGAAATTCAAATATAAATCTGCTTTTGGGAACATAAAGTGAAAATATACCAGTTACATGTAGCAAAGCTACTTAAAGTATATTTTCAAACAAATGACAGACCTTTTGTTTACTATATCAAGGAACAAGTCAAATAATCGTTGGAATCATTTTAAGCCATTTTATGACCACATTATAAACAGTATTACACTGTAGCATATCATTCACATTAAGACACAGAGACACAACACCTGGACAATAAACGTGTTGTTAAACAACATAATCTCCAATAATCACATTGTTATTTAACCAATCTTTTATACAAAAATAAACTTCCAGTATGTATTTCTCTTTGAATAGCACTTCACCAGTTTCATAATAACTTAAAATATAGTAAAAAACACATTTCAACTTTTTACATCAAACACACATAGCCTACTTATTTTTATACGCTCTACAAATGTTGGGTTGTTTCAACCCATTGTTGGGTCAAATATTGACATTTTATGGATTCATTTAACCCAGTGTCTGGGTTTGTCAATATTTTACCCAACCATGAGTTGAAACAAACCTGAATTTTCTGTGAGTGTGCAGATTTTGGCAACTCACGTCGATGTGATCCTTATATAATTTTAATTATATAATCTATTTTATCCATTAGGCTATACTTTTGTCTCACATATATAATGTAAGCGTCTAAACAAATGTTAAAAGAAAGACTTTTCCAGGCTAATGTAATGATCTTGCACAACAAAAAGTTCCAGACATAGTCCTAATCAAGAGTCACGGGGCACGGGTGTTGCTAATTGTTGCTAAATCCCGAAAACTTGTATTACTTCAATATAAAAAAGGTCAACATAGTAAACGCCGCTGTAAATATATATTGTGGCCTTAATTCCGAGGCATCATTCTCATCTTCCCCATAATCAGTCCCATACTCATCCTCTGAGTCTTCCTCTATATCTGAAAAGCCACTGCCGGCATTGCTGTCGCTAAAACAAAAGTTTTTCATGCTGAATTTGATATACTCGCATATAGTCCTCTCCGTGCCGTCGCAAACGCAAGTATCCAGCATCTGGGCTTTAGGGATCGCGCGCATGTTAGTGATAACCCGCCGGCAGTCATCGGAGCACCGCTCTTCCCCGAAAAGTTTCCTGCAGTGATACAAATAGTCCCGCATGGCGGTGCTGCACTCCGCATCCTTCTCGCACTGCTTGCGGGCTTCGGTGCAACCCATGTGGCTGGTTCTGGGCATGCATGGCTCGATGGCTCGTTTGGTCTTCTCGCAAATGGTGTCCGAGTTGCACTCGCAGTCTTCCAGTGCCGGGCCGTTCACCGTGAGGTTGAGCTGAATTATGGACGAAATGCAGTGACTGGGACATTTCTTCTTGTTGCCGTTTAACACCGGACCGCACGCGTGCACGTATTGACTATATGCGAAGTGGCACTCCATCTCTGCTTGGCACTTCATGAGGGCCTGCCAACATATCAAACGCTGGTTGTGTGTTGGAGATGCAGTGGATGAACGACTAAACCATGTAGACGCACAGCCTATGCACAACATGAACATATGTAGCCACTGAGTGACCGGAGAGTTTGCCATTCCTGTGCCCACGTGGAACAGATTAAAAGTTAACTTTTTAGGTAAATTGTTTCCATTTGTTGGTCTGTACGATTACGTGCACGTCTTGTTATTCCTTTGGGAGACTTTGGGGCTCCTGTCTAGCATATTGTTGTCCACTTGAAGTAATTTTGTGTGGGCATATTTGGTCCTTGAATATCCACATCGAAATCACTCAGATGACGAACACAAAATTCTGCTTTGCAATATTTCATTCCCTTTTAAATGAATCGCATTTGCTCTCTGTCGCGAGAGCGAAACGTGCCGCAACCTCTTAAGGCGCCTCGTGCGTTTATTCCGCACCGCAGATATCCCGTTTTATGAATCAGTTGTTTCTAAATCATAAAGAACCTACTCACAAACAAAGCAGAAAGAATTCAAAGTAACTTTCCGACAGCACTGGTTTCAATGAGAATTTTCCGTGTATCTGCTCAGTTGCACGGATCCCTTGAGTATGCATGTAGTTTACTATTGGTCCGATTAGTTGTTGTGATTTCTGACGTCACGGCGAAGGAGGAGGGCCAAACTTGATGAAGGTCGAGATGGTGGAAGGGGTGCAAGCTCAAATTTGACTTGATGAAGCATCAACCCCACGCCCACACTGGAATATTTTGGCTTATCTCATCCAATGCTTTCTGCCCTAATTAGTAACCAATCATTCAGATAACCAGTTGGCAAATTTTTTAAGTGGACATATTGTACCTTAGCTTAAAGGGATAGTTCACCCTAAAATGAAAATTCTGTCATCACTTACTCACTTTCATGTTGTTACAAACCTGTATAAATGTCTTTTTTCAGATGAACATGAAGGAAGATATTTTGGGAAAGGTTTGTTACCAAACCATTAATGAGCCCATTCACTTCCATGGTATTTTTTCCTACTATTGAAGTGATGATTTTCATTTTGGGGTGAACTATCCCTTTAAGGTTGGTTTATTGTATAATGTAAAGTTTACACAGTGCAAATAGTTTATATTTTTACATGCACTGCAACAGCTATTTTGCAGACACTTATGTGTGATTTGGCACAGTGATATGTGTTGGATTTGCCTGTTCAGGATTACAAAGATGTTTATATTTGTCATTTCTACATTTTGAGGCTTGGTCACGCGATCCAATATTTTCTATGTTATAACATTTTGTCCTCAAACAGAGGTCCAACTTCTACATTACAAAATAGTTTGATTTGGCCAGATGTTTAAAGTTTGAGCCCTGTGGGCTCATGGCCCTCCTTAATTACAAACTCTGTGCAGTCAAACCATTAAGGTGTTTATTGTGTTGACATGCCCATGCATTACATTTGGTGTGCGGCAAAGGTTAGGATTACATGAGTTATCCTTTGAACCTCTGTGGTTGGTTTCACTCCCTATTGAGCAAGACAACAGCTGTTATAACACATGTGGCTATCCTCTTCTTTTCTCACCCAAAACATCCCCTCCTTACACCCATTATACACCAAATGGTGTCTCGTTCACGCTTAAAATCATGTTCATTTGTTTATGGGAAAATCACGCGCTTTTCATCTCTCACTGACTGATTTTGGTTATCACCTGGCTCAAATCCGCAGAATAAGAAGGGATCAGATCAGCCTGAGTTATTCCATGCTACATTGACCCTATCACATTGCTGTACTCAAACCACAAAGCTTTGGCAACTGGCCAAAATACCTCCCCACCCCACCCCCAACTTTCAAAGTTTTCCCATTTTCCCAATTAGAGAGAGGGAGAGAGAGAGAGACATTAGATGACCCATTTGGGAGGAAAAGGGGCCAACTGTCTCGTGTGAATTCTCTCAAAACATCTAACATTCAGTAAGCCTTATTTTTTAAGTTTTTATGTTACTCTGCAAAGGAATAACCTCCTAAAACTCTATTGCAAATGCAAACAGGAAAGAAACTACAGTATAGTTTTCAGACTGGAATGTGAAATGTCATGGGACCTTACTCACAACCATTATTTAAGAAAATAAACATTTAACTAAAATGTATAAAAGTTAGGGCCAAAGGTCTGAAAGCTTGAATTGAAAGACAAGCTGTTGGTTTCCTATTTTTTTAAAGTTTAATTTAACCCAATTATACTTATTGTGTCTTCTGCTAACTGTGATGCTTAGTCCTTAGTCCTGTCAGTCCTTACAAAAATTTACAATGGTTTTACTACAGTTAAAACAAAAAAAAACTTACTGTAGTAAAACCATAGTAACTACAAAATAACCATGGTTTTGACAACCATGGTTTTCAAAAACCATAGTTAAACCATGGTTAGTGTAGTCAAACCATGGTTTTGCTGATAGTAATCAATACACCAAAAAAACATAGTTAATTCCCCTTTACCACAATAAAACCATGGTTAATTTTGTAAGGGAGCAACTGGTTGTACAAAGTACTAGTTAGATGGCAAACTAGATTTCAGAAAGCTGTTTTAAATTGACATTAAAGCTTGCTACAGTTTTGTACGTAATCCTAGATTATTCTCTCAGCATTTTTTACATGAGATATCAAGTTTAACCCTTGAATGCATGAATGTTTCACCAATCATTACTACGTATTTGTGTCTTTAGCGACCCAAAAGATATGTAAATGATTTAAGGGTTAAAATCAACCATTCTTTCTAAATCCACAAAAGTAAAACACAACCAAGAGATGAAAGTAGTCTGGCAAAACATTGAGAAAATAGAATTTGAGCCCTGCACATTTTCACTAAGTCACAGAGGATTCAGAGCTCTGCTCCTCACAAAGGATGAAATTGTTCAATCTGGTGAGGCTATTACAGCAAGATGTTGGCATTTCCTTTTCTCATAGAGAACGCTGCTGTAAAATGTATTCAGACTTTCTCTCTCTCTCTCTCTCTCTCTCTCTCTCTCTCTAAGGAATTGGCTGTCCCTTCTTTCTAAGCTGTCAGACCTGTTTATCGTTATTTGTTGAAAGCATATAGCTTTGTGGAAAAACCGAAAAGGTGGAAAAATTGAAAACAGTAGAAAGACCTTGAACAAAAATGCGTCTTTGTGTGTTTTAGAAAAACAAACTGAGGGAGCATGAAAAAGATATGCGTAGAAAATGATTTCAATGTTTGTGTGCATCATTACGTCTCTTTAAAAATGAGAGCGTAGCATGCAGCTGATTCATGTCAGTCGGCTGTTGGGTGTACGCCAGTGCTGGAGTAGGCCAAATTTTCCCTCTGAAGTTTGGCGCATGAACAGACAGCCCTGTCTTTTACAGCAATAACCAATTCTATATGTAAAAATGGTACAGAGTTAATTATAAAGATGTCGTAACTAATTACCCTCTTTTGTGCATTAAAATCCGAGTGAAACATACAACTAACACAGCATTTTCTTTGTCTATCAAAACAACCGTTTCGTACATACAGTTGCCCACAGTGACAATAAGTCATAACAGCTCTTAAAAAGGAATGCTGAGGTTTTGTTTGGAAAGAGGACATATGGGTTTTTCAGCTCTTATAAGTCGTCTCCGTCTCCCCGTCTCCACCACTGTCACAAATGATTACACACACTCGAGCTTCACTGCCAAAAACATATTCATCAGGACCTCCCTCGACAAGAAGCTCTCAAAAGCACACTATTATATTAGCCGCTTGCCAAAACAGCCTGGCTCCACCAGTCCTGCCTTTTCTTTCTGCTTTAATGGAAACAGCTGTTGACGCTCTCTCCATTACTTTCGCTGGTCTGTGTTTGTTTAACCGTCTGGTTTCTTTTTCATATCTTAAGCAAATGTTTCTGAACGAGGTGTTGTAGCTATTTCAAAGGGTCTGTATTAAGAAATCCCATCTCTGAAGTTCTCGATAAGAACCATCTGTTGAACTATTCGAGGACTGTGACGTGTTTTCATCCTGGCTATCATATCATATATGTATGACAAAAACATTAAATGCATAACAGTCCTCAGTTTGAAGACAGCTTGACGTAATGGTCTGGTGATATTTAAACTGTCATACAAAGCATCTAAGATGAATAGAACAGAACTGATTTGGTCCAGTCTGAAGACCACATGGCATATTTAAACTCTGTGATGACCCCATTAGGCGCATGCTGTGGTCACAGTGATAATGTTGTTTTCGTTATTTCTGTCACACTGACCAACGCAATCTCATGCAATTCGTATGCATTTTATATGACCACATATGTGTTTGCTTTCGCACTGTAACATTGGGCCTGGGTCAGGGTAAATTATTGTTTTTTTATGGTAATCAGATGGTTTTGTTTAATTCACTAAGTGCAAATTCATCCGAATTAGCCAACTTTCGTGAGGGCAGGCCGCACTGAGAAGTGCAAAACTCCTATAATCTTCCAAAATAATTTTCTTGACTTCGCTCCTTTGTCATTCAAATTTTCAAGCATTGCTTGTCTTACTTCATGCAACTTTTTAAATGTTTTTTTATTTATTATTTTTCAGTTTGCTAACACAACCCAGCATGGGACAACCCAGGTGGAACTTTGATTCACTGGTGCTGTGGAACAAACTCTCTATCAATATAAAACAGTAAGGCTCAGTGCATTTAAAAGACTGGTTAGCGTTATGTCAGTGTTTACTTATACTTTTCTCAACAAGAAAAGCAATACAAGAAAAGTTTTTCATAGCAAAGTAGATAATTTTTTCCATGTGAGCTAAACTACATCATAGCTTGTGTGTCCCAGGAAACTTTGACACATTAAGCCTCTGTGCCTTTGATGATTAAGTGAATTCATGGTGGTCCCAAGCACAACTATTGCTCTCTTACTGTAAATAATTTTAAATTCTTGTTTAATTCGTAAACTTTTACAGTGACGTTTTTAAAGAACCTGATACAGCTGTTGCGCTGGTTACCTACATACAAAACCAAAACAGAATTCCAGCAACAGATTACATTTGTTATCTCATAAAGATAGCCCGAGGTACCTTAAACATAACCATTACAGCCCTTAAAAAACATTAAAAAAAGTAAATCACCTTATCATGGACCAGTGCTCACGTCACTTAATACAACTTAATATCAGCACAGTATAAAGTGTAATGACACCAGCCCCGTCTCTTTCATTAGGGCCATGTTTTTGTTGATTTGCTTGAGGAGAGGATCGGAGATGTAAATAAGCTCCCTGTTGCCCATTGTATCCCGTATCTCTCCCTCCCCCTTCTGATTATCATCTCGGCTGGAAAGTTCCCACGAGGCCTGAATGTTTTTTTACTATGGGCCAATCAGTGGCATGAAGGCAGGGTACTGTGAATGATCCATTGTCTACTCTATTGAGGGCTGGAGAGAGGGGAGGAGAGGGGAATTGTTTGGGCCCTGAGCTCACCATCCACAAATGAAGAAGAGTTTCTGAAGAGATAACAGAAGTTATATGTGGTCCTCTTTGTGAAAACCCAGCTAAAGTCGTTTTTTTTTATTTACTGTATTATATAAAATCATCATACACAATGCAAAGAACATTCAGTGAAAATATAACCTTGATATCTTTCATATTAACAAAGTAAGGCCATGTCAAAGATTCAAATAAAACTTGTGCTCCAGATATCATAATTAGATTGAGACTTTAGCCTGGATTGCACAAACAAGGCCACATATTAGCATTTTTGTTGGTGTGTGTGTGCGCGAGTGCAAAAAGCATTTTGGTATTGTTCAGTTTTTTTTATTATCTGTAAATTTATTTTAACACACAGATAATACCTAATGATTATTTTCTGTCCCATTTTTTAATTAGTGTCTTTTAAACACGCACGCACCTTGGAGCATCTTGGAGTTGATGGAGATTTGTGGGATGCACATTCAGGGCATGAAGCTCCCGTTCCGCCACATCCCAAAGATGCTCTATGGGGTTGAGATCTGGTGATTGTGGGGGCCATTTTAGTACAGTGAACTCATTGTCATGTTCAAGAAACCAATTTGAAATGATTCGAGGTTTGTGACATGGTGCATTATCCTGCTGGAATGGTGGTCATAAAGGGATGGACATGGTCAGAAACAATGCTTAGGTAGGTCTAAGGGGCCTAAAGTGTGCCAAGAACACATCCCCCACACCATTACACCACCACCACCAGCCTGCACCATGGTAACAAGGCATGATGGATCCATGTTTTCCATGTACGCCAAAATCTGACTCTACCATCAGAATGTCTTAACAGAAATTGAGACTCAGAAGACCAGGCAAAATTTCTCCAGTCTTCAACTGTCCAATTTTGGTGAGCTTGTGCAAATTGTAGCCTCTTTTTCCTATATGTAGTGGAGATGAGTGGTACCCGGTGGGGTCTTCTGCTGTTGTAGCCATCAGCCTCGGGGTTGTGCGTGTTGTGGCTTCACAAATGCTTTGCTGCATACCTCGGTTGTAACGAGTGGTTATTTCAGTCAAAGTTGCTCTTCTATTAGCTTGAATCAACAAGGCATTTTTGCCCACAGGCGATCACAAGAGGGGGTACATTATTAAAAGACATTAATAATTGAACAAATGTAGACATAGGACAGTAAATAATAATAAGTATGAACAACACTGCGAAATGCGATGAGCCAGACTCAAACTTGTGTGGCCCACATGTGCAGCAGAGCAGGGCTCCAAACCGCTAGATGACAACTCCAACAAACATTATTATTGATATTTCTAATAATGATAATAATGACTGCCGGCAATAAAAAAAAATAAGGGCGGTAAAAGCGAAGTATAATTTCTGTTGATATCAAAGGGGTGAATCTGTTAAAAGCCAAACAGGCGCACACACACGCACACGCACACGCACACGCACACGCACACGCACACGCACACGCACACACACACACACACACACACACACACACACACACACACAGAGCAGAGGAGAATAGAGAACATGGCTAAGGGCCTAACCACAATATCTAAATATTGACTGTACAACTTGTAATCATGTTTGGTTTGCGGACAGGGTGAAAATAAACAGCAGTGTGTGTGTGCGTGCGTGTGTTTTCTCATCTCATAATAGAAACATTGCATAAATGACATGCGTTTTCAATATGTTTAAAACACTCATAATTTAACACGAACAAATCATTAAACGAATTAGCCAAAACTTCTCTCATCAAGATGCTGTCCTTGGGATTGAAATGTGCGATTCTGGGCATATGGAGTTAATCAAAGGGATTCTTTTGCATTGCAATTGCTTGTGGTTTCAACACATGACGATATAAATCTTTTTGTGTGGGTGGTCTAGGAAAGCAAAGACCTTCTGCGCTGAAACAACAACAAGAAACGTTCTACTTTGACGGCATGCATGTGTTTAAAAATTTCATCCTTTTTCTAAATTCACATGTTGGCAACTACATTTCCTGATCATTCCAGTGGTGAGACTTCATTGTGCAATCATTCAAACAAAATACAAAGCATTTACGTGGGTCTGTGAATGCCATACCACCACTAAAAGCATACGTAACTTTAACATTGTTAATATGGATTTTTTTTCTTGACCTTTAAATAATACTATTCATTTACTCTACATTAACTGTCAATAGCCAACTTTTCTATATTCCCTATCACTTACAAAAAGCATTGCTGTCTGTACAGAAGAGCTCTTTTGTATGGCAAAATGGAGGAGTAATTGGGACTGCTTGTGTAAACCATCATGTGAAAGGAGGTTTTGGGATAGTGCCATAACACTTAACCCAAATGGCCCATTAATGCTGCTCTGGCACTGAGACTGAGAGGAAAAGAAAGAGGGTATAAAATGCTGTGTTATTCTTTTGGATTTACTTCCATCCAATGGGATTTGTTGGGGCCGAAGGGAGGAGCATGAGAGGGAGCAGAAAGGAAAGAGAGTGAATATAAATTAGCCGAGAAACAATCGTCCAAAGGAAAAACTGAGGTCAGATTGATTGGAAGGAAAATGTGAAACTGGGACTGGCTAAAATCATACAATGTCTAAATTGTAGCACACCACTAGTAAAGTTTGCCAAACACAGTCTGCATCATGTCTCTTTCTTTGACACACCACATTGTTCTTTAGTTTTTGATATTTAAAATGATTATACAGTTATGTTTAAAAAATAGCAGTGCAACATCATTCCCCTGATAAACCACTGCTACTATTAATATGTCTGCATTGCAAATGATTTACAGATGAAGTAGTGTAATGGAAAACAAAAGACCCATTGGTAATGATTTCTGAGTTATAGACTAATTTATTAAAAAATGGCGTAATCAAAATAATAGCAGTGTAAAGTTTCATCAGAAAATGAGTTCATTGTCCTCTATTAAGAAAGAGGGAAAGCAAATGTTTCACTCATTGTTATAAAATATATCTGCTGCTGAATTTCTAAGTAAAACGGACCATTCCATCATTGCTTAAAGGAACAATGCAATTTGATTAAAAAGTTGATTTAAGAGGAAATTACGTAAAGGAAAACGTATAAAGAAATGCAGCAAAAAGCACAAGAAAAGTACTGTGACGGTCAGATGACATCTGATTGAAGCTAAGCTGTTAGCAAGAAGCCCCCATAAAGCACCACTGTTAAAAAAAGCATGTGCAGAATCACATCAAGTGGCCCAAAGAAAAAGGTGTAATATTTTGTTGTCTGGTGAGAGTAAAATTTTCTTTTAAGTCTATCGACAAAAACTCAGGTGACCCCTGGATACTCAAAATTATGGAATTGGGATGTTTTCATACGTTTTTCTTGGGCCTATTTATCGTGTAGAAGGGAACATGAATCAGTTTGAACACAAAATCAAAATACTTGAAGAGATAATGTTGCCTATTGCAGAAGAGGAAATGCACCTAAAATGGGTGTTTCAAAAAGACAACAAACACACAAGCAAGAGAGCAAAATCTTGGTTCTAGACAAAAAGGATTGAGGTTATGGAGTGGGCAGCTCAATCCCCTGATCTCTCTTTGATTTCCTTTAAAAGAACAAGACATACTTGCAAATTTTGTTAATGCTTTGATTTAGAATTGAATGTATAATGTTCAATATATTCGAAATAAGGAAATAAAATCTATAACATTTCTGCACTTTTTTCACTTTAATTAGTACACTACTAATATATATATTGTTCATCTATTCATCTATATATATATATATATATATATATATATATATATATATATATATATATATATATATAGTTTTGTTCAAAAAATAGAAACTCTTAGATTAGATTTTAGAAACTCTTAAACAGTTACATCATCTCAATATTTAGCTCATCCATTTCATGTCACTTCATAATTCTCATTATAGAAGCAACAAAGCTCTACCCAATTGGTTATCCCTGCGCCGCCCTCTAGTGTGCATAAAGGTTAAAAGCATGCATTTGAATAGATGAACATCTTGGTGCACGAAAGGCTCCTACACCATCAGAAAAAATTCTGTCAATAAAGAAGTACATTGTAGAAAGGGTCTAATATGTATTATTTAGGTACAAATATGTATACATCTGGTACCAATATGTACACTCTAAAAATGGCTGGTTATTTTTTTATCCATAATAGGTCAATATTGGACAGAACACTCGGCTGGGTTAAAATTGACCCAATGCTGGGTTGTTTTAACCCATGGTTGCATTAAAAACAACCCAACAAAAAGTGTACGAGCGCAGCAGCTGGGTTGAACCACCCCCAAAAATGTTAACAAGGGGTTAAAACAACTCAGCATGGGTTAAATAATTTAACTTAAATTACAACCCAATGGGACCTATGCTGGGTTGCAAATAACCCAGCATTTTTTAGAGTGTACCTCCGAGGAACTAATATAAACTCAAGGTGCAAGGGCGTACGTTTTAAAAGGGTACCACCAACCCAGTGACAGACAGCTAGGACCACTTATTTTTCATAGTGTACAACACTAAATTTATGCATTTGCTGGACATTTGTATCTTAAATGCCTATAAAGTGTTTTTTTTTTTTTGTATCAGTATGTATGCTCCCCCAGGATTGAACCCATGATCTTTGCATTGCTAATGTAATGCTCTACCCCTCCAGCAACTGAAGAAGGTTGAAATACTAGATAAAAAAAGAATTGGAAAAACAAATTCCAAGTCCAGGCACACAGTAGGATGCATAAGCTTAAGGGATAGTTCACCTTAAAATGAAAATTCTGTCATAATTTACTCATCCTCATGTTGTTCTAAACCTGTATGAATTTCTTTTTTTCTGATGAACAAAAAAAAGATATGTTGAGAAATGATGGTAAACACACAGCAATAAGTGACCATTGAGTTTCATAGTAGGAAAAATATTTTGGACGGATTTTGCGATAAATGATGAAGAAAATATTTGGATAAATGATAGTAAGCACCCAGTTGACGGTACCCATTAAATTCCATCATATTTTTTATTCCTACTATGGAAGTCGATGGTCACTATCTGCTGTGTGTTTACCATCATTTCTCAAAATATCTTCTTTTGTGTTAATCAGAAAAAAGAAATTCATACAGGTTAAGAACAACATGAGAATGAGTAAATGATGACAGAATTTTAATTTTTAAGTGAACTATCCCTTTAAGAAGCCTTTATAGATTACCGAGGGCTAAAACATTAAAACACCAACGCGTATCGGCTCACTGGCCTTCATCAGGGTAACCCTCGATAATCAACTTCTTAACTTTTGCATCCTACTGAGTGACTGGACTTTGAATTTGTTTTTCCAATTCTTTTTGATGAACGGTTTACCCTTCCAAGAGCACCAGAAAATACAAGGGATAGAGCAGCGCTCCAGCTTCACTTTGTTTAGGGTTGAAATACTAGTTGAATAAGGCTGAGTTTGTGTGTATGGTTTTGTAAATGCAAAACTGTATGGAGCAAAAACACTGATAGTAATGAAAAACAATAAATTCAATAAAAAAATCAACATATAAAGGCAACTTTCACCATTAGCTACTGTCATTTAATAGAAAGACAGCATATTATTTTGTTATACAAACAACAGACCTGAATTCGGCTTAACATGAATAGATGGCATTACTGCCTGTGGGGTCATGATGAATGACTGCTGCAGTAAGGTTTGAGATTTGGTGAAGTAACACATGACCAGTAAATACAGACATTTAACATCTTCCCAAAGCTGGAGTTAGTTCAGTTAATTACACTTTTACCCATTACCTATCCACTGCAATGAAATAAAGAAATAAATTGAGTATTTAGGTCATAACTCTTATTATTCTTGTTTTATGGTTTAGGAAAATTAAGAAACATGTTTTGATGTTGCAGTAGGATTTACAGAACTACAGACTCTGCTATAGCACTGGTGTGCAAAAGAACAATGGCTGGTTTGTCGTAGCATTACGAAAAATCAATCAGTCGCTAAAATTAAGGATTAAAAATGAACATTCAGTGAGATTCACAAGAAACACTTTTAAGTGATCTAGTTTGGCTAAAAGTGGTAAGACTACTTACAGTGTCCATTACATTAGGTAAAAATGAATAAAACTTTGAGGGAGGATTGCAGCTTTAGATTTCATCATTTTTGACATATTGGAATTGGCTAAGCGCTAAAACTGAAAAGGCACATGAAAAATTAACTGAATGAACTATGAAAAAGGGTCAGTAACAGCAAGAAGCCACCTCTAAATGACTTTCAAACAAAACTCATTTGATTCATTCGCACAGCATTTTATCAGAGCCATTTTAAGACTCAGGAAAACGACAGCCACAGATGATTGATGTGCAAGCCAGCGCCTATGGACTCGGAGATCTGCAAAATCTATTTCTTAAAAGAAAAAATAAAGGCTTTAAGGCAACATTTCTTTGTGTCTGCAGTACATTTTCTGACTTGTAAATAAATGCAAATGAAAAAAAACTTCAAACTTCAACTTCATTCATTGTCAATCTTGGTGATCATCTACTGCTCATGCTTGCTGTAAAGCGAGTAGCCAAACCTTGAACCTCAGAAGAAACTATTTCATAAACCTGAAGAACAAAAACCTCAGATTGTTCGGATCATAAAAGCTACGGTCTCCTTCAGAATCTATGAATTGCAAAGTGTGTGAACGTTAAATGTGCAGTCTGCAAATGACTAAGAGAGAATGAAGCGTGTTGGTCAACCTCAACGTAAACGGCAATAAAAGCTAAAAGGAGGAAAACACTTTGGTCCATGCATTATCTAATGTGGTTGATGTTTAAAGTTTCTCAAATAAAGAGCACCCTTCTTCTTTTTCGTTGTTTCCCGGCTGCTTTTAAAACGCTGGGTATGTTGATGTACCTACTTTGTGTTTCTACCCATTCTCTCTCCAAAGAACCAAATGAATGCTATGGTCGGGCATGCTTGTGGCAAACACTAGGCCCGCGTCGTTCTTGCCATTCAGTCCATTGAGCCAAGAAGTGACGCCTGGTAAGAAACTAGAGCCACGTTTGGATTTGCGGTATTCCGGCAGTGGCCAGCGACCCACGATGGCCTCTGTCCTCAAGTCCATGACGTAGAGGTGTTTGTGGTCAAAGAGGAGAGCAAAGACCTCACCAAAACTAAGCAGAGAGACGCTGGAAGGGTCTTGATGTGGTTTGATGACTCTGTGTAAATGTTAAAACCATTAGTGTGTTAATTCAAAACACATGCCCTTTTGTAATGCATATATGCATAATGTGTTATATTTAATATAGAGTGCGATCCAGATGTCTAGTGAATGTTTTTCCCTTTACAAATGATATTATCAGCATAAAATTTTGAGTTAATTTTTGGTTTAAACTGATGTACCTGACGACATCAAAACTCGCAAAGTCCCATTGGTAGATGCCCAAGTCTGAACTACAGACAATGTAGCGGCCATCAAACTGCAATCGGGGCTGCAGGCAGACACTGCGGTTTTCTGACACGGACAGGGTCTTTAAACATGTACAGTTGATCTCACGTCCTATTGGCCACACCTGAATATAAACACATACAAATATTTTTAAATTAAAAAATTTTTTGCACACATGTTAAATAAAAAACTGCATAAATAATTCTGTGACTACCTTGATTTCATATTTATCAGCACTCAGTAGTATGTAGTCACCAGGACTGTGCATCATGGACTCCACTTGGCATTTCTGAAGGTGTACCTAAACCAGGGCATGTACAGTTAGACCAGTACGACGGAATAGAAAACCAAACTACTACAAACACGCACCGCACGCGCACACACAAAGTGGTATTCCTGTTAAATAGTGGGTGATAGTTAACCCAAAAATGAAATTCTGTCATCATTTACTCACATTCATATTGTTCCTAACCTTCAAGATTTCTTTCTTGTGTAAAAAAATTGTTGCTGGTTTTCCCTGACAAGGTAAAAAATACAATGTAGAGCAGTGAGGACCAGACACTTGTTTGGGTAGCAACACTCTTCAAAATAACTTATTTTGTGTTCCACACAATAAAGAAACTCATAAAGGCTGTTATGTAAATAATGACAGAATTTCAACTATCCCTTTAAGACAGTATTTAAGAGTTAACACTGCTCAAAATTTAACCATAACTATGTCACAGTACTGCTATTTACTGTATGTCTGTCTTCAAACAAAGATAATAAAGTGCACTACAGTATGGCATGGGCACCGATTACATGGGTGCTCGAGACACAAAATATGAGTGCACGTTATTAAGTGGGTAGAATCATGGTAACTTTTTGTAAGCTCTTATTTACAAATTATGCTAATTTACAAATCAGAAGTAATGTTATAATAAAAAAGATCTATCTAATAATCAAAATGTAATCAACTTTATTTCGAAAGCACTTACAGAAACTGTAGTTGATCAAAAGAGTGACTTTAAAAAAAAAATTTTTTCCGTTTTTATCTTTAGCATACTTGCGAAACACCGAACAACTCATCACGACAGCATCAGAATCATATCGTAGCCAGCCTCTTGAAACTCCATTATCTCCATACCTTTCTCACAAAACTTTCTTTTTTTATTTAACTCATCCCCCTTTTCGTCTGTGAGTTTTGTTTCAAAGGTTGGCTCACTCCCGGTAAATGTCGCCACATATCAGCTAATATGCAGCAGATAGCTACAGTACTAGCTAGCAACAGACTGTCTCTAGTGCTTCAAGTCTCGCGGCACTGTTTACCTTCCGTTCTGTGGCTAGCTCACCTCGTTCCCAGATTAGTTACTGGCAAACACATTATAATGCATTACTATTTTGGTATGAAAATCACCCGCCAGTGTGGCAGATAGCATTTTGAATTTATCCGCCAAACGGAAAATCTACCCGCATTTGGCACTTGGCGGGTGTTAATTCGGACCCTGGAACCCAGTAGTGTGTTCTGTCCAATAGTAACCCAGCCCTGGGTTAAAAACAACCCAGCATTTTTTAGAGTGTACCTTAGGGCAGGGATCTCAAACTTCCGCACTGGGGGCCATTTGCGGCCCACAACACCTTTTAACAATATAACATCATTTTAATTCACTTTGATTCATATTCATTTGATTTAAACGTTTAAGGGTTCGTTCACATGTTGCATCTAACAATGCGTGTTAAAACGAGTCAAGGCATTTCCGTGATGGCGAGGATAATGGAATGCATGATGAGATTTTAATCCTCATCTGAACCTCGCTTCAATCATATCAGTGTCATCATGCAATTACTTTGTAGTGTTTGTCCAAAGAAGATGTGTTACTTCCGGATGGATACTCAGCTGTTACTTAGAGAAAAGCTGCGGTGGGGTTAGTTCACATCAGGTCTCAGCTTTTAATGTAAACACGTTACATTAAACACATAGGGAGGCAGTAGATGTAATGCAATATTAAACTACAGAAAAGAGCCATCAAGTGCCCAGGTTAAGAAAAGAGGAAAGATGAGGAGAAACGTACAAAGGATAAAAGTATGTATACTGCTATATATAATGACGTATGATATTTTGATTACCGGTATGTAGCTTGCTATGCAATTACACATGGAACAGTATTGTTTTTTGTCCAACATTGACTACTCATTCAAAAGTTTTAGGATCACTTTTCCTTATTAATATTTTCCCACATATAATAGCAAATTCATTAAAACTGGAATAACAGAGATGGAACATATGGCGCTTTTCCATTGCATAGCACCCCAGTTTGGGTCAGCTTACTTTTGGGAGCTTTTCCATTGGGTGCAGTACGTAGCACCCAATACTTTTTTCATACCACCTCGGTTGGGGTTCCAAGTGGTAGATCACTGATTGGTCTGAGAGAATCATCACTACCAGCATCATCGCTATAATGTAAAAGATTAGCTTTACCTTAGTGCTAGCTTGCGCTGTCTCAAGCAAACATGTTGTCACCTGTGCTCTGCTAAGTTCCCAAACTCCCTTTTAGCGATGAAAACATCCACAGGTTGAGAATCAGGAACACCAAAAAATTTTTTTCCAGACTTGCAGTTTGTGGCGAAACATTAGCAACGAGCACGTCCACAACATAAATGCAACTTTAATAAGGCTATAATTTTGTGGCGGACTGAGAAATAAATAAATATATGGGAATGTACAACAACGCTCCCACTTGTATGAAGTCAAAGCAGCAGGCAGAGCAAATATAACGACACGCCAATAATCCCTCCCACTCTGAAGTGTTACTTAACTCGATGGAAAAGCTAACCAAGCCAAAGTGAGTTGAGCTGACCCGACCTGACCCAAACCAAACCAAACCAAACCGTGGAGTACTATGCAATGGAAAAGTGCCAATAATTAAGTCAATACTATGACTGAAAAATATCCAAAATAAATCAAAACAGAAACCCTTTCTGCTGGTAAATTATCTTTATAATAGTTTATAAATGTATACAGGTATCAAATTAGTTAGTTTAGTGCAAGGTTTTAATATTTAAGATAAAGTTAAGAAAAGATTAACTTAATTTTATAAAATAATGTATATTAAAAAGTAGGGGTGACCCCGAATAGTCGAAGATTCGATGCATCGATAGAAGAAGCCTGATTCGACTACCAATCTCACAGTCGAATCGTTGCAGATGTGTTATGAAATGAGGATTATTCAATTTTGGCCGTATATGGGTGCACACATTATATGATTTTACATATAACAGCTTTCTCACAATATATTAATATACTGCATATTATGATAGTGCTGCAAATAATATGTGAAGTAGCAGCTTTCAATAAATATTTTTAAAATGCGTTAATAAATCCAACAACCCCTATGACCGGGCTACACCTACATAAGAGGTTTCTATGTTAATAAACCATTGCCTCTTTGTTTCTACATTTAAAAGACAAAGCTGGCAAATTATATTATGCCTTTCGTTCTTTTAATAATTTCTATATTTTATTTTATTTATAAATCACTCTGGGTTATCTGATTTAACTATTTGGCTTGTGTTTTGTTTCTGTGCACTTGAGGCATTTTGCATATTTGTTCTGCACTTTGTTACTTCTGACCTTATTTTATTAAAAAAATTGTATTTATTATAAACGTAAATTCTGATCTAATTTAAGTATGTACATTTTGGATAGCTTTTCGTTGTATCGATGTTGCGCTATTGCGTGCTGGCCATGCTTGCGCATGTTATTTAGCCGAACAGGCTAGGTGCTCTGCGTCTCATATTTAGGAGTTCATCAAACTAAACATTAAAAAAACGGATGTTTTTCGACGAGTATAAGTTTTTAAAATGTATTTAAAACAGAGTGGTTATCTTGTCAAAAGTTAAACTACAAAACAGGTAAGCCGTTTCTTTTTTCGGTGATGAAACGGAAACTAGTATCTGCACCGAACCTATTTCTGCCTGACACGAATGTCTTTCTTGTGATTTAATATTATGGTCGGTCGGTGTTCACTTTCAAATGATAGCAAAGAGATTCCTGAAATAAATAATATCATCCGGTCTTTCTGTATCTAAAGTTAATACAGAGATGATCAAAGTCAAAGCAAGCAAGCAGGTATTTCTGTGCTAAATAATAATGCGTAGTGTCTATAAAATCATTAATTTTAGTGTTTTTCTTGTTATAAATTAACGTTTAATGAATTGTATATAAAGATTAGTTTTTATCATTTACAGTCACAATCACAAATTATTTGTCATTTCTCATTTGTCGGGTTTTTTTGGTCATGACTGCTTTGACGCGCTAAATCTCCAAATTAAATAAAAACACTTAATTGTAGCCGGAGTTTCCAAGGCAGGATCACCTTTGTTATTTTTTTAGGTTTAGTTATCAAAATGTATTTTTGTGTGATGTTCTGTAGATCGTGGCTTTAAAACGTTATGAGGAATAATTAAACAAATGTTGCCTTACATTTTACCTTAAAAAAATATATATATAAATGCATCGTCAGTTTTGTCTTCGTTTATTACTTGAAAGACAGTTTTGGTCACTTTATCAGAAAGTTGTTTATGTGTGCTGCTTGTGAAAGAAAATAAAAGTTAACAATTTGTACCTGGTCTGGCCCCCTCCCAACCCATGCACACAAATATAGATGATTCGACTATCGTGGACTATGGAAAGATTCGACAATTCTGATTCGAATATGTAAATCCTTAGTCGAGGACACCCCTATTAAAAAGATAAAAACCACTGCTTATATATTTTCAAATATTATTATACATTAATAGAATTTAAACAGTAAATTTACAAAAATATTGTACTTTTTTGAATGTTAAAATAGCTCTGCAGCCCTCCGATGAAATGTTTCCAAGCCAGTTTGAGTTTGAGACCCCTGCCTCAGGGGGTCAGACTTCTTGACTCTCCGTTTAAAAAAGAAAATCCTAAAGTTAGTGGAATGGGGATCACGCAGGATTTTGTGGTTCCATCGCTTATTATTTGGTGGATAAACCTCGTGCTAAGATTGGACATATTTTTTTCTGTTGTTTGTTTTGAATACTGCACACGACAGAGGCGTCACCAGGTTTTTGCATAGAGTGATAAATCGTACCAGCAAACTTTGAGGTCTAAATGCATACAGGTTGGCAGGTCTGCATATAGTCAAATTACAGTCTTACCTTGGTGACCCACTCAGTGTGTCCTGTGAGAGTGTTGACACAGGTCCCTGCAGACAGCGACCAGACTTTTACGCTAAAGTCTGCTGAACCACTGACCAGGGTGTCCAATTCATCATTGTAGTCTACACTGAATACTGCAACAACAACACATTTTTATTTAGTGCACATTTTTTGCTGATGCAATGCCACAAAATAACGTCTATGACAGCAAGCAAGCTAAAAAGACATTAACACCTATAAATACTGCAATGATCAGCAAAAATCAGAAGAACAAAATAAGTGGGGAAAGCCAAAACAATTATTAAAGTACATTTTTCTTTGTGAAAAAAAACTTTCTAGCAGAACTTTGAGAGCTTGCCACCAACCTGCACCTGTGTGTCCTCTGAACTGTTGGATTTTGGCACCGGTGCTCCATTCCCAGCATGCTATGGTGTTGTCAAAAGATCCAGTTACTAGTTTCTGCTCATCAAATTTGACAGTGGCACAAGTGTGTGTCTGGATACCGTAGATGCACTGCCCTGTGCGAACATCCCATAGTTTGGCCGACAGGTCATCAGAACCTAAAGGAACATATTTTTGTGATTAGTCAGCTTATTAAAGACCATCAGCGTTTAGGTGACCTATCATTTTTATTTGTCTATAACTGCATTTGGTTACCCAATCAGTGTTCCTCCAGAAAAAAGTTGGATAATCTAACATACAACACCCCATGGTTCAGTGTCAGATAGCAAATGTGACCTACAAACCACAACCCAGCTAGTTCAGCGAGTAAAGCTGGTTCAGCATTTACATATAACAGTAACTTAACATACAATCATGTGATTAACTTAGCATAAACATCATTTATCAAACCAAGCAATCAATTTATTGTGGATTCATATCAAGCATACATGAGGAGCACAATAGCAATTTTTTCCCAGCTATTAGGTTAGTCATATTAAGCCAAATGGATAAAACAGTGTCTAAATATCATGACTGTATCATTCAATAGTGAGTTTGTCAATAAAGTAAAAACACCTGTGCAAAGGAGCCCATCCCGATAGTAGAGAGCATATACACGAGCACTGTGTCCAATAAGTGAGCTCGTCTCAAAAGCATCTTCCTCCCTTAGCTGCTTCATGCGTAGTTTGGCCTTCAGGTAAACTCCCTTCCAGTGTGCAGCATCCTGGATGGACTCATCAATGTGCCAGCCAAGATCTTGACACACACGCTGCCAAATTTCTGTACAGCCATTGATGACCTTATTCCACTGTTTGCACACCAGACAGCAGGTGAGCAGGGTTTGTGGGTCTAGCCAGCGAAGAAGGTAGAAGGCCAGCTCTAACGGCAACAGACGCAGGAAATCACGCTTAAGGAGTGCTTCCAGCCCATTGGACAGGTGTCGCAGCTGGGCAGCACCGCTCAGTGAGATAAGGTGGTCCAGGGATTGGTTGCGCTGTTGGTCGTTTAGCGCCAGGAAGGAGGTGGATACTGATTCCAGCCACCCCTCGAAAGCCGCCTTCTCCATGGGCACATGAGGGCGTCTACCTGTTGACAGATTACATGAATAGGTCAACTTATCAGTTAAGACTTGTTTGCAACAAATACTGGATTATTGCACTGAGGTTGAAACAAAGAAAAACAATGCACCTTCTGAGTTTGACTACAACCTCAGGAGAATTTAATCTAATGCTACAAACTGTGAAGATGTCGAGGTTTCTGACGTATTTTTATTAATACGACAAGCTAAAACCAGCATAGATTGTGACAGGCTGTCAGTCCCTGGAATGCGCCTAGAATGCTCTCGTTTCTAAACACACTTCCCAAAACAAAGTTGAAAGCTTGCTAACCTTATAAAACTAACTTATATCATTAGACTTCTTACATCAACCCTTTAAGGCGGATTTAACACTAACATTTGTGGAAAAAAACTACCCCTGAAGTGAAAAACAATAAAGCCATTAGTAAAACACTTACCATTTCCAGTAGAATCAGTGCAAGGAAAGCGCTAGCTAACTTAGCTGCTTAAGAACGGCGCTAGCTTACAGGTGTCAACACAAATCGATATACAAGAAGAAAAACTTTCGTTTTTGCAGTTGAATCACAATCCGGCTTTATTCGGTAACAATCTAATTTTAACAAAAAGCTAAACCGGGAAACTCATGCTAGCTTGCTTCAAGCAAATCACCAGAGTTCAGAGCTAGCATGATAACAGTACCTGCCATGTAAGTTACACATAACGGAAACCGATCTGACTCGGGAAATTCTCGTACTTTCTATTCGCTTACATTTTAATGGCTATATTATTCCTGAACGTAACATTATACGTTGAATCTAAAGGACACGTGCTGTTTTTTGTTTTTGTGGAGCTAGCTTGTTAGGCTAAGATAAGGAGCCTCCGTTAGCAATGTGAGCGACAGGAAGTTGCAGGATGAGAGCGACTGGACAAGAGCGGGAGGAAGTCAGGGGGAGTGTCCGCTGCTTGTCATTCTTCAAAGCAGGTTACTAAACATGATTTTGGAGTTCTTATATATAGCTTACTGTTAAATAAAATTTATTTCAGGAGTCGAACACCGAACAGTCTTCTGCCACCGAGTCGAAGTGCAGCAATCTCCTTCTCTTTATGGCGCCGGGAGAACCAAAGTGACACACACAAGGGTACATCTCAGTTGATTCTCCATTTATTATTTGACAAACAAGCACTTATGTGCCAACATAGCCTTGAGAGTTGGTATGAAGCAGTAGCGATAAGAAACTTCCCATCGGTTATCAGAACAGAAAGTACTGTAAACAGCTTAAAGATAAAGGTTTACTGAGCAAACCAAAGTTCAGTGTTTCAATCATAAGAGCCATGTTATATATTAATATTTTACACTTACAAAAAAATATTAGTATATTAACCTATTACGATGCAGAAACTGAATTGTCTTACGTTTAAAGGGGTCATATCTGACTTTTTTCACGTCTTAATGCTATAATTGGGTCCCCAGTGCTTCTATCAACCTAGAAAACGTGAAAAAGATCAACCCAGTAATTTAGTTTTGGTAAGCCATTTTCTGCAAGCATGTGAAAAATTAGGTCCTTCAGATTTCGCCTGTTTTGTGAGGTAGGTTGCAAGGCCAATACAATAATACCACCCATCTGCACTATCCAACCACTGTACTGCCATTTAGTCATAGAAAAAGAGATGTAATTGACAGCACAATTTAGTTCAATTGCAACAAACAACCATCATAGAGATCAGTGTTTGCATTTCATCAGCTCATTGCAATTTAAAGGACACACCCCAAAACGGTACATTTTTGCTCAGTCCTACAAAGTGGCATTTTAAACATGCTATAATAAATTATCTGTAGAACATTTTGAGCTAAAACTTCACATATGCACTCTGGGGGACACCAAATATTTATTTAACATCTTAAAAAAATCTCATAATATATGACTCCTTTAAAGTAAATAGTTAATGCATATGTGTGGCATTTCTTTCCATAACCAGCAGGGGGCAACCTGCGGCAACACACTGAGAAATAAGTTCATGCTGGTTGCTGTCCAGAGTTCAGAAGCAATGGGATAGCTTACACCAAAACATTGCAATGCAAACTGGCTAATTGGAAAAATGTGTCTTATTCCCTTGTTGTCAAATGATTTGTTTCCTAATCCAATGTTTATCAAAGCATCAAGACAAGCTACAATATTTTAACATTTTCATTGAACAACAACTTAAATCTGTCAGTTGTCACTCAAAGTTGTAACTTTTTCACTTACCAGCTAATTCGGCAAATTAATTGCATACATACATAAATAAATATACTATATATACCAATACTGATATCATTCATGCTATTTACTATGTTTTTTCTATACAGGTTTCATATTGTTTTGACAAGTATTCAATAATTTAACAAATAGAAAAACTTTTTAAAATTGTATATAAAGCAACACTCAGTCAGTGCCTTTAAGCAGTTTGTTAAATTTGCCTTATTCTTGCTATAGCAAATATGCCAATGGTTTTGGTTTAAAAGATGCTTTAAAGGAGCCACACTGAACCTGTTTCCATCCTTCCATACTGATACCTGTTACGAAAATGTCCACGAGATGTGACATGACAAGAGTGAGATGACCCTAATTTTAATGGGTTGGGGGTATCTTGAACCAAGCTGCACATTAAAATTGTTGGGGCACCTGGTGGGTGAGCCCAGATAGCAAGAAAGTATTGATAACTGGTCAAATAAGTCTACATTGTTCTCAATTGGTAGTGGTTATGATAAATATGTTCAAGTAATAGCAGCAGTAAGTGCAACCTTGATTGTTTTATTGATTTAAAGTGCACCTATTATGGCCTTTTTACAAGATGTAAGAACAGATGTGCCCAGAATGTGTCTGTGAACTCTCAGCTCAAAATACCCCACAGATAATTTATTATCGCATGTCCAAAATGCCCCTATTTGGATTGGAGCAAAAACGCACTGTTTCATTAAATGCAAATGAAATACAGCTCCTCACTTCCTTACAAACAGACACTGAGCGTTTTCAGTTAAAATAGATCTGATTAATACAGTCTGAGACAATAGTATCTACTGGACAGAGTACACAACTCGCTGAGGGTGGAAACATTGGTAATGCAGGACTGTAACGGCACATTCACACAGGGCGTAAGCGTTAACGCTTAACGGAAGGCTTGTCTGAAGCGTGGCCAACAGTCAATCACAGTCCGTTTTCTCAATATGCGTTCTTGTCTGTACTTGTGTTCTTGCGGACTTGTGAAACGTCATCAGTCGCGGCCCAAGTACTGTTCCAATTTAAAGTTCGCATCAAGCCCAAGTTCACATAAAATCCCCGGATGTGTTCTTGATCCGCCCATTTTATCGAGGATGCATCAGAGGAGACTTGTGTGGACTTATGACAGCGAAGTTTCCCAGAATGCATTTCGTGTCAGGAGTTCGTTCTTCCGAGTCTGAACTTGCAAGTTCGAACTACGAAGGACACAAGTCCGAGTTCGGCGTACTTGGTATTGAGAAACGGCTACAGTGGCCGCTACACATGCTCCGTTCTTCCATTAACGTAATTGGCTGGCTCTGCCTAGGTTATTTGCATAAGATCTGATTGACTGACGCACGCGTTGCGGCTTAAAAAATTGAGAAATGTTCAACTTCTGCCGTGAGCAACGGCACTGACGCGGCGCCGACGGATTCACAATTCAGTTCGGCAACGCATGACATCACCCATTAAAAGTGAACGGGAAGCGTTAACGCTTATGCCCCGTGTGAATGCGCTGTAAGCAGGCGGGGCTTTAGAATCAAAACGACATGTCTAATGAGAATACTTTGGTATAATGAGGATAATAAAAAGGAGCGGACTGATTTTTTTCATTGTAGGGTGGTTTTTTCACACATTGCCAACACACATTATATCCAAACACCCTGTAAATGTGCATTTTGCATAATAGGTGCCCTTTAATACATATGCCAGATTCTTTGATTCTAATAAATATAAAAACATAGGCAGTCAGTTCAAACCCATTCCATATACACTCTCCACAATTAAATGGTTGGTGCCGAATTTTTTAAATCTCTTTTAGTGCCTTTAATTTTCTGTACCATTTTACATTTTTTCATAAAAAATTTTTCCATGATTAAAATCATGTTGAACTAATTGAATAATACAAAATTGTTTAACACAAGCAGTGACTGAAGGTCGGGCAATCACTAAATCTTTCCATCTCCATGTTTGGTCCTTTTAGTCTGGAATCAGCAGTTTCTGAAGGGGAAGGATTGTCAGGATTTATGATTAGAGTTAATAGTCAGGATATTAAAGTGGCTTTTGATTAAACAGATAACTGATTTTCTTGGAAAGTGAGTTTCAGAGATGCAAAAGAGCAACTTTAAACATGTTGTTGTTGCAGGCAAAAGAAAATGTATGTTCTAGGTATGCACTGAAATATCGGCATATACATTCAGCAGAAAAAAACTATTTTCCCACTATTGGACATGACAAGGGTAGATTATATCCTGGCAATTGGAATAAAAAAAAAATCAGAACTCATATTGTCTGATTATTTTAAATTGGGTGACAATGAGAACAGAATTGCAGTTTGTATGCTCTGGACTTCTAGGATTTCAACATAATAATTTAAAAGGGGACAGAGAATGAAAAACCATTTTTACCTTGTCTTTGTTGAATAATGGTAGTCTACCCGCATTCACGAACATACAAAGAGTGCTAGACATGCTAAACATCTCAGTCTCATAGAAATTCCTCTTTTAGAAAACGGCCAAATCTGAAAAACTGATGCTTATGACATCACAGGCATCTCACTGCCCCTCCACTTTAAAATAATTGGCTACATTTTTTGAGTGGCAGCAAAGTCAGCCAATCAGTAATGAGATTGCAAGTTAAGCCAGTAGAGGGAGCCAAATAGGTGCAAAACCACTTGTTTAAAATCCCCCACCCTATAGAGCTATCTGAGAGAGGTTTTAAGGAAGCTTCTAAGACATTACAGACCCAAACAAAAACAAATTTGTCTACATGTCACATCACAGAACAAGGATAAATACCCCGTTCAGTCATTCTATGTCACCTTTGAAACAAGGAATTAAAAAATTTCTTTAACTATCTGTATCAATTGATATCGGTAGACGTCATTGTTAGTAATTGAAAATCTGTATCAGCAGATATTTTGTTTCGGTGCATCCCATATTCTTAAGTTCTTAGCTGTTGTGTATTTCATTTGAAATATGTACTGAATAAATAACCGTTTTTTTATGTACCCCATTAGATTTTATGTCAACTATGCCTTACACAACCCAATGAGACAGAAGACATTTATTAAAAAAGCTTTTATTTATCTAAAAAGACTTCATTAACATTGACATGATACAGTACATTACTACATGATGTGCTGTAGAATTGTATGCATGATATTTCATCTACTGCAGCATCTGTATGAAAATAAAAACAAACTCAGCAGTGAATTTTATAAATTAGGATAGATTGAGCAATGATAATCACATTAAAACAATCTTTAAAATGTAGCACTTAAAAAAGTTTTTTAAATTCAAAGTGGTAATGTTAACCATGCCCTGTCAATCTTACCAGAAATCAAAACATCAACTGATGTGTGCATGTTTGATGCTGCTGATAAGAGCTGCTATCCATATGATGTGATTTCATTCATTCACACAAATCAAATGTTCAACACAATCGCTCTATGCCAGAAGCACATGTTTGCATGTGTTGATTGCATTATACAAAGGCCCACACTATCACAACAGCACGGTCAATACTTTAGCACAATACTTCAGTAAAATAGCATTATATTTCACATGGTATACAAGGAGATTGCAGCAAGAGATGCTCAGCCAAAAAACAGGGCCATGTCAGATACTCTCACTCTCAATTGAATACAGTTTCAAAGACATGGCTGCCAAGGTGGTTTATTGTTTGTTGTTGTTGGTAGTAAGGTAATATAAATAAATACAACCAAATGGCATTTTGCTCAATGACAACTCCAATGCCAAAGTACTTTAGGTGCAATACTTCATCTTTGTTCATCATGTAATAAAAACCAGACCAAATCCAGCGAGGTCCATCTTATCACTCATGACAAAGACCACAAGAATATAAGGAAATTGTTCACTGCAGATTATTTCAGTTTAACATTTAATAACACTGGTGTATATGTCCTTAAATATATTTTAGTCATTTCAAATTAGATCTCATCAGAGTTCTATAAGAGTTCGTGTTGTCTTGATCTGATATCTGTTTTCCAATGACAGTGGAGAGATGAGTGATTGACAGCTGATCCACTCTCAAGACAACGCCAACAATCCACTTCTGCAGTCCAGGTCTGAGAGTTTGAGGGATTCTACATGACAGGTCAGCTTTGCTCTCACAGTGCCAGCAGAATGACGTAAATGAATTGAAGTAATTACCTAGATGAAGACATGATAAAAAAAGTTATGTTTATTTTACATTATATAATAATGAATAATTAATCAGATGATGTAATGTATGCAACAAAGCTTTCCAACATGCTGTAGACACAACTGATCTTTGCATTATATCAGACAAGTAATAGAGCCAGTCAGTTGTGAGGTTTCAAACAGATTAGTTTCTGCAGAGATGCAGAGATTTCAGTATTTACAGACTCAAAAACTCAGTATAAGAAAATTTATTGTTTCTTTTGTTGACATTATATAACATTACTAAATTTTATGATTCTTAAAAGTCTGAAATTACTTAAAGGTCACATTCTTTCTGATCCCATTTTTTAAAAACCCTAGTAAGTGTGTAATGTTGCTATAATAGCATAAATAATACCTGTAAAATGATAAAGCTCAAAGTTCACTCCCAGGTGATATATTTTCTTTAACAAAATTCGCCTTTCAAAGCCTACAGCGAACGGCCGGTTTGGACTACAGCCCTATACTTCCTGCTTTAATGAATACGTCAGTCGCCAGCTATAAGCTAACGGCAAGCTAAGCTGCTATCGAATCAAAACGAACAAAAAAACTACACAATTAGAACTCGTTACGTATTTCTGAAGGAGGGACTTCATAGAACAAGGAATACATCAGCCTGTTTTGAGGACAGTGAAAACAGCGCTATAGAGATAAGTAAATTGTGTGAAAAATACGGCGTTTTTTTACACGAGAAACATGAATACATGTTATATTGCGCACTGTAAACACAATCAAAGCTTCAAAAACACAGAAAGAATGGGACCTTTAATAGTTAAAATTATATACAATAAGTTCTGTATGTTCCTAACTTGTTCATGTTTGAAATCGACAATTTTTATTGCATTGCTGTTGTTTTAATTTTGCAATGAAGTGTGTAGAAAGTTCTTTGTACTGAGCAGTGTTTACATTGCTTCTGCACTGCTTCTGAGTCTAACTGATCTCAAATGCCATAGGGAAATACAAAAAAAAATCATAATAATTTTATCTCCATAATAAAATCAGAGGATTTTTTTATGAATAATTAATATTTTGCTGTCGTGATTCTGTGTGCCTGAGACTGCACTGTAGGCCTACTCTGTGGGTTGCACCAACAAGGATTAGGCTTAAATCTGGTTTACATTAAGGCTTATTTAATAATTCTGTTGCACCAAACTTTAAATATTGTTTAAAAATAATCTGAGTTGTATTTAAAGCGTCATTTTGATCCAGGTTTAAATTTTACAGTAAATCTAGATTATCTTTAATCCTGTTGCTCCACTACTCCGTTAAGAAATAGATCATTTATAACATTTTAAAATGAAACTAATTTAAATTAAACTTGGAACAGCAAACCCTAAAATTTGCTCTAAACTTTGCTTAATTTAATCCATAAACTTTTAGTTTAAATGTGTGATATGAATAAATAGTGCTCATAAACAGCTGTTTAAATAATATCCTCTAGTCTATCGAAATGATTGGAGGCTTGCACCCGAAAACAGTATAGCTTACGCCATGACTTAACCAGAAGATTATCATTTGGAAAAATGGAATACACTACTTACTAAATGCCACTTTGAGATACTGTTGGCTTAAACCAGGCCATCGTAAAGGGAGAGTGCCTGTACAATAGAGGGGTCTGCCTTTGACCCCTCCTGAAACTCCTGGAGGGTCAACAAACCATCTGCATTCTGGAAACAACAAAGAAAGACAGATATTCATACAAAATTCCGACCACACCGTGGTGAGGAATAAGCAAGAGCCTGTGCAGATTAGTCTTGTTTTTCTTCCGAGCTGCATATCATTTCAAAGGCTCTTACTATCAAAGCTTACCGAAGGCCAGTGGACTACCACAGAAAAGTTTCAATTTAACATCTTTGATGTGACGTTTTGTGTTTGTAGTGCCTGTTGAAGGACAGCCTTTCTGAAAATCACCAGTGTATAAGAATATTTAGAATACTAAACAGGAAGTCATGAGAGTTGCTGTTTTTAAAATCCTAACTGAAATTGAGTTATTATTACTACCTTGAATGATATGGGGTACTAAGTGTAGATTAATGATAAAAATGAATGAAAACTATATCTGTTTCTCAATCCAATGACTGCAGCCTCCGGAGGTCGCATTTGTAGGCTGCATACGTCATCTTATTTCAGAATATTAACTATTGTAAAGTTTATTATTATTATTAGTCAATTATAAATTGTTGTAATATTCTTATGAATTGCAAATGTAATGCCCAGTTAACTTAAATAAACCAGGCTTGATGACGTATGCAGCCTGAATATGCAACCTCTGGAAACCTCAGCCTTTGAATTGAGAATATCAGGCTGCAACATAACAAAATTGTAAAAAGTGAAGGGGGTCTGAATACTTTCTGAGTGCACTTTAATTACAGTAAGGGGAAGCTGAGAGGTAATGAGCAACTGTTGGCTCAAAACACAGTCTACAAGACTTTTATCATGCTTAAGACCTTATTATATCCCCTGTATACTGTACATTTTGCTGGGATGTGACAGCACCAATTTCTATTTTAAATAGACAGCAAAACTAGACCCTTGTGTGAGTAAGTGGCTGAGGTAAAATCTACATTCATCACACGCTCAGCTAGATTGGCTGTAAAATTCTTCCTTTTGTAACTACAAATTGCAGTAAAGAAAACCAAGACACATGGAGGTGGAAGACAAAACAAATATGTATATGCAAAATAAATACAGTAAGACACCTCACCTTATCCATCATAGCAAAGATGCGGTCGACTCTTTTCTCTGGCGTGTTTTCCTCCTCAGGAAGTTCAACTGTATTCCCCTGAAAAACAAGATGTAATTCCTGAGACAAAGATACAGTGAGACATATGACGAGTTTGGTTCCAAAACACAATAAACGCCACAAATATCGCCAAAATCAGTATTGTATCAGGTCAGTATTAAAAAGTAAATTCTTCAATTTACGCAAAATTCGATATCCGCCGTGTTATTCTGTCAGCTTTTCTTCCTTTTTTCCAAACTGCGACAAACACCAGTCTTTCTTCTCTGCATAATGCGATAAATCCCCTTAACCAATCACAGCACACCATTCCACGCATTGTAAACAATAAAGGCGGCACTTTGAATACACACAAAATCCTAGTTTTTCTAATCTACTTTGTACTTCGTGATCAAAAAAATAAATAAAAAAATACTACTTTTGATGGCATTGATAAACCTGTGGCGGGGACGGGCACTCGAGGGAAGTAAAATAGCCAGCTGTTGCTTGTTCTCACAAGACAGCATCAAGCTTCTGTCATGCTAACACATTGACCTCAGCGAATCTTATGAAAAAATGTCCATTATCTTACTTAAAGTCAACGAAAATCAAGCAGGACCAAAACATTTAAAAGCTGGACGCTGTGGAAAAAAGTTCAGTGACACCGTCCCACGTAAAACAGCAGCAATGGCAGTGTTCTTAATATGACAAAGTAAGTGTTTTGATTAATGCCATTAATGTTTATTTTTTTAATCAGTGTATACCACTAGTCAAGTAAATAAATATAACATGGCAAAGATGAATGCACATTTATATATTGATTACTCCATTTGGATTAATTGCGTTTTGGAACCAAACTCTTCATATACATCTGACACAAAGCAAACAACTCACCACCATTTGGTAGATGGCATCCACGATGTTCAGCATCTCATCTCGGGTTATGTAGCCATCATTATCGAGATCATACAGTTTAAAGGCCCCTGTGACAGCAACAAGTAGGCACATTAAGAAAGCGCTCTCTTTCTTTCTTTCTCTTATCCTTTTATTATCATTTATTATGATACACTTATCTATTCGTCAGTCGTGATAATAAATTAATATGATTAATAAGTAGCAGATTTATCAAGCACATGCAAAATTGTGCAAGATTTATCTCTCATCCAGGATTTTATTTCTACACAAAAATTCACTACCTGAGACCAAAATCGGTTGCACTTTATTTTACAGTATGTGCACTTATGGTTTACTTACCCAAACACAATACTGGTAACTACATGTATTTAAGCCAATTGGTGTAAATTTGAGAAAGAATTCAGGCCTTACATCTAAGTTTCTCATCCAATGTCCCTCTTGATGTGACAGACAGAGCTTGAATGAACTCGGAGAACTCAATGCGTCCATCCTGCAGAAACATAACAGTGAGTACAGTGAAACTTTCTTATAGTTTAGCGAGCCCGGGGTCATTGGTTCAATGCTAAGAAAATGTACATACTTATTAGACGTACAGCGCGAATGCACTTTAGGTAGCTTCGGACAAAAGTTGCCTTTTATTAAAAAAAGGCTTAATTTTATGATGTTTCAGCTTTACTTGAACATTAAAGAGACATCAAAGATTGCAGAGTGACACAGCAAAAAACCTGCAATTACATATAAAAGCAGTGGGGAAGGCAATGCTGTTATCTTGGCTGTGTTTGACACCATCTTACAGAAGGTTTAGAGCATTAGAAATGTCATTTTGACATTTTCTTTTGAATAGTGTGGAAGATGTAACCGAGAGTCCTGCTGAGAATCTAGAAACATCTAATGTAGTCTATTAGGGCATCAGTGATTCATACACATACACACAAAAGCTCAAACACATCTTTTTGTCTGTAATATTTTGTATAAAGCTTCAAAATGCATCACTTCGCAACTTAGATAGCTTGGATACCTGGTGTCCCGCTATTCTGCTATGGCAAATATGTAAATGAGAAAGATTACATTTCTAAATAGACTGTAACTTTAAAAATCCCTGCACCACAACCATTTCAGTTTCAACTTCTTGTTACCTTGTTCTCATCAAAGACATTGAAGACAAAAGTGGCAAATTTGGTGGGATCGCCAAAGGGGAAGAACTGCTTGTAGATCTTCTGAAATCCAGCCGAGTCCAACTGACCACTGGGGCAGTCTTTAATGAAACCCTTATACCTGCCACAGGGACAAATAAAACAAGACAGCAGTTAGAGAGCTGCGGAAGAATTTGAGGTAAGATGGCAGATCAAGTTTATAGAAAGTTCATTATGGAGCAATTGAAGCTTTAAGAGAAAAACTCATTTAAATAGCTTACAAATGTATTTCACTTATAATCCAACACTGAAAAAAACAACTTGTAAAATTTACTTAAAAAAATCCTCGTAACAATTTGCACGAACTTTTTTTAGGTAAAATTTACTGCTTTTTTATAAGTAAAACTTACCTACTAAAATCAAATAAAATTTACTTAAAATTGCATAATAAAACATATGTTAAATAATTAATTAAATGTTACTTAATTATTTTATTTAGAAGTTAGATTTATTTTAATCGTTTAGGTAAAGTCTATTAGGTTTTTTTTTTAATTGAAGCATTGCTGTCCTATTAATATTAAATAAATCATATTTTCTGTTTGTTATTTTCTTTACATATTTCTATGGACCTAGTTATTTTTAGTGTTATAAATGGCATTATAACACAAAATTCATGACTGACAAGAAGTCAGTCATTGAATAAACTTGATTCTGAACAGAAACGCACACAAACTGTGTTTCTGACATGCATTATCAGCACTTTGGAGAGAATTACAATATATTGTTCTGAACAGGGTTCATGTAAAGAAACACTGATCACCTGAACGGTGACTTCACAAAATTATTATTTACAACAAAACAATATCAATAATATAAGAGCTTAAACCTTTATGACATTTTGCTAACAAATATTTAAGTAGTTAAAGTTCTTATCAGTTCTTATTATGTGATAAAGCTTAAACAATAAAAATATTCAGGCGCAAAGAATTGTGGGTATTCCTTACAACATGTGCAAATAAATGTAAGTAAATTTTACTTAGATTTTTTAGTTAAATGGATTTAAAATTTACTTAATTATTTTAGGACCATGTGCAGTGACTATAAAACAGTTAAATAATACAAGAAAATATCTAATAAGACTTACTATTCCCACACAGTTCATTTTTTACATGAATTAATTGTGTATTTATCATCATTTTACTTAGGAAAATGTAGTTCTCAATAAATGTTATGTAGAAATTATGAGAGTTAATCTAATAAATATTACTACACCAAAAAGTTCGTTTTTTCAGTGAATGCAAAGTCAATGAAAATATTCCTTTCAGTAAATAGCTCCTGTAAAGATAAAGAGTCTGCACCCACATTTACTGCCATCGGTGTACAGAACATGTGGTTTGGGTATTCAAAGATAAATTGAACTTCTGTCACCCTATCTAGCAATTTTCAGAAACAAGACTTCAGTGCTATTTGTATTCTGTATCAAATTGATCCCTGACAAATCTGATGACTATCATTGTGAAGCATTTCCGTGCAATTTGGGCCAAAGAGTAAAATGGATGCACAGGATATTAAAGGGGTACTCGGTTCTTAAATGCAAATTAATTTCCAGTTAGATTTTTGATTCAGCATTTATAAGCTCAAGAATAAACCTATCTTCTAAGAATAAACTGAATTGTTTACCATTTTTTGGACCCAATCTTCATACACTCTTAAAATGGCAGCGTTGTTTTAACCCATGCTGAGTAAATATTGGAACACACTGCTGGGTTAAAATGTACCTGATGCTGTTTAACTGTTGGGTTATTATAACAATCCTACATTGGGTCATTTTTTATCCCAGCATGTGTTTAGTCCAATATTTACCCAACATGGGTTAAAAACAACCCAGCTATTTTTAGAGTGTAGTTTTGCTTTGTTATGCTACTAATCAGTTAGCAGACAGATACCAACATTCAATTTTTTGTCCATGAATCCGAATCCTCATACGAAATTTCTTAGTTCATTATCTAATTGTTCATTACCTCCCCAGATGGGCTAGCTGTGTAAATTTTTTTTAAGTAAATGCAAATTCACAATAATTTGATGACAGAATACTATCATGACCATGTGTGCATTAAAGCTTAAAATGTCATATGAGTACTTTAAATAATTAAAGCTAGTTAAAAAAAGTTTTACTTATGCTCACAAATATTTTTGGGGACATACCACAAGCCATGTTAACAGCATACAATTTTAAGTAAACAAATTGGATCTCTTGCATCTTCAAAACATTTGTTTGAACATCCTGACCAGCCTAACACAACAACATTGGCTCCAGTGTTGTAGGTTTTAAACGGGCCAATCTGTTTTTCTAACCATTGGCAGATGGGGTAGTGATCTGAAAAGTCACATTTTTGCAGTTCCATTTAGTGACACTAGTTGGTCAAAAACTAAAACAAATCAACATTGCAGCTATAATCCACAAATTTCAATTTACTCTCTGACCATTTGTAGATCTTTAGGACAGTTGTGACCCTGCCTGAGATTTGCTACATAAAACCATCCTACATAATGTAAAGAACATTTTGTGAATATATAACCCTGATATCTTTATATCATGTCAAAGATTGAAATGCTTATTATCTCAGAATAAACGTTTGAGACTTTAGCCTAGTTTTTACTGACAGGGTCACCATTTACAGTAAGGAAAATAAGTATTTGAACAACCTGCTATTTTGCAAGTTCTCCTACTTAGAAATCATGGAGGGGTTTGAAATTGTCATCGTAGGTGCATGTCCACTGTGAGAGACATAATCTAGAAACAAAATCCAGAAATCACAATATATGATTTTTATTTGTATGATACAGCTGCAAATAAGTATTTAAACACCTGTCCATCAGCTAAAATTCCTCAAAGACCTGTAAGTCTGCCTTTAAAATGTCCACCTCCACTCCATTTATTATCCTAAATTAGATGCACCTGTTTGAGGTCGTTAGCTGCATAAAGACACCTGTCCATTTCATACAATCAGTGAGTGCGTTTACATGCACAATCTTACGCCGATTATGCTTAATAAACTGATAACACGTGGGGTCATGTAAACCCGTAAAACTGATTTCTTTAATCGGGGAAAGCTCATAAACGGCGTAAGCAAAAACCGATCGGCACAGGTAATTTTTTGCTCATTACGCCGATTTCGCGTGGCATGTAAACACCTTAACCGGCTTTCTCACGGTTTTGTCCATGTGCGCATGTCTCCGAGTATGAAAGATAAACGTCACACGTGGAAGTAAGCGCAAAGTAACGCATAAAAGTTACGGTTAAAATAGAAGCTCATGTTACATTTACAGGTTCTGCACACAAGAAGAGATACAACAGTACAGCTTAAGACAGATATGCCGTTGACTTTTTGAACGACTATTGTGTACTATAGGTGGGGACGTCACTGCCTGCGAGAAAACTGATAAGTCTTCAAGTCCCATGTAAACGCATTTGTCTGCATAGCCGGCTTATTGATTTGCATGTAATCGCATGAAAACAGTTTTCTGTAATATGCAGATTTTTGATAGTTATCCGCTTATTCTGTGCATGTAAACGTACTCACTAAGAATCCAACTACTAACAAGACCAAAGAGCTGTCCAAAGACACTAGAGACAAAATTGTACACCTCCACAAGACTGGAAAGGGCTACTGAGAAATTGTCAAGCAGCTTGGTGAAAAAGGTCCACTGTTGGAGCAATCATTAGAAAAAGAAAGCAGCTAAACATGGCTGTCAATCTCCCTCAGACTGGGGCTCCATGCAAGATCTCACCTCATGGGGTCTCAATGATCCTAAGAAAGGTGAGAAATCAGCCCAGAACTACACAGGAGGAGCTGGTCAATGACCTGAAAAGAGCTGGGACCACCGTTTCCAAGGTTACTGTTGGTAATACACCAAGACGTCATGGTTTGAAATCATGCATGGCATAGAAGGTTCCCCTGCTTAAACCAGCACATGTCCAGGCCCGTCTTAAGTTTGCCAATGACCATTTGGATAATCCAAAGGAATCATGGGAGAAAGTCATGTGGTCAGATGAGACCAAAATAGAACTTTTTGGTCATAATTCCACTAAACGTGTTTGGAGGAAGAAGAATGATGAGTACCATCCCAAGAACACCATCCCTACTGTGAAGCATGGGGGTGGTAGCATCATGCTTAGGGGGTGTTTTTCTGCACATGGGACAGGATAACTGCACTGTATTAAGGATTATATATAAGGATGACCGGGGCCATGTATTGCGAGATTTTGGGGAACAACCCCCTTCCCTCAGTTAGAGCATTGAAGATGGGTCGAGGCTGGGTCTTCCAACATGACAATGACCTGAAGCACACAGCCAGAATACCCAAGGAGTGGCTGTGTAAGAAGCATATCAAGGTTCTGGCGTGGCCTAGCCAGTCTCCAGACCTAAACCCAATAGAGAATCTTTGGAGGGAGCTCAAACTCTGTGTTTCTCAGCGACAGGCCAGAAACCTGACTGATCTAGAGAAGATCTGTGTGGAGGAGTCGGCCAAAATCCCTCCAGCAGTGTGTGCAAACTTGGTGAAAAACTACAGGAAACATTTGACCTCTGTAATTGCAAACAAAGGCTACTGTACCAAATATTAACATTGATTTTCTCAGGTGTTTAAATACTTTTTTGCAGCTGTATCATAAAAATAAATAGTTAAAAATCATAGATTTTGTTTATAGATCATGTCTCTCACAGTGGACATGCAGCTACGATGACAATTGCAGACCCCTCCATGATTTCTAAGTGGGAGAACTTGCAAAATAGCAGGGTTTTCAAATACTTATTTTCCTCACTTTATATACCAATCTTGATAATAAAAAGCACAAAATATTCCCAGAAAGAAACTTTAAATCTTTTAACCTTTGTGCAAAGCACATTTATTGCAAAAAAGGATACCTCCTGTTTCTCTTTACATCATTTGTCTTTATATTGTGAGTGCTTGATATAGATCATCATCTACATCTGGCTTCTATCATCAGAGAAACAGAAGATGAAAGTGTCGTGTACCTTGTGTATTTGTGTGTGTGTTTGTGCCAAGCATGTCTACGCTTGCTGGTTACTGATCGGATCAGCACAACGCTGGGCTCTAGGGACCCTGCTTTCAATGCAATACAGTAGTGCCTTTAACAGACCTGTCTCCAATGACAGAGCAATCTGAAATTCACATGCAGCCTCTTGTGAGATGCCAGTGAATGGAAAGTAGAATGTCAGCTGTCAGTGTTTGAATCAGAAGTGTATAAGACGTATACAGGTGGATTAAACTGTCACACGAAACACATAATGTCAGTGATTGGCGTAAATGTTGCGAAATATCTTTCCATACATTTAGATTTCCTTGTATTTCACTGCCTACACTCATTTCTTCCTTATCATTTTATTACTTTTCTGGGTGCCTAATTTTCATATCTTCTTTTTTGGTAGCTCTCTTGTTTTTTCTTCTGCCCTTTTGTTGTTGTATTATTTTCTCTATCTCTCCATCCTTCTCTCTTTTCCTACTGGGCACCCTGCCTAGAGTCAACCATTTCCCATCTGCCATGGGAGGCAGAGAGCAGCCAGGAGGAGAATAGCTGTTGGCTTGTGGAGTTAAGAATTTATAAAGAATGGGGGAGAATGAGAATGAGAGAGGATGATTCAACAAAACCAAAATGTAAACTTTAAAGTAGCGGTGAAATTCCACAAAGATGAGCATCATTGCATCATGAATAAGTCAGCTGGTGTGGTTGAGTGGAACAGCCATAGTTTGCTGTTAAGAAATTGCCCATAACAAGCAAAATAAGCAGGTTATACACCAGCAAATGTACGAACTGCACCACTCGAACCACAACCACATGTATTCATATTGATCTACTGAAGCAGATAATCTGCCAGAACAATATGCTCGCATGGCTAAGAACATAATACAGCTGTGTCCATAGAAACTCAGAACAAAGGCAATGACACATTTTTGGTTCTGTTCAAGTCTTTCAAATATTTTGGTAATAAGATTATTGTTGGAGTTTGACATTACTGTGACATGATAATTGATTTTCTGCAGTGGTGCAAAAATGCTCTGAAAATTGTGGGGGACAGGTTTTAAATCTTGTGAGTTTGGCTCATGAATATTAATTAGGTGATGTAACATACTATAGAGACAGAGGGCAGTTATGCAAATTTGAAAACCACGCCCACCGCGGGGAAAACAATCCAACCGTCTCCATTGACTTTGTATTTCAAGAGGCCGCCTCCTTGTCATTTCTGGCTTATAACAAAAAAACTGAATAATGGCTAAAAGCTGCTGTGTGACAATATGTACAGCTAACAAGCCAAAAAACCCAGAAATACATTTTTATAATCTGTCGAGGCGTAAAACCCAGCCTTTAAGGAGAAAAAAGTGGATCGCTGACGACATTTCCCCCTAGTGGACGCAGTTCTACTAATAGTAGTACTATGAAAAGTTGCCTGTTTTCACTTTTGTGTCTTTAAACGATCGTTTTTTGGGGTCGACAGCTTATAAAAACGTATTTCTGTTTTTTTTTGCTTGTAAGCTGTACACCTTGTCACACAGCAGCTTTTAGGCATTATTCTGTTTTTAAGTTTTATCTGCAAATAAGTTTTTATAAGCTGTCGACCCCAAAAAACGATCGTTTAAAGACACAAAAGTGAAAACAGGCAACTTTTCATAGTACTTCTATTAGTAGAACTGCGTCCACTAGGGGGAAACGTAGTCGGCGATCCACTTTTTTCTTCTTAAAGGCTGGGTTTTACAGCTCGACAGCTTATTTCTGGGTTTTTTGGCTTGTTAGCTGTACATATTGTCGCTCAACAGCTTTTAGGCATTATTCTGTTTTTTTGTTATAAGCCAGAATTGACAAGGAAGGCGGCCTCTCGCAATACAAAGTCAATGGAGACGGTTGGATTGTTTTCCCCCCGGTGGGCGTGGTTTTCAGGTTATGACGCGCTGCGCTCTGTCTCTTTAGTCCCAACTGATTCGCTAAAAGACAAGTTCGTTGGCACAAGTATTGTGGTTTCGTTCAGCCCACAGTCAATGCAAAAACCGCTAGTAACTTTTTTTATTTAAAGGCTGTTATTTTAAAGCAGGATTGGGGAACCCTGGGTCCTGGAGGGCCACTGTCCTGCATAGTTTAGTTCCAACCTTAATCAAACACACCTGAATTTCATTTGCAAGTGATCCTGAAGACTTTAATTTGATTTTTCAGGTGTGTTTAATTAGGGTTGGAACAAAACTCTGCAGGACAGTGGCCCTCCAGGACCCAGGATTCCCCACCCCTGTTTTAAAGAGTAAGCAAATGAGCTGTGACTCAGAACGGGGGCGCAGAGGGTGACCGGTATGACATGGGTGGCTGCAGTGGTCAAGTAGCCTATGAATGACTATAGCAACCCACAACAAAGACTCAATGACCTTCGGCAATTTATTAAACACCAATTTATGTAAATAACTACAGTTTTCTCTTCACATCTTGGCCATGCAAAACAAAGCCGATAACATTCCAAACAAATTTCAACATATGATCCTATGGGATTCACACAAAAATGTTCCAAAACCATAGTTTTCAACATATAAACATGAAATTAATATGGAAAGTGCTTAATTAATGTAAAGAGCCTTTTTGGTCCATTTTTGGAAAAAGTGAGATTTGTAGAAAAAAGCAAACTTACCACTGCTGAACTTCCTTTTCCGTGACTGCAGAACAATACAAAATACAGAAGATAGTTAGAGTTTGGACAAACTACAGATGTTAGATGAAAGTGTTCGAAAATGAGGAGAAACAGGGGACCAGCTGAACTCTCATGAGGATATTGTAATTCAGCTCTTAGATAACCAGCGTCATTGTTCTTCTGAATGAGCTGAGAGGAGACAGAAAAATCGTGGATGGCTGACAGGAGAGCTGCTGTAGCCGTCTCTCACATCTTAAGAGGTGAACAGCCATGTCAACACAGCTAACATTAGGCCTGTCACTGCATTGTCATTACATTTGACAGCCCCTTAACCATCAGAGGCAACTTTTTGACAAGCATTTATACACATGCAGGCACATTTTTTTTAGATCCACTGTTACAGTGGACGAATGCTATACAGTAAAAATACAAGCAGAACGTTTATTTTTTAAGTATAGCAATAAAGAAATACTACTGAAGACTTAATTTCAGATACTGTTACATACTTTTCAATTAATGAGAACTCAGAGTGGTACCATATTTCCTTAGATTGTCAACTAAAACCGCATACTCCATAAAACATGCAATGTTTTAAATGAAAAATAAATGCAAAAGATGATGAAAAGATGACACACCGGAGGATGAAGCTAAAGTAACCCTGTTTAAAAACTCTTTTAAAGCGTAATGCATTAGTCTTTGTTTGCCTCGGACATCTTAAATAAGATATGGGCATTGACCATTGCAGCTTGTGTTCACATGCTATTTACAGTTTACATCTTAATAATACGCAGTTGAGTGTTGTTCAGATGTTTGTGGTGTCACCTCTCTCTCCTTCTTTCTCTCTCTGTCTCTCTCTCTCTCGCTCACACACACACACACACACACACACACCAAAAGCTCTTTGTCTGGGGCAGGGGTGTACTCATTACCAAGGTCAGCCATGTGCATCCAGCAAAAGGTAGAGCAGAGAAAATGAAATGAAGAAGGACAATAAATTGTTAGGGATCGAGAGAAATGAAACATTACTGTAAATCAAAGATCAGCTTTTATTTAAGTTTGGATGAGTAGAAACCAGGGGCATCAGACGCAACATATGTGACCCTGGACCACAAAACCAGTCGTACACTGCAAAAATTATTTTCAAGAAAAAATGTTCTTTGTATTTTTGCCTTGTTTTCAGTAAAAATGTCAAAAAATTCTTAAATTAAGATGCGTTTTCTTGATGAGCAAAATGACCTAAGAAAATAAGTCTAGTTTTTAGACCAAAAATATCAAATTTAAGTGATTTTGTGCATAAAACAAGCAAAAAATTCTGACAATGGGGTAAGCAAAAAATCTTGAAAATTTTTCTTAAAGACTAAATTCAAGAAAAAATTGCTTACCCCATTGGCAGATTTTTTTTGCTTGTTTTATGCACAAAATCACTTAAATTTGATATTTTTGGTCTAAAAACTAGATTTTTGCACATCAAGAAAAAACATCTTAATTTAAGAATTTTTAGATATTTTACTAAGAATTTTTGTCTTGAAAATCTGACTTTCTTACTTAGTATTTTTGTCTTGTTTTTAGTAGAAATATCAAAAAATTCTTAAATCAAGATGTATTTTTTTGATGAGCAAAATGATGTAAGAAAATAAGTCTAGTTTTTAGACAAAAATATACAATTTAAGTGAATTTGTGCTTAAAACAAGCAAAAATATAGAACATTTTGCTTAAATTAAGTGTTTAAGAAATATTCCTCCCGCTTTGACTCACAGTAACTCCTGACAGCATTTTATTGGGAGCAAATCTTTCAAACATGGTAAAGAGCGCCACATTTCCGGCTGACCTCAGAGGTATTCAGGCCAATCACAACGTACAGGTTAACTGGCCAATCGCTTTTCAAATCATTTTGTGTTAATATGTCCGTTCAAGAGGCTATAGGTAGCAATTGCCGTTTGTGAGCAGTCTTTACCATTCACGCTGTATAAAGCCTTGAGATTCGGCTTTCTGGGCATAAGCTTTAGATATAAGCGCATGTCACAAAGCTTTATAAACATGTGTATGTGCTACATTGAGATCTGTTTTTGTGTCTTGTTCTTAAATATTTTAATTGGCAAGACCTGAACACATGTGAAATGTTAAACTTTTGTGACGATGCAGCACTGGCTTGATTAAGTTAAATGTGAACACGTTATTTCTCCCCATCATTTTAACAAAAAGGGTTAAGGTGCCTTGCTCATGTGCACCACAGTCGCAACCTGCCGGCTGTGAGACTCAAACCGGCAACTCTTGGGCTACAAGCCAGGTGCTTTAACCACTAGGCTACAACTGCCCTGTGCCCAATAAATGGAACCAATGCAAAATCATGAATAAAATGAACAGCACAGATGGCAGACACACAGGTACACCAAACTGAGACAAACGAGAGTCACAGAGACGGCAGGCTGGGTACACTGGCGTCATCTTGGAGTGATGATGAGATTAAAATAAGTTTGAGTTAAGTGTTAAATATATAAAAAGGACAGGCTATAACACAGGTGCTCCACCCAACAATGGTGCTGATGATCCAAAACAACTACTAAATTATTCTCCATCTGCTACAACAAAGAACAAAAGAGAAATAATACAGAAAGATAAAAAACCATCCTGTGTCAAAAAGAAAATTAAGACAACACTTCAACCAACTTCACACAACACAATAACCCAGCAATGCCCAAATCTAATCTGTTCATCATCCAATACGGCACCTTTCCTTTATTCTAATGCACCCACATTTACAGATGCTGTGATTCATTTACAACCAGTGCTAGCTGAGTTAGCTTGTATAATTTCTAACGTAATTTTTTTTTTTCATTTAATAAATAACAACACCGTAGGTCTTCTGCACAGTGATAAGCCACTTGTTGTAAAATGACTGTTTTTGGTGTAAGAGATTATAGAAAACTAAATCTTGCACCTTGTGTGGTTATGTTGCATCATGCTTGACCTGATTTATATTCCATCGATCATGAATATGCTAAGATGTTAAAACAAAACGCCCAGTTTCTTCATCTTGCAGCACACCAACAAGTGCTCTTCATCAGGCCGGTCCTGTCAGTTAGTCACCCACTCAAACTCTGTCAGGAGTGTATCAGTCTTTCTCGCTAATCTTGGACGGGAAACATACACTGTAAATTTCCAACACCATCCAACTCTGCTGGTTGTCACACTGTGAAGCTTTACTTATCCTTGATATTTGTAGCCCAAGACCGTTCAGTTCTAAAAACCATTGAATTCCACGTTAAATTCCTCCCTGTCTAACATAGAGCCCCAGGAACATCAAGTTAACATGTAATGCAATGGCTTTATGACTCCTATAAAAGGACCACAAGCTAAACTTAATTCTTCAGTGTTCATTCAGATACTAGTGGTGGGCATTTATGCACTGAATCTTGCTGGCACAGCAAACGCCCCCAGCAAGCTGGCAGCCCTCATGTACGTTCCCTCAAGACAACTGCTCCACTGACTGCTACTGACACCTGCAAAAATATTAAACAAATTTTTTTCAGCTTTTGCAACAGCTATCAAGCTGCTACAAGCCAAAGAAATAGAACACACAGGCTAACCTACAATATCCTATCAATTAACAAAATGTAAAGTAGGAGGTAGCAGACAGCTGAACAGATAACAGTCCACTCCTCCATTAAGAGTAAAATTGAAGATATCATATCAAATCAGACCAGAAACATTGAGTATTATGCACAGAGATCATTAAATTTAGTTTGTTGCTAGAACTGTGGGTTATATAAATGCTCATTATGAATTATATTATATAAGCATTTGTCTCATAGTGAACCAGGTTCAGACCTCTGTCATATCCTTAAGCCCAAACGTCAGCAATTATGCGGACTATAAGTAACTTTGCAAGTACATATCAACTTACTAACCCTACACCTAACAGTCTACTAATAATCGACGAATACCCTCATGAGACTTTAATAACATGGAAGTTAATGTACTTCAGTTAAGTCAACAGGATCATAGAACAAAGTGCTCATTCAATCTATCAATAGAAACACCTCATCAAACCGCAGTGTATTGCTGTTTGGCTGAATAAGTGGACGTCCCCTGTCAGGCTGTTGGTGCGGCCCACGTTCAGACTCTTGGTCAATATCTCTCTCCACATCAGGCCGGTTGTATTGCCCCCTTACTCTGGTCCACCTGCTGTGAGATTTGATTAACACTATTTGTGGATATAAACTCAATGTGAGAGCAAGAAAAAATGTGGCTGGGTGATAGGTATAAGACAACGCTATAGAATAATTCAGAAAGAGATTTTTTTTAGATCTGTTTTATTTGGTTTTACCATTCATTTCTGGTGATTACAAAGATAATCCTTAAAGGTCACATTCTTTCGGATCCCATTTTTTTAAACCCTAGTTAGTGTGTAATGTTGCTATAATACCTGTAAAATGATAAAGCTCAAAGTTCACTGCCAGGCGATATATTTTCTTTAACAGAATTCACCTTTCAAAGCCTACAGCACACGGCCGCTTTGGACTAGCCCTCTACTTCCTGCTTTAATGACGTCACTAGAAGAGTTTTTGACTAAACTCCGCCCACAGGAATACGTCAGTTGCCACCTAAGCCAACGGCAAGCTAAGCTGCTGTCGAATCACAACACACTAAACAAACTACACAATCAGAACTCGAAACATATTTCTGAAGGAGGGACTTCATAGAACAAGGAAGACATCAGCACGTTTTTAGGACAGTGAAAACAGCGCTATACAGATAAGTAAATTGTGTGGAAAATACAGCATTTTTACATGTGAAACATGAATACAAGTGTAAACACAAGTGCCTAAGAGATATAGTATTTGTGTTTGGCAGGATGTTAATAAACTGGACTCTGGTGGTTGTTATACCTGACTATCTCTGTCTGGTACACTTTACACATTCATTGTGCAAAGTGCAGAGCAGCCAGGCCCAGTGAAGAGATTAAATTAATCTAAGCAAGGAGATATACTAGGCCTCTTTAAATGGAACAATAGATATACAGTATCTTATCGCCATGGTAACTGCAGATTATTTGTATTGCCACGGACACACAAGACATTTCGTTCCATTGATTTCCATTTAAAAGCATACAAATGCGGCAGACCGGAAACAAAAGCTCATGTGTAAAATTGTGCATTTCGGCGCTTTCTAACGTTTCATTTTGATGAACTTTGACCTTCCAATTTGTATTACATGAAGACGTGTGACCGATAGATGGCTGATATACAGTGAAAACAATAATAACAAAAGCAACAATAACTGTGCAAGGACGTCGGAATCCATGATGTTAGAATAAAAAAAAAACACTTCATGTGATATTATATCTAGTTGCTGTCCATAGGGGTCTGCATAAAAGTTTATTGTCATATAAGTCTAGTCTGACCATGCTTATGTTTCTTAAAGGCGCTCTAAGCGAATAATGTGCGACGTCACTTCCTGTTGATGTTTGAACTGTTTTCAAACAGACAGAGCGTAGCTAACTCCTCCCCCTCCCCCTCCCTTCCGTGCTTTCATGAACGCGCCCAACCCCAACCCCCACCCCCAAATCCTTCTTGTCGTTTATTGGCTGGAATACTTTGTTTCGTTTTGTGCTGCTAGGTTTGGCCATTTGTTGATATTGCCGTTTGTGAAGCCTGGGCTGTCTACAGAGATCGCGTTTTTTTACAGTTTGATCAGCGGACAGGCAGCAAGCAGATAGTGAGGAGATGTTTCCGGTATGTAACAAAAAATGTTTTATGGTCTAAAACGCTTCAATTCGCTTAGAGCACCTTTAATTCTTTGTAGTGCATATGTGTGTAAATACACAAAAAGCCAGATGATAAAGAATTGAAGGCTACATTGTAAAGAGTGGATGTCCTTTACCCTACACATGCCTCTGAGGTAAAAACATTTGTTGGTCTACCACTAGATACGTAAATCGATTTGAAAGAGGGAGGAAAGAATGAAAATGGATGGTAGGACAGAAGAGAGAAATTGGTTGAATAGCTTGGTTCTTTATGTGTGTGTGTGTGTGTGTATATGAAGCTATTACTGCAAAGCAAATATGTCATCTGTATCTTTCATTGCATGCGTATTTGAGTTTGTCAGTTTATATGTAAGTGAATGGAAGACGTGTACAGTATGTGTACAGGTGCATGTATGTGCGTATGAACACTGTTTATTGTAATGACTGGGGAGCAAAGAACTTCTATTTTTGTCTTAAGCTAATTATAGACCTTCGTATTCACTGACTCATCAGGGAAGAATCAAAGAAAGAGCCATGAGCAATGGAAAATAATACAATCTCTCGATGAGTGTTTCCCGGTAGGTAAGACATCAGTACAGGCCAAGTCATCAATACAAAGCCAAAGTTTATTTATTTTGTCATAAAATACAGGATATAATCTAGCAGTATCATTAACATTAATAAAGTTACTTTAAACAAAAGAAAACAAAAAACTATCAAAAGCTGTCACACGGACGATACCCTTCGAAAAGGTCCTAATATGCACTTTTTAGGTACAATGGTGTAGTTTAAATGGGTACCATCACAATGACAGCTTTTGTACCTGCTTCCCATTCATTTTATCCAGGTGAACATTCAGGCTAACATCTCTTGTGTTCCAAAAAGAAAAAAGTATATCACAACATAAGGGTAGAAGTAAATAATGGCAACTTTTTTAAGATGTCAAGTAAATGTTTGGTGTCCCCATAGTATGTATGTGAATATTTAGCACAAAAAACCATATTGATAATTTTTTTATAGCACATTAAAATTCCCACTTTGTAGGTGTGAGCAAAAATGTGCCGTTTTTGGGTGTGACCTTTTAAATGCAAATGAGTTGATCTCTGCACTATATGGCAGTGGCGTGGTTGGATAGTGCAGATTAAGGGGGGAGGGGGATTATCCCCTTCTGACATCACAAGGTGAGCCAAATTTCAATTAGCTATTTTTTCACATGCTTGCAGAGAATGGTTTAACAAAACTAAGTAACTGGTTTGATATTTTTCACATTTTCTAGGTTGATAGAAGCACTGGGGACCCAATAATAGCACTTAAACATGGATAAAGTCAGATTGTCATGATATGTCCCCTTTAATATAATCTAGACATGCCGATGTGACTCTTGTACATACATTGAATTCTGTAATGTAACGTAATATTTGACATCTATATTATCAAGTTCTTCAGCATAGAAAGAAATAATGATTGAAATGGACCTCAGTTAACCCAGAATGTTTCAAACTATTTAAAGGGGACATATCATGAAAATCTGACTTTTTTCATGTTTAAGTGTTATAATTGAGTCCTCAGTGCTTCTTTCAATCTAGAAAATATGAAAAAGATCAACCCAGTAGCTTAGTTTTGGTAAACCATTCTCTGCAAGCATGTGAAAAAATAGGTCATTGAAATTTGCCTCCCCGTGTGATGTCAGAATGGGATTATACCGCCCCTTAATATGTATCCAACCACAACACTGCCATATAGGGCAGAGATCAACTAATTTGCATTTTAAAAGACACACCCAAAATTGCACATTTTTGCTCACACCTATAAAGTGGCAATTTAACGTTCTATAATACTTGATCTATGGGGTATTTTGAGCTAAAACTTCCCATACATACTCTTTGGACACCAAAGATTTATTTTACATCTTAAAAAAGTCTTGTGAAATGTCCCCTTTAAATGAAAAAAAATGTTTTGGGACCTTAGACAAATGAAAGAAAAGGATGCTCACGACACGGGCCTATGATGTTTGGTGTTTGACAGCAACCATTGTCCGTAAAGGCATTTTACAAGTACACCATTCTTTGAGCTAACCCAGAAGAAGCTTGAAATTATTTCCTGACAGCTTACCCCCTGTTGCGCACAAAGCCCGACCTCTGAAAATGCTCATTAAACATGAACGGTCGACTGCCGCTGTGGGTGTGCTTAGATTTCATTTACGTTTAGTTGAATTTTAACCAAGCTTCACATTTGTAACAGGCAAACCATAGAGATCTTGGACAGTGTTCTTGAAAAATAAAATGTAAATCATGCATTAATTAAAAAAAGACCTGTGTGTGTTTCCTGAGAATCAAACCCATAACTTTTGCATTGCTAATCTAATGCTATACCAGTTGAGTTTCAGGAACGCTATATGTCAAATGATAGGCCAAAAATGTTATTTATATCTTTATGTACACAAGCTCATACAAATATACACCGAATAATAGCTTTGATACAATAATTGAATAATCTATCATCTATAGATGCTAGTTTTACTGACAACAAAACAAAGACAATTTCCCCTCCTCTCTTAAATGAACTTCACCTACAGTATTTTATACCTGATTCAAATTAGCAAGGTTTTAAAACCATTTCTCATTTCAGTAATCTAATTTAGTCAAAGCCTATTGATGTGTTAATAATAATCCAAATATCTTTTCTCCACCTTAGGGAAGCACTGCTGCAACACAATTAGCAGTTAAACTTGCACCTTGTTTACTCAACATAAACAGCTGGCAGGTGTTCAAGTAGGCACTTGGAGAAACAAGCAAGTCAAAACAAACGATTATATGATTTGCAATGGAAAACAATCAATAAAGCCAGACAAAAAATGCTGATTGGTTCCAATCGATTTAATGAGATGGAACCAGAAAAACAAACAACAAAGCTCATGATGACATGCATGGTTGAGGCACACACACGTGCACACACTCATATACACATTTAATAGGGCAATATCCATTGAGCTGTAACTATAATGCTGACTTTATGAAATATATATATACAGTAACGGGTCTGATTCCATTTCAACACAGTGAAAGAAGAGATACAATGATACTTAACATGCAATTAACAAGCACAAAACCAGACTAAAAAGCAAGAGCAATACTCACAGTAGGTCTTTCTGCACAGCTCTTCCACTACCTCCGGCTTTAGTTTGCTGTTGGATTTTCCCATCTCTCCAGCTGGCCACAACGTTTATCCCCACTCCCTAAATCACTCCCCCCAAACCCACCTTCCACTTACATTGAAAGACAGAGAGACTGATAGAGAGAGAGAACACACAAGAGACAGAAAAGTCCTTCTGAATGCTCTGCCTTTTTCCCAAAACCACAGCAGTGTCGAACGGAAGAACAAGTAATTTAGAGAAGAAAATTACACAGAAGCAATGTGATTACAGCATGCGGTGCCTAGAGTTGAGGGAGAGAGAGAGAAAGAGAGAGAGAGAGAGGGGCTTTAATCTGTTAACCGGCGTCCCTCCTCCCGTTCTTAAAGCTCCTTCTGTACTTCATCCAGTTGCTGCGGTTCTCTCTGGGAATGACAGGCTCTGATAAGATCTTAAACCAAGGAGAGTCACTCTGGATTCGGGTGCTGTCTAACTGGATCTGCTGGAAGAGGAATTGATCCACTGACCGAGTGAGACATGCAGGCGGATTCGTTGCCTCTCTCTGTGAGTGTGTGTGTTGTCACCACGATGTGTGTTGATGCTGTCGTCCTTGACAACAGAAGCCACGCCCCCAGTGCTTGAGCTGCTACTACATGGAAAATCATCTTTGCCCCAATCTATCCCAAACAAAGCTTCTCTGTCTTTGGTTATTTGGATTACTTGTTTAGATTTTTGCCTTTACTGAAGTCTCACACCTAGTTTAATTATATGTCCAATTGCATTGTAGCAATTATTTGTTTAAAAATATTGTGCAAATTTACATGAAATAATACTATTTATATGTGTCCCTGTCTGTGAAATCAAGACTAAAGTCTCATAATATAATTGAGATTTGGAGCATCTTTGTCAGCCTTAGTCAGTCAAGATTAAAGATATTAAGCTTATAATTTTACAGAATGTTTTTCACATTGTGTAGGATGATTTTATGTAGAAAACATGAAATCACAAAAATAACTTGATGGGTTTTCAGAGTGTATAGTGAGTAAGGGTGCATAGTCAGTCATATACTGTAGGTTACTGTTATAGTTAGGGCTAGAATCTGTTGGCCTAGTTTAAAGGGGACATTTAATTTTTAAGACATTTTTAAGATGTTATATAACTCTTTGGTGTCCCCAGAGTGTGTATGTGAAGTTCTAGCTCAAAATACCGTATAGATAATTTATTATAACATGTTTAAATTGTCACTTTGTAGGTGTGAGCAAAAATTTGCCGTTTTTGGGTGTGTAAAAAAACTCAAATGAGTTGATCTCTCATCTGCAGATTAAGGGGCGGTATTATCCCTTTTTGACATCACAAATTAGCCAAATTTCAATGACCTATTTTTCACATGCTTGCAGAGAATGATTTACCAAAACTAAGTTACTACTGGGTTGATCTTTTTTTACATTTGCTAGGTTGATACAAGCACTGGGGACCCAATTACAGCACTTAAACATGGAAAAAGTCAGATGTACCCTTTAAAGCAGTGCACTCCACAAGGGGAGTTTGATTCAAACAGTGTTCAAGATTTCAGACAAAGAGATTTTTGCTTTGGCCTCAAACTGTAGAAGGCAGAAAGAAAGGACACTGAGTCAGCATCAATTTTCTTCATAAACACCCAGAGGCCTTTGCTAAGAACACCACCAGCTAGAAAACATTTTAAACAGTGGTGCAGACATCATAACCCTCGGGACAACATGTTACAGACCAGTTTTAAAACGAAGTTGTAGCCAATTTAATTTGTATTTTCCTTGTATTTTATCTATATTGTAAGATGTGCCCTAGATAGCTTATTGATCAAGTATGGTTATTGCATAACATAAGACTCATGGATTATCTGTGGTCGCATGACACTGTATTTTTTATTAGACCTTAAATAACAAATCCACAAGAGGACCAAGGAAAATTTGAGATGGACAACTTTTGCATACAAAAATCTTTTGGAATGTGAAAGAGGTTTATAAATAGCATACAGAGAGGGAGAGAAAGGGAATCAATTTACGGATTGACTTGTGGGATAACGCACAGCAGAAGATCCGGCTGGAAAGTATCCAAGAGTTGAGAGAAACTTTTGAGTATTTTTCAAACTTTTGAAAGACAGTTCATATCGTAAGATGACATATTGTGGCAAGGATTTGGATTTCAAGAGCCACTTTTAAAAATGATGTATACTATATTTGGGAAGATTTATAAAAGCTCATAAAACTGTAGGATCTCAAAAGAAACAGTGCATTATTTGTATAAAAGGTTATGGCTGCGACACAGGAGACCTTTTTTTCATAGTGAAGCTTTCCTGGCCAAGCTTACAATAATAGAATATTCAATTTAAACCAGTGTACTTCCAAAACGTCCTCTGAGGTAAATCCACAATTTCAATAGGGTGATATTACTGTACGTTAAGATTATGAAGGTTGTTTAGGATTGTCACATCAAAGATGGATCTTATTTAATGTGATTTGCCCTTGTATAGATGCAATCTAAGCACACGGATGAAGGATACATTTGGCAGGTGTTTCCTTACATTTAGTGTGCTTGCCAAATATGAAAGTCAAACAAGGTTGTATTGCTAATAGATTGCTTTACAATTTATGGGGAACAAACAAAACATATATGAGCTTCGCATTAAAACTTTTTTTTGTTTCACTGATGGAAAAATGAATGAAATTATGTTTGTAGACAATTTGAAACAACTCTCAAACCATTATTAAACCCTTGTCTATGCTACACAGAATCAATGTTTTCAGCCCGACAAGTAATCTTTAATGGGCTCCATTCACCCTGAGCACTGCTACTGTCAAACAGGGTCAACTGCTATCTAATCCTGCTTTTACTCACAAACTGTAATGCTGCATAGTACAACTATCACCATCATAAAGCCGTCTAACCTCTGATCGCTTCTCATGTTGATGTAGTGTACCACTGTAATTAGCGTCACCATGAACTTTAAATAGTAAGAGAATGAACCCTAAACAGCAACACACAACAGTGACTTCTTAGATTAGCTGTGGTAAATGGCAGCAAAAGCGGCGAAATAGCACTTCTGTCAAAAATGAGATAATCATATTGACTGAAAGTTCTCTTCACTTATACCACAGGTCTGTTGAATGCTGTATTCTGATTGGCTGAGAAATGTTCCGTGGCTATGCATTAATTTCTGATAACCGCACACCTAACTTTTCAAATGTCTTAAAAATAGACACCAGAGCAATGTTTGTGGTAACCGTGGTATAAGAGGAATAATTGACTCCGGTCCTTTGAATTATTTGAAAATAATGCACACCCACGGTGTAACCTTGGGTGTGCATTATTTTCTAATAATTCAATGGCCTGTCGTCAATTATTCTTTACGTATTATGTTCATTAAATACTTTCGCTTCAAATCTGCTTAATCCCAGCCTCAGGTCATTCAGATATACCATTTTGTTGGCACTATCTTTGCACATTAGAAGCATATGTTGTGCGCATACGTCACAGTGCTTTTTCCTTTAGATTTTGGTTCCCAGATTGCTTTGCAAAAAGGTATTATTTAGTTTTATTCTGTAAAAAGTAAAGACTTTTTAATGTTTAATCATTTAACTTTGAAAAAACTGCTGCCAGTAAATAACATCCATTTAAATCTATAGTTACTGGCAAATAGCTGCCTGCCAGTAAAAATGTTTTTATCAGTATAGTCTTGGACTAGCCTGAAGCCTAGTCTGTAATACTGGAGGTACGAGATATATGTTTAAATAGCAATGCACATATTTAAGATTAAACGGGTAAAAACAATATTATAAGGTTCCAAACAAGTGATACATCATCAGCAAAATACTAGCATGTCTCTTCACCTGCCAGAACATCCAACTTATGTCAATATTCTTATGCCATCTCTGAAATATTAAATATGCTTGCATTTGACCCCATAATTTGTATTAAAGGACAATTAAGGATACAAAACAAGCGAGAACTACTTTAAAGCACAATCAAAATGGACTGAATTTGCATTTGTAAGTCTCTCATCCTCTGGAGGCAAAGCTCATCATTACTCCCTCACTGACATTTTGTCAACATCTGATGATTTTAACAGCACTTAAGCTGAAGTGAGCAGCGCTCTTGACACTTGTGAATTAATTTTAAGACATCCATTTGCCTCAAGGTTCTCAAATGTTTGCTATTCAGGAATGATAGGATACTAGTTTGATGTTTGGAGATTTTCATCCTATAAAAAAAATTTCAAAAGGAAATTAATATTGGCTATGTAATAATCTATATATTAAGACATCATATCTTTATTTACTTTTGCTGAAACCAGAATAGCCAGTTTAACCCTTTTTGAAATAACCAATAAGGATCTTAGGAATAAGGGCATTTAGTTAGCTTCTTATTATATACAACCTACATATGATTTTTTATTATATATACACCAACTTTCAATCAAATATGAACACGTACAAATCAAAACCATTGCACAATTTAATACTGAAACACAATTTCATAAAGCTTATTCAATATGAGGAAAAAGCAAAATGTTAAGCATCAAAATAAAATCCTCCATTGCATTAACAATAACCTTACTTTACAAGATCCCTGAAATAATTTTAAATCCACGTTTGATACAACTGATATACACAATTCCCGGACACCCTGGATCCATTTTATTAATATTCACAGTCATCCGTATTTATAGAAATACTGAGGATATATATAGAACCTGTCGCTGAACCTTGTGTACTATACATTTCATTCTTCATAATGCATTAATCGGATAAATTTTTAGGGCCCTTCATTTACATAAAATATCATTAATTCTCCAAACTTAAGAGTAGGAAACAATCACATAAATAAAGCAGGAAGAGACGTCACCGAGGCCCAGTAAGCACACATGAAAGATGTGACTGGAGTGTCCCGATTAAAGTGCCACAGAGTCTCTAAGATCAAGCGATGCGTAGGAAGGACATAAATAAATAAAAAATAACCAAATGGAGCAAAAAACATAGATACATTATCAAGGTAAAATGAGAATAAAGCGCAGCACCAAGCAATTCATTTCAAACCACGGTGGCAAAAGGAATCATGGAATGATGTAGTGTGAAGACTCCAAACCATCTGTGCAACATTTACAGATAGAGAGGGATATTTAAATGGATCAGGAACGATGCGTCGTCACATGTGAGAGAGAAAAGGTCCACTCGGAATTTTGCACATCAAGTTATAAAGAATGTCTGAGATGTCAGTAGCTGGCCACAAAGTCCAATGGCCCAACAGAACCCACTGAGAATTTTATCTCCCATCATGCCACGCTCTCCCTCTCCTCCGACAGCCCGTTTGATAACCTATTCACTTTCTTAACGCCCTCTCCCATGGCTGTTGAGGTAGTTACACTGCAATGACAAAGAGAAGAAATGGGTCAAGGGTAAGACAGCATGCAGGAACCAATTTAAGTCAAACTATTAAATAACCTAAACATTTTGAGCTAAAACTAGAACCAAGTTTGTTTTCTTTTGTGGTTAAAATGATTACTAATAGGCTACTGTTCTGAAAAAGCTCACAGAAAACCATAAAATACATAAATAAATCAAATTCAGCCTGTCCTAATTTTAAAGAAAGCCCCTCAGCTCTTAGCTTACATAAAACTCATGTTTTATTCATAAAAGACAGAATCTGTTTCTGTAAAAGACCCAAACAATATATTGATTCCTGGGAAAAGGAAATGCGTAATTTATCAACATATATTTGAATGAATGAAATACACTTTCAACCATCACATTTGCATTGTCACACCCATCATACATATTGGGTACACTTATTGTCAATTATGCTTTTTTTGGTAGTGTCGAGTTGAGTTTCAGTTGTCCTTATCTTAACCCTAGCCCTTGGGTTATCCTAATCCAGTGGCAGCCAGTGACCTCTTTTTTCGAGGGCGTCAGTGCAAAGTTCGTCACAACATGTATTTAGCCCGTCATGTGTGTGGTTTCTTTTTTCAAAATATGTATTCTGCGCGTTGAGAGATCTTGTGTGCATCACGTGTCATGCCAAAATAAGTGCCTGCTTTAGATGCGTCTAAAGGGTTTATGATAAAAGAGACGCTTGTGTTTGCCACATACTCGCATAATCTCACGCGTAATCAGAGTTTACTGTTAAGGGAGTGTCTTGTGTGTATTTTGTGAATGTGTGCGTCTCTTTTATCCTAAACTGTTTTGACGCACTTATTTTGACAAAGCACGTGATGCACACAGGATCTCTTGACACGCAGAACACATATTTTGCAAAAGGGAACCACACACGACACTCCGAACACTTATTTAGAATTAGCGCCCCTCGGATGAGTCACGAGCCGCCACTGTCCTAACCATATCCCTTAGCTAACGCATCAGGGGTGAAAAAGGTGACAAAGACACAAGCGTTCATACATATACATACAATTTTGACACATGTGTGTAAATGCAGTGCTTAAATAGGTGTACAAATCAGTCCTTCCAGCAAACAAGGTTTTTTTGTGACTGTTGCGGGCAAAACTCCTTGATCTTGCGGCATGTTTTCTTAAAAAATGCGATGGAATATGCAGGATATTTATGTCATTTCATGCGATGAAATTGCGGGAACTTGCCAAATTTACAGAAACTTGCAAAAAAATTCAGCTTTTGCAGCTTTTCAATGATGTTCACGTCACATAATCACTTCACTTCATAATGTTCCCATGGCAAAAGGGGATATGGCTGCGCTTGTGTGAGGGAAATGCAGGTTTGTAACCATGCGCGCAGCAACGTGACGTGGGCGCGTAACCTTGAATGAGAAATGTATTATTTTTAACCTTGAATGAGAAAATACTACGAATTAAGTGTCTGCGCTCAATCTGCAGAGACTGCTTAAACTTCGGCAGCAAATAAGGTGATTATATTTGCTATCAACTCTAGATAAATTAAAACGGGGAGAAACAAATATTAAGCAAAAAAAATTAGTCAAAATTGCGTTTGATACCTTTTACTACCTTTCAAGGCCCTTAATTTTGGTAGATTCCTACCATGCGGACACCCTGATACGGTCTAATTTCACACAAATGCAAACAGTGCTACCTTCTTAAAAAATAGCACTAAAAGTGCTATTCACTGGCTCAAAATCACTTCTAAACATCACCTATGTAGAAACATATTGTGCTATGTTGAACCATGCTCAGTCATGCGTTAGCACCACTTATGGTTCTACAGAGGGCTATATAGGTGCTCCTGTAGTGATAAAAATGGTTCCCCTATGATTACAAGCATTTAGTAATAATTAGGAAAAAAATTCTGCATTCGCATTAAAAATGTGACCACAAGTTCACTAGGTAAACATTATACAGGATAAGTAAACATGCACATAATATTTTCAGCACAAACTGAGAGCCATACACGGATAAACTCCCCTGCAAACTTAACGCCCCTTTGTTCCTGATAATTATTTCAGCAGCACAGATTGGACTGCATATGGCCACATTAGTACGAGCAAACTGTTCAGTGTTCAGATCTGAACTGGACCTACTGTTGTTGAAGCAACACAGGCTTCACCATGTGAAGATACGTTTTAATTTAGGTCATTCAACCCCTTAAATTCTATAATGGGAAAGAAAGGTCAGGATTACACAAACTATTAGGGACCAAAGCATTGTTGGTTTGGTTCAGTGACAACATAAAAAATGGGTACAATCTGTTTTAGTGATATATTTACAGATTGACTATAAGCTTTGGATAAAAGCCATATTTTAACTGGGGTTCAAGCCATCCAAAACTCATGCAATTTGTTTTGACAGCATCCCCACTACTGGTTTTTACTGAGCAACAGCCTTTGACCACTGAGCAAAACCGAGCAAGAGTGAAATGGCAGAAAATGCCAGAAGCAATCTGCAACAGGTTCCCCTAAAGGTCTGATTTACATTTAGATCATTTTATAGGTTAAAACCTGCTTTAAGTTAACAATGTGCAATCGAAAGTGGTAGGAGATTTGTAAAAGATAAGGCAAACTGTTAATGGTGCCAAGCACATTCACAGCAGTGACTTACATATACATATAAATAAAACCAGGTAGTTTGGACTCAATGCTCATGAGAGCAGTGCTTTCTATTTTTGTGCTTTCTCTCATCCATCTTTTCTGTGTTCTTTGTAAGACTCAATGAGGCCAGATGAATCAGGCCACGGCCAAGTCTCCCGAAAAAGTTTTGGGAAAATAGGCCACAAGATAACACTTTGCCCATTTAGCCTGGGAGGAAGTGAACCTGTCTAAAGCAGGTGGAAAAAACACATTGGATGAGGGGGAAAGAGAAAGCAAGGGACAAGGACATATGGAGTCACTGGGCTATTTTGGGAAGTGCTGGTGGGGTGGGGGAATGCGGGAGTTGGACAGAGCACACGTTGCCTGAGGGGATGTTGAATGAGAGGTGAATGGGAGTTGGGGACATCGGGGAAGAGAACAAGACCTGAAAATGCAATTCACAATTCCCTTGCAGGAAAATCAGGAGGATGGAAAAAGATTTGACATTACGTACGTAACATACTTGATCTAATGAAGTAAGCGAGAGGTAAAACTATAACATAAGGAGACAATGACCAGCATGGATGGCAGCGTGCGCATGTGTAAATAAACAGGGGACAAGACAGGTGCACTCAGCAAGGGCAAGTAATGAGGACGGCCACCAGGTCCCTCAATCGGGAGAAACCCCTCTGGGCTCCTCCTTGAGCCATGACAGGTGGCCGGATCATTGTAAGTCTGCATGTGTTACCAGGTCGCAGCTGGTATGAGTGAGTAACAGTGTTTTGGTATTTGAAAGAGCTGTGCACAGCACACACATAGACAAAGATGGTCTGATAGAGATGTCAATAAGCTTTGTATAATGTTTTCTCAGATCATCTTTTCATCATCTGTCGTGTGTTGTTATTGTCACTTGGCATTAGTTTTCTGCGTGAAAGTGCTTAGCATTTTGCTAATCTTGTGTGCAAAATGGCTTTAAATTTATAGAGTCAGAAAAAGGTTGGAGAAAGAGCAAGAGGTACTAACATTATAAAGGAAATAAAAAAGTATGATGTGACAAATTTAAAAATGCTGTACTGAAGGAAATGTACATTTAAAGTAAATATAATTTCTTACACATCATCCATCTCCATGTCTTCTTCCTCCACAGACAACAGTAAATATGGGTTATAGGAGGCCGGACGAAACTTGTGTCCAGTTAAGAAGAAGAATGTCAGGGTGGCCAGCTCATCCAATAGCTATAAGTAAAACAAAGTTAATAAAAGAAAAATATTTTTGTGACAAATATACTCATTTTTGTCACTTTTACTGATATTAAACTTTTTTACTGATTAATATTGAAACCGAATGTACACTGCTTCAATACTGATACATTTACAATAATTTCAATAAACTACTGTGACACAGTCAACACATAATCTGTCTTCTATACAGATAATCCAATCAATATGGCTCGATTTGTGGAAAATTGCAATGGCCATAAATGTTTACAGCCTATTGGAAAGTTTATGTAAACAAAATACAAAAAAAATAGTAAAAACACACTTGTCTCTCATGATGTAAATGAAAGGTATCATCATTACTAAAATAATAAGGCTATGTCTGTATGAACTTCCACAACAGTCCAGAAGTGAACAGTGTTGTAATAGTGTGTAATATTTATTTTCCAATAATAACTTTTGTTGCAGCTGTAAAAATCCCTTACCTGGTAAAGCCACTTCCACTGGAAGGGGACAACGACCTTGATGAGACTTGCAATGATGCGAGTGAAATAAATATAGCAAACAATCTATGATGGAGAGATACAGAAAATTAATACATTTGACGAATTTACATGATGTTAAATGAGAAAGTGCAAAAGTAACTGTAACGCTATACAATGAGATTGTATTTGTTAACATTAGTATATACAACAAGAACTAATGTGTAATATAGTTTTGTAACATGTATTAATCTTGATGTTAGTTAATGTTAATACAGTTGTTCATGTTAGTTCATTGTGCATTAAAGGTATAGCGGAAGATTTTCCCAAATTTTTTAAAAGGAAAAAAAATGCACATGCGCATCACTCTACCTCCTCCCGAGAGGGAAAGCCCATTTATGTGTGCACGAGAGAGAGCATGCACGAGCCTAGCTCTTCTTTTCGCTCTGTTTACAAGTTGCTGTCGGCGTGGCTAATACATTGAGATGTTTACCGTGTTTGCCCGGTTCTTGACTTGTGCCAGGGCGAGCATCGCTAATCATAGCTTACATCAACTTTTAGTAGCAGTGATTTTAAATGGATTTAAATAGGAAACCAAACTTTACCTGTCGAGTAGAAACTTCGCACGAGAAGCCCAACCTGTGCTTTGTGTGCACGCTAGCGTGTGAAATAGTCTCCCAAAACACTCTGGTCTTGTTTCTTTGTTCAGGGACCTTTCTCTTTTTGTCATATAATTCATAGACCTTTTCTCTTGCGACAAGACATTTAAAAAAAAAAAACGGCGTGAACGCGAGATTCAATGAATGGCTGAAACCGTAGACCACCACACATATACACATTAAAGTGTGAATGTGCAGAAAGCAAACCTAGGGGAGAAGCACGTACGACGGCCTTACGACAACATATCATCAGAATAATTGACAACTGGGATGACAAATAGTCTTGATGATCCACCCGGAAATAGAAAACCTTCTGCTATACCTTTAACTATTGTAAAAGTTACAACATTTGATTTAATTAATGATTTGTAAATGCTAAAATAAACATGAACAAAAATTAAAAATTGTTGTAGAAGTATTGTTCATTGTTACTTCATGTTAACTACTGTATTAACTCAAGTTAACAAACACATCCTTACAGTATGGTTTTACAAATTTTTCTGTATAGAATACTAATGAGCAAGTATACATCTAAGATTCATGTTAACTTTTCCAAGAAAAAGAAAACATTCTGATCACATTATTTGTATTAAAAAAAGAAAATACTTAAATAAAGTGAAATGCTCATTGAGATTCTGTGGCAATAATAATGCAATAATCTTCAGCGCAAGTTGTCGTGTTCATTCACAGTCTCTTTAAAATTAATGGATTAAAAAAGGAGACAGTCACTGTTAAAGCAGGTCGGTAGGTTTTCATTCAAAGTAAGTTTGAATGTCTGTAGGACGTGAAATGAATACATACCATCACATAGTAGTGCCTAAAAAGTTTCAGCTGAGCCAGATTGATGGCAGCTGCAAAAAAAAGAAGACAAAGACAAAGCATTATGATTAAAACTGAGAGACAGTGGATGTGCTGTCCTTTCACCTTTCATGCTTCAATTACTTCTCGCTCCTGCTGTGAAATGGTTAAAATCAGAAGGCAATCAAACTCAAAATCTTTGTGCACTGCGTGAGAGAGGCACAAGATGAAAGCAGGAAAAAAATACCCTTGGCGGCACTAAAACATTGACTGTCTGAGAGAAACATCTTTTGCATACATTGAAAACATTATATTTCATATGACAGTAGGCTATATCAAAGAAAGTATAGGTGTGCTACTATATGTTTTTTTTTATTATTTAATTATAATTAAATGTGATTTTCTTGGTCCATTTCCATAAATGTTTCAGAGGAAACATTTTCTGCAATGACAAAAATTTGGACCCAAACTGTGGAGCTTTGGGAATAACCTGCTTTATTCTGAGCACTGATCTCTCACACACAAACGCACACCTGCTCCTGATCATAAACCCTGCTATATTGGTTGAAAAGATCAATGTAAGCAATTTAACATGTTGTTCATCAAAGAACATGAACATCAAAGATATAAAAATGAAGACAGTATACTAGACATTCATTTCAAGCCTCCAATCCAATTAAGTCTTAACCATCAAATATATCTCACATACTTGCCTTTCTCTTTGCATTAGGGTTAAAGTAATATATATATGTGTGTGTGTGTGTGTGTGTGTGTGTGTGTGTGTACCTGGTATTCAGCACGTTGATAGGAATACCAGTATTTTTGTGACCTTGTGGGGACATTTTAGACATCATAGATCAAACAGAATAATGTTTCTTGAAAATGTGAAGAAACAGAAAGGTTTCTGTTATGTGCGTGTATGTGTGTTTATATATATAAAAATAAATGCCTCGCTGTTGCCATTTTGAGTTACATTTTGTGCTACTCATAAGAAGACTGCCTTTTGGTGTTATATTAGGCACATTACTCTGACTTTACAACAATCCTCAATATTCTGTAATTTCATATTTCAAGTCCCAGAGATGAGAAATGGGCTATATAAGGTTGTGCGTGTGTTTTGCATCATAAAAACAAGAACATAATATATATTACAGGCTAAGAAATATGCATCGAGGCAGAAATATTAGAAATACTAAGATTAATGAAATATTTGTGTTTGGGTAAAAAAACATAAAAAATACTTTGAAATATAAAGAGTTAAGCTCTTTACAGGTTATGTAAATAAAACAGACCCACAGAAAATAGAAGTTTTGGCAACTTCCTCTAAGATGATGGAATTTGCACAGATCTCTCGCTGCAGGGTAAAACCTGTCCATCCATTCCCTGGATTTGCGGCAAGGATAAAGTCGTAGCTGAGCTATGACATTTACTAGCTGCCTGGCATCTGCTTTCACAACAGGCAGCAGTGCAAAGTGGCAAGCCTATGCCAGAGCATTTCTAACAGGATCAGTTTTTCCACCACAACATCATCAAGCCACAACGAAGGAACATTTTATCCCTGTCTTAGTTATTTTATATTAGTAACACAAGTTTGCAGTCAGATGAGAAACCTTAAGGTTGATATAAACCGTTTGTGTGAGGGAATGAAAAACTAAGCATTGTGGTCAGTGTTCAGTGATTTAGATCCATCAGGGTTAAGGGGGTGGCAAACTGGACGCGAAGTTTAGCGCCGCGTCAAGTCGTGTCTAGGACAACTCGTGTCTAGGACAACTCGGAGGTATCGTAAACCGGAAAGATAGCGTCTACTCCAAAATGCAAAATATACGTTAGAAGCCAATGTTAATCGTTAATGATTTGGGACAAATAAGATGTTATTTAATTTTAAACTATGTGAGTGGCACTCTGTGGCGCGACAGGGATTTGAGCAACTTCCTGTGTCAAAGCTGGGCACCGCGGACAGGTGCGCACCTGTTGGAGCCAGTGTGCGTATATGCATAGAAAACAATGTGTCGATTTTTTTTAGAACGGCACGGCGATGAGCTGTGTGTCCGGTGTGCGACCCAATTTAGGCTTAGATCTTCCAATCATTTGATTAATAACATCAATACACCACAAATAAACTGAAGTCTCTTTTGTTGGTGTTTAAAATAGGGCTGGGCCGATACCACTTTTTCATGTCTGATACCGATATAGATACCACAACCTTGAGTATGTGTCGATACCAATCCAGATCCAATACTATCTCTATCGCCCTTTTGAGCAACAAAGCTGCAATTAACACATTTGTTAGCCATAAAAATATAAAGTAAATGTGTGAAGTAAACCATAAGTACGATAAACATAAAAAGTACCTTCGGACAGGTCTTGCTTATGTTTAGCTACGGTTTCTACTTGCCGCACTTTACACGCTTTTACGGCATGTTGCTCTGTAAGTCGCCTTTACGCCAAGTTTTCATGACAGTTAAGGTCTGTGTTGGTATCGGATCGTACTCCCTGACTTCTACAATATTCGATCCGGCCATATTGGACTAATATCGGATTGGCCCTCCCTTAGTTAAAAATGAGCAAGTTGTTGGAATGAACTTCCATTTAATTCAAGTGAAAAAAGTTTTTTTTACCAACTTAAGTTTTCAGCAGCACATCTACAAGAGCTGGATTCTGGGAGACAGCCCAATTAAATTTCATGTTGTAAACACTGTGTCTTATGAATAATGTATGTAGAGAATAGCTACAGAAACAGGTGGCAAAACTAAGTACTACATTTTTACATACTGCATATTTTCAAACTAGTATTAACATTTTTAGCCATGATAATAATATTTTGTTTCAGTCAACTGATCTCGCTGGTAGGATTGAAGCAATGCCAATTTAAAATAATAATTATTTTAACATACCTTTCCCGTCTGTCGCTGATGCCTCTTGTAAATGCCTAATAGACCTACCAATCAAAAACATGCATTAGACAACATTAGACATCAAAATCCCACCCCAGTGAATTACTAAAATTACAAAAATTCAACCATTCACTTACATAAAAGTCTAGAAATTATATCATTTGTGCTATCTTGATCTTTTTGAACAAAAGGACAGACAAGGACAGCACTTACCAGACGACAGGGAAGAGAATAGCCCCACAGCACAGCAGATCCACCAGAAACAGGATCTCCATCCACAGACCGTACTCACTGGAGCCCTCCTCTGTAGACTCAATAATAATGTACGCCACATTGGCCAGAACCTGATATCACAAGGCCAATATTATATGCAAAATTACTGTGCACACATGAATTGCATTCCCTATAAAATAAAACTGAACATTGTAAGCGCTATGGGCAAGAATAAACATTGTTAGAAACGGCAACATCATAAATTATCACATTTTAATTTTCATAGTTTGACCCTTAAAAACAGGAGATTTAAATAATAGGGATATAAACCCTGAAAAAAACATGTGATTGCCACTGTGCTTTAAAAAAAAAAAATAAACAATTATATCAGTACCTGCAGAGGAATCACGATCATGAAGATCTTCTTGTCTTTATCTGAGAGAATATGCTTGACAAATGCCCAGCCGGTTCCTATTAACGCTATAGTAATGAACAACAGCGCCCCCTTCAGTCTGCACACAAACATCACATTTCAGAATGTCAAATATTTCACTCTTGCTGAATAACAAGTTATAAAATCACATATGAAAAGGTTTCAAAACCTTACAGGTGAGTAATGTAATAGACCACAGCCCAGACTTCGATAGGAGAGCCCTGATTCGAAATGTAGTAGTAATCGATCTGTAACACAGGATAATTATTTTCATGAAAGTATTGTCACAATATATGCTTACTGTTTTATAAGCCTTGGGTATTTAGCTCCAGTTAACTGCAACTATTTTTAGCATTTCACAACACGCTTTGAATAGCTCGTCATACAAAAACCTAAAATTCATTGGACCGGAGATTTTTGATACAAGAGCTGCCTCACACAAAAGTCCCGATCTGCTCACATATAAAAATACGAGAGTCAAAACTTACCGCATGAAAAACAAGTGAAAGTGACTTTGTAAATGGAAGAGCTGCCATCAGCCAATGAATCTTGTAAACATCCGCACTAAAAAACAAAATGCAAGGCATGTTAATGCTGCTCTCCACCAATCAAATGTTTGTAAAACAGGTATGAAACCGCCACAAATAAAAATGACCTGAAAACAGTAGGGGAGAGCGGGACACAAAGTAATGCTTTTTGGCTTCTTTTTACACAATCAACACACATCTCTGCTACAAATGAATTATCACCTGTAGTTATCGTACAATTACACCGAAAGTGACAGGAGTGCAAACGTTACAACTTACCCCATAGGTGGAGTTAATTGTAACAAACAGAGGGTTTGTTGTTACACCTGCTAGTTTAAAAAAAATAATTAAATAAAATTCTGTCTATACTAAAGGTGGATATTGTTTATATATCTGCCTATAATAGATAGATATTCACACGTTCATCCATATATGATCCTTCATTCAACCATCCTTGTATTATGCATCAACGCATATGAATAGATTTTTTGAAAGGGCTGCACAATTAAGACAAAATATTATCATAATTGTCAGTTATTTCCCTTAAAATTTTATTATCATTTTGATTAATAGTATTTACAAAAAGACAGTGATTAAATAATATAAGGTTGGATTTGGTGACTAAAAAACATAAGATGAAGAAATTTACATCTATTCCTCCAAAACACTCTTTGTTCAATAATTTAAAGAAAGCACATCAAAACTTTTCACAAATTCTTTTACAAAGAGATATCTTCTGACAGTAAAAGAAAAAGACCAAAAGCACAGATTGCTCGGCCCTTTATAAATATGTAAAGTAGCCATGTTACAATTAACCCGCGCTAGTTTGTGCCCCATTCACCCTTACTAAAAATGACTGCTTAAGTAAAGATGTTGAGTATATTAGCACTCACCTATGAGTACGCAAAACATGAACCCACATGGTACCAATGAGAAAGAAGAATAAGGACATGCCGATGTAAAGTTTAGGTAAAGGAATCTCTCCAGCAGACAGGTAGCTGTCTGGATTCTTCTCAGTTATAGTGATCTGAAATCACATCATCATATCAATCTGTAACAATTTTACAACATTAATCATATCAACTTTAATTTTTACCCACTAAAAATAAAAATGTTTTAAATGGAAGTCCAAAAATCATATCAGTTGTTAAGTATGGAAGTATAATGTATGCAACCTACATTACAATTTTATTACAACACTCACATTAATGCTAAAACTCAGCAGGTCTGGCACAGAGCTGTCCTGATTGATTGACATGGAGTAGCAGTTGTAGAAATAAAAGTTATAAAGGCCTTGCTGCTCATCCTTTGTGACATTAAAATAAAACTAAAAAACAAAACAGGTAAATTAGTCAAATTAGAAGTAAGAAATCTAACAATGGACAGAAATAAGTTCAGCTGCAAAAATAATTTCAATAAAACAAATTACAAGGCTGATATATGACCCACCTGAAAAGAGTAGGCCTGGCCATTGAGTGGAAGAGGATATGTGTCTTCTGCCTTGCTCTGGAAGACAGGAAAAATCCATTAATGTCAAATTAAGATAACAAAATCTTATAGTAATGTGATCAATGGTGTAGCAAAAAGATTTTAGTCATTCTAGACAGAACTTACCTGAACATCTTTATTGACTTCAGGACCAGCTGCAAATTAATTGGAAAAATTAATACACAAACTAAAATGAATCAAACTAGAGCCCGGCATAAAACGACCTACATAATAGGATTTAATTAGTCAATTATTCCTCTTATACCACGGTAACCACAAACATTTCTCTTGTGCCTATTTTTAAGACATTTGACAAGTTAGGTGTGCGGTTATCAGAAATTAATGCATACCCATGGAACATTTCTCAGCCAATCAGAATACAGCATTCAACAGACCCGTGGTATAATTTTAAATAATTTAAAAGACCGGAGTCAATTATTCTGCTTATACCATGGTTACCACAGATTGCTCTGATGGTTAAGACATTTGACAGGTTAGGTGTGCGTTAATCAATAAATAATTTATACCTTTGGAACATTTCTCAAACAATCAAAATAAAGCATTCAACAGCCCTGTGGTATAATTGAAAATAGGGCGCAGTATTACCATCTTGGGTGTGCATTATTTTCGAATAATTCAACAATCCGTCGTCAATTATTCCTTACTAAGATTATGGACTCTGATTATGAAATAACCCATCACATTTCAAAGATTTACCTGCTGGCTGTTCTTTCTCATCTGGCTTCTTGACTTGATCTGCCCCATTTTCAACAGGCAGTTCATTTTCTGTGGTTTTTGGCAACCCAGGTATGATGTTGGGAAACAGATCAGTTGCTGAGGTCTTTTTCCTCACTCTGTGGATTTAATCATCATGGGAATCATGATTTAAGTAATGGGAAAACCTTTCAAAATGACATCACACTTTTAGATTAAGCAAATATGAAAAAATATGCAAGAAAAAATTAAGAATGACAAATATGAAAAAAAAAATTAACGCCAGATATTTTGAGAAATGTTTGTACCCCATTTTCTCCCATAGTATTATTTTTCCTACTATGGAAGTGAAAGGGGTCCACGAACGGTTTGGTTACAAACATTTCTCAAAATAGCTTACTTTGTGTTCATCAGAACAAAGAGACAGAATTTTCATTTTTGGGTGAACTATCCCTTTAAGTAATAAATACACCAAAATGTTCTATAAGAGAGGTCATTTATGTTTAAAGACAAATAACTCACAGGCTATTTTTGAAGTCCATCAGGAGAAGCACTCCTGCAAAATTACTGCTTGGATCTTTCTTCAGAGGACAATAGTCAAGACCTTCATCCTGTTTATGTTCATAGAAAAATCATCAAACCACCTAACACAGTTTAGTTTAAAGATTTTTATACTACTTTCATTGTAATATGACTGTGACATGTTAAACTGATAACTTAACATAAAAAAATATATATATTCAGTATTTTTATTCAGATGGACATCAGAAAAAAAAAGATGCTAACCAGATATGTGGAAAATCCATTATTGCTTGCGCGATCTAAGCTGAATCCAATCTGTGAAAAAGCAGCAGTTAAGAAGTTGATAAATAATAAACAAATCAATTATTATCAACATACTGAAGTGACTGTCAAACGGATATGGTTTATTGATTTAAAAGGAGTAATCATGTCTTACATAAGATGAGAAAGACACTGCAAGACATCAGTGCAGTAAGATGTGATAATGGTGCATTGCATAAATCTAAAAGCCGATAATATGTCAAAAGGTTACCGTGGAGCTGTCAATGTTGTCCAGCTTTCCATCAGTGAAACTCAGGCTGTTCATGCTCATGGTCATGTAACCATCTTTATAAAAACCGAATGTGTTGAGATGGACCCGTTGACGGATGTCATCCTGAGACATAACAAATGTTTTTAAAGACGCACGAGTCATTAGCTGCGTCGATCCATCTGAATCATTTGCTTAAACGTGTTCGCTTTATCCAACCAAAGCGATTATGATTAATAAATCAGAAAAGAGGGTCTATAAAAACAGTCAATAGCATTAATTAATAACAGTAACTATTTTAAGACCAAAGACCTTATAAAACTGACACACGCACTCACCTTAAGTATGAGATTATGAATTCGACATTGACTTTCGATGATAAAAAGTGAAATAATCGTATTAATAACTGTAAACATACATCTCTTCACTGACGCCATTTTTAAAACCGCTTCAAAAATAACAGCAGGTCAATCGAACTATTATTTCCGGTTCAAAGTAGTAATAAACGAAGCCCTCTAGTGGTAGATAGAGGGAATTGTTTGGCATGTACTTAAAATATACTGTTTTATTCTGTGTGTAGTTAATACTTTTTAGGTAAGTAAATTTATTTCACCTCATTAAAATCTTAGTTTAACTAACATGTTTATGTTACATCTAAAAAGGTAGAAAGGCGCAAGTGTCATGACTACATTTCCCAGACGTCGTAAAGTGACATTTCAGCAGTTTAAGCAAAGCCAAAGATCCAAAGAAGAAAAGTTTCCCTACTCGGCAGTCATATTTGCAACACCTCCCGGCAGATTTTTTTAGTCATATAAGACCAACTCTTATCTACTTGAATTGGGGTAGGACAGATCTTTATCGCCCTAAGTTCTCAGCAAAACAAACTTGGACCTGACATCAACTTTACAATACAATTGTGTTTCCTTAAGGTCAAATTGTTTCCTTAAGGTCAAATTGCCCCCCCACACAGAGAATGATTTGTCTTTTTTATTGGTGAATGATGATTGGTTCGTTCTACCGGAAGGCGGAACTTCCTTTGCTAGAGCGGTTTCACTTTCCTCCATTCATAATATAACTGTGGAGTTTGTTTATATCTACAGTCTTTGCCAAAGTCAACCGACTGAATGCTGGTGTCATACTGAACTGTATTTTACAGTCTTTGTTATCAGAACATATGTTAATGAGAGGCAGAGTATCACATAGGTGTTTACATTTTTAGGTAAGATGCATGACATAAATCTTCTTAAATTTTAATAAGATACACGAGCAGTGTCACGTAGACAGCGGATCCATCAAGATTGTTGTACATCAGCATTGCGCGTCAACACATTATTGAATTCGTACGTTCATTTATCAGTTTTACAACAACAAATGCTATGTTAGTCTGTACATTAGATTATAACTTAAAAATATTATTCTGTGATTACAGTGACAAAATGAACACCCACAGCCTCCTGGTTCTGTACGGGAGTCAGACAGGAACAGCGCAGGACACAGCCGAGCGAATCGGTCGTCAAGCACAGAGGAGGCGGATGAGAGTCAAAGTGGAAGCCCTGGACACTTACAATGTGGTCAGTGCATACTATACAAAGAAGGTCATGGGCTTTAAGTCACTTTGTATGAAAGTGTATACCAAATGCATAAATGTAAATGTTTTAACGATGTAATATTTGCATCATGCTAATAAATGTATACTTTGTTAGGTCAATCTTATCTCAGAGTCTCTGGTTGTGTTCGTCTGTGCCACAACTGGACAGGGTGACCCGCCAGACAATATGAAGGTCAGATCATATACAACAACAGCATACTGCATTTCCGACTCCCACCCAACTTTAATGCATTTAACACATTAAAATGTTCAGCAAGTTAAAACGGTTTCCATTTATCCATACAGAAATTTTGGCGATTCCTGTTCAGAAAGTCATTGCCTGCTGTTTCTCTTTGTCGTCTTGACTGTGCCGTTTTGGGTCTTGGAGACTCCTCCTATCCAAAGTAAGATGAGTGAACAGATCCTCTGCTTACAAAGTACTGATATATGTCGTTTGTCTGATTTGCACAACTTCAAAGTGAGTGTTTTTCCCTTTCAGCTTAATTCACAATGCATGAGAGCCTGTTGTGCCATTTAAATGTATTATTTCTTAACTCCTTTGCTACTTTTGAGGTTTAACTTTGTTGCCAAGAAGCTCTATAAGCGTTTGCTTCAGCTTGGAGCCAATATGCTGATGGAAATTGGACTGGCTGATGATCAGCACGATCTCGGGTGAGACAGATCTTTTTAATTCTCATCTAGTTGTGATGTATAACATTGATATATGGAAAGCAACGGCATCCCTGCATTAATATTCTAAAGTCTCCCATCTTACTTATCAGGCCAGATGGTGTGATTGATCCCTGGTTGGTTTCGTTTTGGCAGAAAACCCTGTCTTTCTACCCACCTCCAACTGGCCTTGTTCCTCTTCGCGATGAAGACAAGTATGTCACATAATCTAACACTTAGCACTTATACTGATATCACTTATACACTTAAATAGCATTGGATAAAAGCATATATCAAAGACATATTTGTGAATGGAACTTCATCAAATTTATTAGTCTATACGTGTTTTAAGTGACAATGCAGTGGTTATATATTTTGTTTCAGACTTCCACCTCGATACGTTTTCCACATCCTAGATGAAGTCCCAAACAAGCAGGTTGAGCATTTCCAGAGACCCGACAATGATGCCCCTCCCACCTCACTTCAGCCGTTCCCAGCTCGAGTGGTTTTCAATGAGAGAGTGACTCATCCTTCACACTTTCAGGATGTGAGGCATATTGAGTTTGACATCACAGGCTCTAACATCCAGTAAGCAGTATGAAATGTTTAAAACCATAATAAGTATAGATTGAATGTCATCACTTGAAAGTGTTACAGACTATGTCAATATCTGATAGGTACAGTGCAGGCGATGTTGTAATGATGAGACCCTGTAACGCTCCAGAGGACGTGGAGCAGTTCTGCCAACTGTTAAGACTTGATCCTGAGCGCTACTTTACGCTAACCCCAACTGACAGCAGCACAGGTGACGCATGTAACCGATTAAAATAAAGTATAAGATTATCCACATAGGTTAGTGATAGATTTATGCCCTTCTATTCAATCATGTAACAGTGGGAACACATTGAATTAGTCTGTTTTTTTTTGTAGCAATGGTTCCTGCACGACTGCCTCAGCCCTGCTCCATCCGCTTTCTGGTGGAGCAGTTTCTGGACATTTCTGCTGTTCCACGTCGCTCCTTCTTTGAGCTTTTGGCCACTTTTGCCACTAATGAGTTGGAGCGTGAAAAACTGCTGGAGTTCAGCTCAGCTCCAGGTCAGGACGCTCTTCATGCTTACTGCAACCGGCCCCGCCGAACAGCCCTGGAGGTGAGAGATCACTGCGACTGTCGATGTGAAATGTGTTACACATTCTGTGTAACTTTTTTTTTTCTGTTGGGAATGAAAACCATTTCATGCACTGTTGTGCTCTTTTGCTTCCAGATTTTATAAAGTATTGTAGCTTACAAAGTCTCAATTTCTATGTGGTTTTAATGTTAAGTGGTTCAACAAGTCTTTAGCGTAATGATTATTCTTATGTTAAACAATAGGAAATTAAACATAGACCACGTACACTTAAGGTAGCTTATGATTTTTAGACATGTCTTAAGATTTTACCGTGTATAGTTTTCAGGACGAAATCACAATTTCCATGCTATTTAATTTTAATTTTCTTCTTTATCAGGTGTTGGCAGACTTCCCTCATACCACAGCTGAGCTGAGTGTTGACTACCTATTGGATCTTTTTCCTGAAATCCAACCTCGTTCCTTTTCTATTGCTTCTTCACTAGTGGTAAAGACCAAGCATTGCCAAGTTGTCCTTGTAATCTGTGCTTTGACTTACTGCTAAAACGAATAAAAGTTTTTTAGTGAGTAGTACAAAATGTTACACTGGCTGAAAAAAAATACAAATGTGTATTAAAGTTCTCTTTAACCCAACAAATTCATTCTGACCCATAGGTACATCCTAACCGTATCCAGATATTACTTGCAGTGGTGAGATATAAAACCAAGCTTTTCAAGCCACGCAAGGGTCTCTGCTCTTCCTGGTTGGCATCTCTGGACCCTTCTAAAGGTGGATCTGATCTATAAAGTAGAAACCGTCAGAGATGTAGTACAGTCCAACAAATGATACTATATATGAAAACAAGTTCTAACAATTTGTTTCTTCAATACTTCTTAGGAGAGATTTACGTGCCCCTCTGGGTTAAGAAAGGAAGTTTAAAGTTTCCTAAGGACCAAAACACCCCTGTGATAATGGTGGGACCAGGGACAGGGGTGGCTCCCTTCAGATCAGCCATAGAGGAAAGGGCTGCTGAAGGAAAGATGGGTAAGATTATTTAGTGTAGTGCATTTAACGTTTTAGAAGTGACCTGTATTTTCACATAAAAACTATTTGGGGTAAGGTTCGGGACGGGTTAAGAATAGCCTTATTCTTCATTTATCAACTGATTTGTTATTTTCCATTTATACCTTTTAAATTTGTATAAGGCTTGAAATAGAGTTTTGTGAGTTACTATACTAAACGTTAATGTTGTTTCACAGTCACAGTGGTTTGGCATATGTTCTATCATCACCTGTTTCAGGTAACGTCCTGTTCTTTGGCTGTCGATCCGAGACAAAAGACTTCTACTGTCAATCAGAATGGGAAAATAAGGTGCAGGCCGGACAGATGACCCTCTTCACAGCTTTTTCTAGAGACCAGGTCAGACAACAGGACTCTTTTCTTACTCCTACCTCATGAACCCTGAACAGATGGGGAGTGTGTGCTTATCTGATGCTTTATCATTTAAACAGACTACTATTTCTCCAAATTACATTGTCATATGGTTGTGTATCGTCCAAAGCTGTAGAGAAGCATGTTAATCCAGTCCTGACAATCACAAGGTGTTCCTCTCACCACCTTTACATTTTAGCACTAACGCCATTTCAACGATTAATAGAATATATCATTTTAAAACAGTATTTATTTAGTTACTGTTTAGTTTGTTTCTTGGTCACGTTTCCTTTAGGCTTTGTACTACAGTCACACAGATTTTCTTAAAGGGAACATATCATGACAATCTGACTTTTTCCATGTTTAAGTGTTGTAATTGGGTCCCCAGTGCTTCTATCAACCTAGAAAATGTGAAAAAGATCAACCCAGTAACTTAGTTTTGATAAACCATTCTTTGCATGCATATAGTTCATTGAAAATTGGCTCACCTTGTGATGTCAGAAGGGGGTCTTATTATAATAATACCACTCCTTAATCTGCACTATCCAACAACGGCACTGCTATTTAGTGCTGAGATTAACTCATTTGCATTTAAAGGACACACCCAAAAACGGCACATTTTTGCTCACACCTACAAAGTGGCAATTTAAACGTGCTATAATAAATTATCTTTATGGTATTTTGAGCTAGAACTTCACAAACGTACTCTGGGGACAGCAAAGATTTATTTGACATCTTAAAAAATGTCTTGTGAAATGTCCATTTTAACATGATTGATTTGCAGGAGGATAAAATCTATGTGCAGCATCGTGTAAAGGAACAAAGCGAACTTTTATGGGACCTGATAGCGAATAAGAATGCCAACTTCTACATAGCAGGGTGAGTCTAAGATTTTACTGTTATGGTACATTCACACGGGGCGTCAGTGCTTCTCATTTACTTTGAATGGGTAACGTCATGCGTTGCCAAACTGAATTGTGGATCTGTTGGCGTCGTGTCACTGCCGTTGGTGACAGAAGTTAAAAATTTCTCAAGTGCCAACGCAGGTGTCAGCCAATCAGATCGCCAGATGCAAATGACCTACTGCTGACGCTAGCCAATAGGCTTTATGCCCAGCTGCACTACTTCCTGAACTTCAGCCAGCTCCTTGTTTCCTGTCTGCCATTATTGGACAAACTGATTAATCCAGGTGTGTCTGATTATTGTTGTTGTGACTACTGAGGTCAGGCACACCTGGATTAATCAGTTTGTCCAATAATGGCAGATGGGAAACAAGGAGCTGGCTGAAGTTCAGGAAGTAGTGCAGCTGGGCATAAAGCTTATTACGTTAATGCAAGACCGCAGAACACTCTGTAGGGCCACTCTTCAGACACGTCATCCATCAAGTGTTAACGCTGACACCCCTTATGAATATACCCTAACCCATTCAGTCAAAAAGTGTTATTTTATAATACAACAAAAGCTTTGACAAACTTTATATAAATCTTTTAAATATCACAGCTGTGTTACATATGAACAGTGCAGATAAGCAACCTTTTCTTTCTATCAGGAACGCCAAGCAGATGCCCATAGGTGTATGTGATGCCCTAAAGGAAATGTTTCAGAATGATGGTGGCATGTCTGAAAGCCAGGCGCAGGAGATGCTGGACACAATGGAGAAAGTCGGGCGTTTTCAGAGTGAAACCTGGTCCTAATCTCTCCTTACACTCCCTTCATTGGCTCAATAACCAGCATGGGCTCAAGCGTGGAAGAAAGCTTGAATGGTGCTGTGCTTTGATTCTATTTAAAAGGACTTGGAGTATCCCAACTGCCTTATACAATTGCAACTTAGGTATTTCAAATAGTTTAAATCATTGCGAGACCAAGAATTGTATTTAAAAGTATTGTTAAGCCAAAAATGAAAATGACCCAATGATTTACTGACCCTCAAGCCTCAATCTGATTACATCCATTATCTTTTTTAGACGAACTTGAGTTATATTAGAAAATGTCGTGGCTGTTCCAAACTTTATAATGGTAGTAAATGGTGCTTTTGATTTAAGCCTAAAAAAGTCCATCCCGCCTATACAGAAGAAATTCACACGGCTCCAGTGGGTAAATAAAGGCCTTCTGATCGCAATCAATGTGGTTTTGTAAGAAAATATCAATATGTAAAACAAAACTAAAATAACTAGCTTCCAGCAATGGTTGACACACGTTCACAAGATAGTGTTTTTCCAGTGTAGGACGTAGTGTCTCGTCTCATCTCTACTACATCTCGTACGCTACATCCTACAGCATTTATTAACCCATTGGAGCCATGTGGATTACTTCTGGAAAGGATGGAATGACTTTTTTGGGCTTCGAATCAAAAGCACCATTTACTACCATTATAAAGCTTGGAAAAGCCAGGACATTACAACTCTGATAATATAACTGAAAAAGATAATCATATACATTGAAGATAGCTTGAGGGTGAGTAAATCATGGGGTTCTTTTCATTTTTGGCTGAATTATTCCTTTAATATTAATAAACCACAGACGAACATGGTCATAGTAAAGTTCAACACATCACATTTCTCAAAATTCTGTTTTATTTAACTGAAGGACAAAAGGATAATGGATGTATTTTTCTGAAAATAAAAAAAAATCATTAAAATGGAGGCAGTGATTCTGTTCAATTACATTGATTACAATGTACAACTCAAGTCACATTTTAAGATGTATAAAGGTTCTTATTTGGAAAAACAATGCAAAATATAAATCACAATGGCATTTACTATACAGTATACTATATACACAATAACATCTCACACAAGGTCTGTTCCAAAATATTAGTTTATTCAAGATAAAGAACAGCTCACTTCAGTGTTTCAACAGCTGTAAATGTGCACACTTAAACTTAAATGCATCATGAACAAGTATAGACTTGAATTCTCAAATAATTTATTAAAAGGTTCAATCCACATCATTCAGTCGCACAGACACATGCTAAACTCAGTTTTAAATAATCTGAAGTCTTCAGTACAGCGGCTGTTTCCACTTGTCTATCATAAAGCTGCTCGGCCAGAATCAAAACGTCTTACTGAGGATAAATCGGAGTGTAAAGCTACCACGTGTAAACCATTAGCCACTTATTGACTCACACACATGCCAGCGACGAAAGCAAACTGTAACATTACCAAGTTGAAAGGTACAAATCCCCCTCCTTAAAATTCCAAAGTTCAGGTTTCAGTCTTAAAAACAGCAGAAACATTGGCAGTACCAAGTAGGTTTTTGTGGCTAACATTGAACCTTCAATGTTTAATGCTTACAGTTATCTGAGAGCTAAAGTGTGAACCTGATAGATCTCCTCCGGGAAGTTCTCCTGCTGTTCCTCATAGACGATGCTGAGTCCAGCCCTGTCCACTATGCGGCGTAGTAGATTCAGGTCCCGACATACACTGCTGTCCACCTCATCAGGTACTACACCTTCATAGGCAACGTTGTCCTTCACCACAATAAGGCCGTTTGGACGCAGACCACTCTGGCAACGCCTCAAAAATTCCACTAGGTGACTGTCAGTCAAGTGACCTAGCGATGTTTGCAAAACAATAAAACATATAGTAATCTAGTAATAGTTAGGATTTCCATGGCATAATTATAACAGGACATCCAAAAGTTGCTCTAACTGAGCATCAATGCCTTACCAATAACCCACTGAATCCATATAACATCATAGCGCTCTGGCTGGGGTTGGAAGTCCTGCAGGCCACAGCAGAAGTAGTTCTCTACCCGCTTGCCATCCTCACCCAAGTATGAACGAGCTTTATCCAGGAACTCCTGCGTCACATCCACAAGGTCCACTGTACGGAAAAGCGGCAAGAGGAGACGTTTGGTGATGCGGCCAATTCCAGCTCCGCAATCCAGAGCACAGCCTGTGCCAGTCTTGCCCTGCCCTTCCTTATGACAGAGCAAAGGGGAAAACCAAACATGTACTCAATCGATCAGACAATGAGTCAAAATAACACAAACAAATGTTGAGTGCTTGCTCACCCCAAGAAAGTTTTTAAGAAACTTTTTTGAACCGTTAATGTCAATGCTTGAAATGCCGCCATATCCCCCCAGCATTCCATCCACAGTAGGCGGGACTTCCTTCCAGTAGTGCTCTGCCTTTGAGTAAAAGGAGGTCTCATTCTCTACCAAATGGTTTTCCATCTTTGTGCAACTCCTGACCATAGAGAAAAGAAGACCTTGGATCAGTTGTTAAATAATGGAAAACCCATCATGGGGTTTTGACTGTGGAGACCTTTTTGCAATGTACAGCAGTGAATTTTTGTAAGCGTCTATTCTGTATAGTTTTTATATTAATGTTATGTCATAAAAACAACTTTTATAACAATTTAACAAGAATGCTGCTTGTCAACTACTGGATTAACTTCAATAATTTGAAACAATATTACAATTTTAAAGGATGGTTCACCCAAAAATGAAAACTTTTACAGTGTGACTCAACCTCATATCGTTTGAACTAGTGCTGCACAATTAATCGCATCGCAATCACAATCGCAATGTCAGACTGTGCGATTATATGACAGCAAAATGTTGCAATTATATTAAATAAATAAATGTGTGGACTTGTTAACACAAACTTTCTGATAACAGTTTGATGATTTTCCTTGCTGTTTAAAAAAAGAAAGAAAAACGAACAAAAAAAGGCAGTGCACGTGTGGCATGCACGTGTGTGGCGTGCGTCGTCACTTGTGTGTGCGCAGCGCAGAAATACCAGAGCGAAGATGGATGCAGAGGAGGTTGACAGTGATCTGGTAGCTAAAAAAAAACTCTACGTCTGTTGTATGGCGGTATTTTGGATTTAGGATTACACTGAGCAGTTGCTACATCACGTGGCAATACGAAAACATTTCTAGTTTTACAAATACACATTTTAGCATTATCACTAAAATGTGTGTGGATTTTCCTTAAAACCCATCAAGTTGACTAAGGATACCATTCATTATAATCGCAATCGCACATCGCAATATTAGCATCAATAACCGCAATGGGAAAAATTACCCAAATCGTGCAGCCCTAGTTTGAACCCTATTTCCTTGTGCTCCAAATGCAGAAAGTGGTTATGGTTAGGGCGTAATCAATGTGACATCACATTGATAGGGGAACCCCAACAGCCTGCTTTGTGTATCGTTTGCAGTAGGGATGCACCGAATATTCGGCTTTCGGCCGAAAGACTTTTATCACCGAAACAATATGGCCGAAATGTTGTGATGACGCAAACAGAAACCGCGACCTGCACGTGCTTGTCTGAAGCAACATGTATGCGGCGTGGATGTATTTAACCGCAAAAAGGCGCTAAAGTACGCACAGAGGCACATGCGGTTGTGTCCGGTCCAGACGTGATCATCACAGTGAGTACGCTCTTCAAAGATCAGAACTCTTGATGTGTAAACTTTAGAGAGAGTCGCGCAAATGTGTCTCAAACTGTATAGTCCATTTACATACATGTGCCAAATAAAGCAATGAAAAACAACGTAACGTTTTTATGCTGCGCTGTTTGGGATTCGCCTTCGTTCTCTGTGTGCGCGGGCGTTTAAGTGCCCTCGATAGTGCACACACGAGTGAGACGCAAACAAGCGAACGTAAAATCTTTCTGTTATTGACAGGGCACATATAAACAAAATTATCTCCAAAGTATTCTTTTTCTAATAAAAACATTCGTTTATGTCTTAAGTGTATGTATAGATTACAGTCATAAGTCTCTGCTTATTTAAAGAGACACCTCATTAACCTACTTAAGTCTAACAAAGAGACAAATAGCTCTAATAATAATAATAATATATGTCATTTATACAATAAAGACAGTGTTATGATGACTCATTTAATTCGATTTCTGTACTTAATGTTAGCCCTTATTAATGTGCAGCTTTTTCTTTTTTATAATTGTTGGTAATAATTTCTTTATTTGTTATTAGATTTTCCCCACCCCCTTTTTGCTGATCTGAAAAATAATCTGATCCGTGCCTCAAAAACTGTAATGTGATCTGAACCGTGAGTTTTGTGATCTGTCACACACCCCTAGTAAAGGTAGTACACAGTGATAGCCATAAATGCATTTGTACAAATAATTGGCATAATAATTTATTTCGGTGTTTCGGTTTCAGTTTTTCGGCCTTGGTTTCCTCATTTTCGGTTTCGGCCAAGAATTTTCATTTCGGTGCATCCCTAGTTTGCAGCTTAAAAGAGGAGATCACACAAAGAAGAATAGATGGATTTGTATAAAACAGGATGTTTCTGCACACACACTGGCAACTCCTTTTCTGCTATAAACACTTTAAAAGTGCATTTTCTAGGTTAGGGGGGCTTTAAAGGTCCAGTGCCTAGGTTTTTACCAGCATCTAGTGGTAAGACTGTGTATTGCAACCAACAGCTCACCCTCCTTATCGAAAAGCATTGTGAAGCTACGTTAGTTGCCGCAGGACAAACACGTCATCGTCTGAGACAACGTAGTGACAAAATGTACTCCATAGAACAGTTTGTCCATTTAAGGCTACTGTAGAAACATGACAGTGCAAATGGCGACTTCCATGTAAGGAGACCCGTAGTGTATATAGATCAGTGGTTCCCAAACTTTTTCAGCGTGCGGCCCCCCTTGTTTATGGTGCATTCCTTTGCGGCCCCCCAAAGAAAATTTGTTACAAAAAACTGTTCTAAAACTCAACATTTTTTAAAAAAAACCCATCAAATTATACAAAAAAGTAGTGCTTTTGGTTAGTAGCCTTATTTTTTTTTTAGGTTTAATTACACCGAATTCATGATACATTAATGTATTTCATAAAATGTCATAAAACTGGGGCCCCCCTGGCACCATCCCGCGGCCCCCAGTTTGAAAACCACTGATATAGATAAAAACGGCTCATTCTAAGGTAATAAAAAGTTTATTTTGTATGGTTTTTATAATTACTGATAATATAGCTATGTATATTATATTGCATTATTGCATATTCTGTTCAGAGATCCTTCTAAATGTTACATGGTGCACATTTAAAGTGTTGTTTGGTGTTACTATGGGAGTGAATGGTGACTGAGGTGGTAGAAACCAGAAAACCCTTCAAACCTTTTACTAATGAATACCTGAAGACATTTACTCCTCTGCTTTCTTGTTGTGGATATCACTGTTGTTTAAGTTACACGATTTTAAAGTAACAATAAACTGCCAAAATAACAGCTCAGACAAACGGAGAATGTGCAAGAGAACGCTTTAAAAAAAAATCTGCATTGGTTTCATAAGAAACATAGAAAGACAATGGGGTCTCAAACGATGTGAGTAAATAAGACAAAATTTACATTTTTGGGTGAACTACCCCTTTAATCTTAGCTCTAGATAACAGAAAACCCACGAAAACAGCGTAAATTAACATATTAGATCCACATGTAGCTCAGATGTCAGAAAGATTCATGGAGAGACTACACAGCAGAGCCTACCTGAAAACTACTGTAACTGTATAAGTTATACTGAAATATTTACTATATTAAAACTCCTGGATACAGTGTTTTTGGACCCTTGCCATAGTAAATACTAAATTATACTACAATATTAATTCACTATAGGTAATAGTACAGTAAACTGTACTACACATAACAAAGTGTAGTAATTACTATAATATAATATAGTATTTTTCATGAGAATGTACACATAACCGATACATACATTACAAGATTATGACTTGTAAATTAATACAAAGTGTTCCAACGAAATCAGAGACGATACTATTCTGCAGACCCACAACCATTTACAATAAAAGTATTTTTCAGCATGTATAGTTAGTTTAAATAAAAAAAAAAAAAGTATAGTAAGTATAGCGATAATGGGAGACGAATAATACGGTTTTTAATCGCATTACTTACCTGACTAAAAACGTGGACAAAAATGTGGTCCTTCTACCGAGTTATTTAAGTGCGGTGGTGTCGTTTAACTATATTTGGTGATGACGACAAGTTACACGTGTTGACAGACGGTCAGCTCTAAATCATTCGCTCCCACTGAGCCTCCACTGTTTCTGGATTAAAATACATCGATTTACCTTTGATTTCGTGTCCTGGCTGAACGGCCTGTCCTACAATCGGTCATATCACGGTTAAACAACTGTCAGACAAATGCCCCATGAAAGCATTTCTAGTAGGCTTCACTTGGCCATCACATACATGCTACAAACTATACGTCATTTCCTAATTTGAGTGCCATATCCTTTCAAAGAGTTTTGTCAGCTTTGTCTCCACCTGGTGGACGCATTTAAATTGGTATTTAAATGTAGTGTTCATTGTATGAAATGTTCTTATTTGTTCAAAGATACATTTTAACAATATAAGTTATTTTTATTTTATTGTTGCAGACACCATAAGCAATGTTATTTTTTTATATTTCAGACACATTATAGCAAAGCATCCTTTGACCCCATAGCAATGGGACCCATACTGTCACAAATATTAAACATGGTTTCAGTGCAGTAACCGTAGTTTAACTATGGTATTTGTGTAAAACCTTAGTGGGCACAAACTTATCTATCTATAGTAACCATACTATATAGTACTTTATGGTATTGGTACTGCCAAAAACCATGGATAATCTAGTAAAACCATGCATAATCTCCCTAAATGTAAAACCATGCACTAAGATAACTATTTATTGTTGGTTCCCAACAACTCTTCTCTGAACAGAAACATCTTTCATCAGATTGTCTCTCATCAGACAAACATCTGTTTTTACTGAATTGCCAGAGCTTGCAGAATGGAAGTGACACCATCAATGCAAAATGACTAGAGAGTTGAAAAATAAAATTACACGATTGTTCCTACTAATATTGGTCTTACAGCAGGTTTTTGTGCCCTTTATTTTCACAATCCATCACATTATCATCTTCACTTTTTCTATACAGAACCTATATGTCTGCATTGGTATACTTTAAATCTTCAATCACATTTTCTTGATGTCCCCTTTAATAAATATTCAACAGCGCAGTTTATAAATCTATTCAGTATTCTATCCTGATTCTTGTTTCCAGCTTTTCTTTCTTTATTTTTACTCCCTTCATTACCTGACAACGTTCCGGCTGCTGCCTCTTCTGTTTATCCTCGTTTCTCCTCCCTCTCAACTTCAACATCACTGTTCTCCCCTGGGCACCTCTTCTCTTTTCCTTCAGACTCTGTCTGCTTCAGTATCTCATTCTGAGCCAGGCTGGCAGGGTATACAGATGATGACTCAGTATACTGTCTGCCTGCATCGGACAGCCTGTAGTCAGTCGATATTCAATCTGATCTGCTCTCCTTCACCCTATCTTCTTCTGTCTTACTCCCTTTCTGGCTCCTGACACCTTTTACGCTCTCATTAGAATTACAAAGAGGCCGGGGAAATGGAGCGGAAATCAACACTTCTGAACAGTGCAGAGTCAGCAGGAATGGTCGGCTCTTCTCCTTGTCTATGCCTGTGTGGACCTCTCTTACCCTTTGTTTAAGGGTATCTGTCTTCTGTATGAATCTTAAACTCTTAACAATTACATCTACACACTGCAAAATATACAACAACGATAACAGAATAAAATTAGAATGAACATATGAATGATTGCAGTTGATTAAAGACTTATGTTTTATGCTTGTGTTTATATTGGGTTTTTCAGCTGGATCAGAGAAGGGTGGTTAAGGGAAATGATGCATAGATGACACTTGCATGATGTGGAAATTACCCTAATCATGACATGTAGACCTTCATTTACCAGTAACGCATCTAATAAGTAATACAAGAGTTATGAGTACACAAACAACCTGAGAAAGAAATGGACAGTGAATGCCCATACATTTAAAGGGACACTCAACTCTTTTTGAAAATATGCTCATTTTCCAACTCCACAGGAATTAAACATTTGATTTTTACCGTTTTGGAATCCAATCAGCTGATCTCCGGGTCTGGCGGTACCACTTTTAGCATAGCTTAGCACAATTCATTGAATCTGATTAGACCATTAGCATCACACCAAAGAGTTGCGATATTTTTTATTTAAAACTTGACTTTTCTGTAGTTACATCGTGTACTTAGACTGACAGAAAATTAAAAGTTGTGATTTTCTGGGCAGATATTGCTAGGAACTATAATCTCATTCTGGCGTAATAATCAAGGACTGTTAATAACAGGCACGTGCACACATAGACATCAAAGGGGGCTTGAGCACCTGCCCTTTTTATTCCTGGAGAGAAAGTGCCCTTTTTTTCTGGGGTGCTTTTTAAAAAATTATAATAATATGATCTTTATTCATATAACAACTGATGTCTGTCTGTTTCTTGTGTTTTTTACTTGTTGCTTATTTAATTTAACATGAATTTATTCAGGAATCATTTAAATGAGATTTAAACTCTTATATAAAGAAAAATAGCGCTATATGTGGCACACAAACGGTCAACAGATGAGTCCCGCCTCCAAAATTCACATCGCTAATATGATTGGCTTTACCTTAACTTAGACCCGCCTCTCTAACTTACTTCGCTTTATGATTAGGTGTGTTCGAGATCATCCGGCGCTGCGCAGACCGATCGGCGAGGTTTGCCGCTTGCAGTCGAGGGAGGAACTGAAGACGGAGCCGTCAAGCCGGACACCTGCTGCTTGCCGTAGTGACGTGTGCGCCGCGTTTCCTTGTTTTTAATCGCAAATGAAGTGAATTAGATGCTGAATTTGACAAAACAAACCTTTTAATAAAAAGTTGCAACCAGAAACATTTTATATCAAATATTTTAATTGCTGTTCATACTGTATACCCGAAAATAACGGGAAACAAGCCTATTATTAAAATACCAATAGAGTTTGTTATTTTCATTTTTATTTTATTACACGACACAATACAACATATTTAACCATATTAAAGTGTTTTTTCCTGTTTTAAAACATGAATTTATAATGTTTATTAGAGGAGCTAAAGGTTGGATTAAACTTGAAACGCACGTGATAGTTGTCATCAGTGAGGCAACCAATCACGTAAAGCTGTTACGTCATCACAACTCCGTGCAGCCGCTCTGGAGAAGCTGCACCGACTGAGCTAGCCGGCTACTCTCGAAAGGCTCTCGCGGTACTTAAAAACCATATGACACAGTCACGTGGATGCAGCGCCAGCTGAAGTCGGACAAAAATACTAACCGAAATGCACTGCTTCAAGTCAGCCGCCGATCGGTCTGCGCAGCGCCGCATGAAGTCGAACACACCTATTGGCTTGTCTACACTCGTGCTGCATCATTCGCGATACACGATCACAGGGGCGAAAATCTCATCTAAATGTTGGGGGGGACAATAAACATAAAATTTTTCAAGAACAATTTTTGAAGGGGACACCAATAATACAGGCAAAATTGTACTTGCAAGGAAATGGGTACAGATAGAAAACGTTTCTCTTTCTCTATGAACGGACGCAAATTTAATTTTAATACATATGAATGCAGAGGTGAAAAGAGTAATACAATTTTCTACTTAAGTAATAGTAAAGTTACTTTAATAATATTTTACTTAAGTAAAAGTAAAGTTACTGGTCTAAAAATCTACTCAAGTAAAAAGTCATTTTAATTTTAAGAGTTACTTTTTTACAGCGGGGAGAGGTTTCTAGTATAGTTCACAAAGGAAGGATATATACATCTCAAACTATGTTTTTAATTGTAAACATCTCTACAATTAAAGTGCAATAACAAATGTTAATAAAATAAAAAGCTTTTTATAACTAAGAAACATTTATGGAATTATTTAATGATTTTTACAGGTGAGTTATGCACTTTTGAAGCAAAAATAATATGAGGTCAGCAGCTAGTAAATACAATCATTATATGAAGGTTGTAATTGATGTATTGCTGGTAACATACATTGTTATTAAACTATATACATAAATGAACATATAATGAGATGAGTGCCATGGCTATACACTATACATCCTTTACACGTTTATTAGCTCCCAGACCTGTGTACCTGATGTCTTTCAATCTATCTCTCTCGCGCTCTCTCTCTCTCTGCAATGTCTAATGATCTGCGCATTCTTGAGGACGTTCTCAAGTTGTTTGACTTGACGCGAAGCTGCTAGACCTCGGAAGATAATGCGCATGTATTAAAAATGCATCGTGCAAATTAGCGGTTAAACACGGTCGGCAATTCTCAAACTCCGTACTCAAGAGCATGAACCCTACCTGAATGAAACAATCGCTTTGCGTCAATGGCCAGGGGTTTCTTTCGTAAGAATTGAATTGAGGGTCTGCATTAGCCTGCGCCTGTCTCGTCCCTCTCCATGGTTCTTTTTGCGCGTTCCCCCGCCCATCAATCAATCATCCGACCGTGGCGCGTCTTTATCACCTTACTTTTTTATTTATTTTTACTCAGTAACGGATATGATTTAACATGTAGCGAAGTAACCAACAATACTTTAAACATACTTAAGTAAAAGTAAAGTACAGATTTTAAAAACTACTCAAAGTAAAAGTACACAAAAAACTCAGTTACAGCAAGGTGAGTAAATGTAATTTGTTACTTTCAGCTCTGCCTCACCTCTGCATGAATGCATAAAAATGTTTTCTTGATCGTTTATCTGCTTCTGTTCTCAGAAAACGAAATATGTTCATGTTTATATGTCAAAATAGTCCAGTTTTAAAACATATGAGGATAAACTGATAAGTGATGGGAAACGTTGTATTGTATATAGCTTATTAACGCGTCGGCTCCGTACACTTCTCTACCACCGGAATGTGTGGTGGTGAGGTAAAAGGGGCGTGGGCAGTGGACCAAACCACTGTGAGGCAAGGGAGGGGGAATCCAAATATTTAAAACGTTTTTTTGTTGTTGCTCCGTTTGCATTTGTATTGTTTCACTTCTTACACAACTAGTTTAAGTATTATAAATCATTAAATTATTTTCAATACACATATTCTAATGATAATTTAGGGGGGACAACCCTCAGATAGGGGGGGTCCTGTCCCCCCCGACCCCCCCGGGATTTCCGCCCATGCACGATCATGTGCATGATTATGCAGGCAGCTACCGGTAAGTGTGTGAGAAAGAAAGCATTCTTATATTAACAGTTTTATACCAAAATATGGGACACGTTTGTTACACATAACGATTCAGGGACATTGTTTTCCATGGCAATCCCATATTAACCTGAAGAGTTGCAAACTTGTAACAGTATAGTGTATGTAACGTTAGTTTAAACATACTGCTCATAAAATAATAAAGCACAAACAATAAAATAATTGCTAACTACGGTAGTAAGCTTTTTGGTTTGCATTTTTTGTAATGTCTGTTAAATAAGTATAATGTGTTATGGAGTGCTGGAGTAGATTGGGAAGAAATCTGATGGTTCAGTATTTTACTTGCCCAGTCTGAATTTTCACTGAAATCACAAAAAAGTAAAATATAAAATACAAATAAAATAGGCCTAATCTTTATTTGTTGTTTCTGACATGTGTAACCCTAATAAATATGAAACCTAAGATTAAAGGTGCCATAGGATGTGTTGCCATAATATGTTAAATTGTTCTTAGACAATTACATAGAAGGTATGTTGCTTTATTAAGTGCAAAAATTATCCATAAACGTTTTTACATGTCCATTTACAACCCTAGAATTTGTCATTTGAATGAAATGGTCTATTTTTGCCCTATTTGAAAGGTTCATGAATAATAATGTTGAGCTCTGCTCTGATTGCTCTGCTCTGAGGCTCATGCCAGAAGCTCACATTAGTAAACAGACCTTATATTTTGAGCCCTTATCAGACAAAAATACATTTTGAGTAACAACTAACAACTAATCAGCTAAACGCTAGCATATGATATAGCATTTATTGGCATGTAGCGCTAACTCAGCAGTCACAACTTTGTTTTTAGCATTTTAACAAATTTGTAATTAATTTGTAATTTAATGTTTTCAAAACATGCACATTGTGTAATGGCTTCCTTTGCTGCTCTATAAACCTACTACTAAGGAGACCATGGTGTCTGTGTGAACTGATTATTTTGTAGACATCTTTTGAAAATTAAACAATTGCGTGAGTTTGAGGAAGATAAAATCAATTAACTTTTTTAATAATTTTTTTATTTTTCAGAATTGTGTTAATATATATATTTTTGTTTAAAAAGAAAAAAATATACATAATTATGAAAGGTGCCCTTTATTTCACTTGAGCCCCTGCCACTCAAAATGTCTGTGCACGTCCCTGGTTAATAATATTATGCAGCAGCCGAAAATAGTCGCTTAGTAACTTTCAATAGCAGGGGACTATTTTCGTGCAGTGTGTAATATCACTACGCTTGCTGCAGCCATGTTACAGCAGCAAAGTCCTTGATTATTACGCCAGAATGAGAGTATAGTTCCTAGCAATATCTGCCTAGAAAATCACAACTTTTAATTTTATGTCTGTCCTAGTACACGATGTAACTACAGAAGAGTCAAGTTTTAAATAGGAAAAACAACTCTCTGGTAATTTTTAGCGCAATGCTAATGGTCTAATCAGATTTAATGGATTATGCTAAGCTATGCTAAAAGTGGTACCGCCAGACCTGGAGATCAGCTGAATGGATTCCAAAACAGTTCAAATCAAAAGTTTAACTCTAGGGGAGCTAATGAGCATATTTTTTTTAAAAAGTGGACTGTCCCTTTAAATGCACTTTTTAACATTTTTACAATTTCATTTTATATATATTTGAACCATTACAAACAAATACACTGTGAAAAGTAAAAGTTGGATCTTAAAAAGTAACTTCAATCGTAATGCCTAAAAATAATTTTCTCACTTTCAGATTTTAGGCGTTACCAATTGAAGTAATTTTTTAGGTTGATCAAACTTTTTACATTGTACATCATAGACACAATACCTTTCATGTTACTGTATATACCATAAAAAGTCCATGCAGATATTTCAGTCAGTTCTTGCTTACATTTTATTGTTGACCTTGGCCAAATAGCAAATGTGTGACTCTATTTAAATTGGGAGGAAATTATTTAAGGAATTTATATAAAGAGGTTTTTGAACTGGGTGTTTGATAACAACATATAAAAGCACTGAAAGAGAGAAACACATTTGTAAAACTGGGCTTTTGACTCAAAACCTTATAGTTAGGCCTGTATTAGGGTATTTTGTACATAAGCAATATGAAAGCAGAAATGTACCTAGAGTCATTTAAACTTATCAAGTTGCACTATTATTATTTTAAAAAATACCACTTTACCTTTATGTGTGAAAGATTGGAGCACTTGTGCATTAATGAAAGTGGCCATGTGATGGCACTGTTGTACTGCACGAGTGTCTAAGCATGAAATCTTTATGTTAAGATCATTTATTCATTCATCCGTTTGTTCGTCATTAATTTATTCACTTACTCACTCACTAACTCCTTTCTCCAGGTGTGAACTTTCAGGCACTTGGGAATCTTGTAATCTTCTCAAGCAAACGCTGCCAACCAAAGCAGCAATAAAGATGATGCCACACAGTGGTCAGAGGTGCACAGCACAGTGTATGACTGACTGGAGACGTTCAGATATAACAGTGGCACATTTTCTTTCCTACTTGTATTCTGCATTGGTAACTTGAAGAGAAAGAAAACAAAAAACAAGTTAACACTTTGAATATCCTTGAATGTGCAATGAATGGCTTGCACACTATCAAGACTGCTATTAAGTTTCTTTCACCACAGAGTTTATATGCTACACACAAGTTAACTGTGACAACTAAAATTTAAATTATAAGCCTACAAGCCTGCACCTGTACAGCTTTATATGGCAGATGGATGATAAAGCAAGTTTACACTATAATAATAACCAGTATTGGATGCATGATGTAATGTTTGGTTTTGGCTAGTGTCTATTCAGCATTGGATCACTAGTAATTGTAATGGGTGCTTTTGAGATTGATAAATAAATAAACAAGCATTGATTCTGCATTTGTGTTTGTATAATTACAGAGAGTAAAATAAAAACAAACTCTCATTCAGTTCTCCCATGTGCTAAGCATTCATATTTTTGTGTTTTGGGTATATGGGTATGAAATGGTTTGTGCTTTACTTAGAAAGGTCACAAGAGGGTTGTCTTATTAGAACTGACCCATATGGTCAGACTGACTGTCACAGTGCCAAAAGGCAAGAATAAACGAGTTCACTAACAAATGTTTAAAAACAAATGAGATTTAAAAAAATAAAAAAACTTTTTTCACAATGTTTTTAAAGGGAATATGTGTTTGTGACATATGACAGCTGTACGGCTCTTTGATATTTGGGGTTAATGTTGAATTACATCATGGTATCGAGGATGGGAGCACCTGTATTGTGATAGAAAAAAATGCTACAATACACAGATGAAAAGACGACTGGACTGAGGTCTCCTGGAAGCAGAAGAAAATTATAAGGCACACTTGTTTTAAGATTTCCCCTTAAGAGTGTGTGGTGTAAAAATATCTGTCCTGAATGTCCTCGTATCATAAAAGTGTTTTGTTTGTTTTGTTGTACCCATCTAGAGGTTAACTCAGAATGGCATGAAGTTATGATTCTCACGAATTTCAATTTGCAACATACCAGCGCATTATGAGGCTGTATCAAAATGATTGTTCTGCTGGGTGTTTTCATACGGTTATATAAATCATCGATGGGTATGCAGTTTTTACACAGATATAAACTGGAATATTTTAGCGGGCAATATCTTGAAATCAACTCTTGTTGTAACACGCAGCAAACTTCAATTGTATAAAGCTTCAGTCCGCGCCATGATCTTAATCGAAGCCAGAGCACTGCAGGGCGTCAAGCTGAATGGTTAATGACTGAATTACAATCAGGTTTGGGCGAGAGCAGGATTAGTTCAGTCTTTGAAGGTCTGATGTGGTTTCTGGTTCCACAGCACTGCGTTGCATGTTGAGAACCAGGGATGTGTGCTGGATTGTTGCATTTGTGTTTACAGAACAAAGCGACAGAATGTTACACAATCTTTCTTGCTACACTCTAAATTCTGCAGGGTTAATGCTGGGTAAATATTGGTCACATGTTTAGTTATAAATAAACTAAATCTATGCTGGGTTGTTGTTAACCCAACCACGCGTTGAAAAAACCAAGCATAGGTTTATTTATTCACCCAACATGTGTTCTGTCCCACATTTACCCAGCATTGGGTTAAAAAATAACCCAGCAGAATTTAGAGTGCAGCTACTTTGCCTTTTGCCCAACTTTTCTCTTCCTTTTCCCCTCTTCTTTCCGTTTTCCCACATATGTGCTTCCCGAACACTTACTGTTTCTCTCTATGACAACCCCCCCCCCACGTCAACACCAACAGTAACTCTCTCTCATCGTATCTATATTTTGTGAGATCAGCCCTGGTTGGGTAGATTGAGGTGGACAGCAGTGCAGAGCACATGCTCTCTCTACTGACTCTCTGCCTAATCCCTGACCTAGAAACAGAGAGTAAGAAAGAAACAGAAATAGTGATTTTATTATCACTACAGTCACTTTGCTTAAATATATATTTTACTTTTTGTTTTCTGTCTCTCTATTTTGTAGAAGGCATTTGTGGGTGTTTTCACATTTAGTTCATTTTAAAAGAACCAAAGTTCACTTAAAGTGAACCAGAAAAGGAACTAGCCGAATGTGTCCTTTTGGTGTTCACAATATAGTGAACTCAAAAGATGACCCAGTTCTCTTTTTGGTCCTCTTCAGAACTAAAGTGATCTCAGACCCGTTCTTGTTCACATCACAAATTCATGAAAACTGAAACCCCAGCTTTCTGTGCAGCAGCTGATTTGATAAAACCACACATGAAGCGGACCGAGACCTCATTGCTTTCATATGTCAAAAAGAAATCGAACCACAAAAGAACTAAAAAGTGAACCGTACTCAGACCACATTCAGAGGTGGTGGGGGGTCTGAGATCACTTGGAGGCTGTTTACACTTGGCATTAACATGCATTTTCGTCGATCGGATCACAAGTGGACGACGTTATTTACTTCTGGCGTGAACATACGGTGAACAGCACTATTTTTAACCTTTCATTGATAAAACTACTGCGGGTGTTCTCCGTAGTTTCGTTTTGAAAGCGTGAAAGTTGCGCGATCCTATTTCATCAATTGCGCTGAAAATTCAGAGAAAGCTCCAACATATAAACGTACAAAACACTGTGCAGCATGTATACTTGCTAAACAAGCAGTGGACTCCGACATAATATTAGTTTGCGTCCATATAAACTCATAATTACTCCCGCTCGGGTTTGAATGACAGCACAGAGACTCGCCCACCGTCTCACGGACCGTCCCCTCACAGTATTCAGGACAGAAGTGGTCGAAAGCGGACAAGAGAGACAGATTTAAATACCAGGTGTAAATGTAATGTGTCTCTCTCGTCCACTTGTGATCCGATCGATAAAAACACATCTTAATACCAAGTGTAAGCAGCCCCTTTGTTTGTTCACAATACATACACACTGAACTGCTCCGAAAGCATTTGGAGGGCTCAAATGAACTACTGTAGGTGTAAAAACACCCTTACAGGCTTTCTTATGCTTTTGTGTGTCCTAAAATTGTACGTTAGGTTCTCAAACTATTTCAGCGTGCCCCCCAAAGAAAATGTATGACATAAAATATTCCAAAACTTAAAATTTAAATTAAACAAAACAAATAAAATTATACAATGAAGTGCTGTTGGTTAGTATCCTTATTTTTATGAGGTTTAACTCATTCCCCGCCAGCCTTTTTTTAAGTTGACCACAAGCATGTTTTTGTGATTTTAACAAAAGTTTCATAAAATGCCTTCTAGGTAAATTTTCTTCTAAAAATATATAAACATACAAATTTATAAAATAAAAAAGAACAGACCCTCTCCATTCAACAAACAAAACGGGGGGGGGGGGGGGGACGTTTCATCCTATCTATATTTTTTCTCTGCTATAAACTCTTAAATATGGGTATTTTTCTTTAAAAATATTTTTTTTAGAAAAAGCTGAAATAATTGCATTTTTGTGAAAGAATTTTGTTAGAGATCAGATTCAGAACGATTATTAAAACATAAAGGGGCAGTTTCCCGGACCAGGATTAGCTTAATCCAGGACTAGGCCTTAGTTTAATTAGGAAATATAACTAGTTTTAACAAACATGCCTTACTAAAAACATTACCTTTGTGCATTTTGAGGTAAAACAAAGGGCACTGATGTATTTTAAGATATGTCAGTGCAAGTTATTTTCAGTTTGGAGAGCTCTTAAAAGTGTTTAAGTCTAGGACTAGTCTAATCCCTGTCCGGGAAACCGCCCCACAGAGTTTAAAATTAGTAAATAACTTTTTTGCTTATGTTTTTTTTTATAAATTGGGTAAGGGTAAGCTGGCGGATAATCACGGTATTATAGATTAACATAAAATTAATCAGGAACACTTTTTATGCAAATGTTTTCTCTAAATTGACGAGATAACTTGTCAATGGCAGGGAAAGAGTTAATTACACAGAATTTATGATAAATGAATGTATTTTATAAAATGGAGAGATGGACAGATTGACAGATAGACAGACAGATACACCGCAAAATCACCAGTGTTAAGTATACACTGCTGGTGTCACAAGGTCTGGTGGTACTCATATAAACACAAACAGTGTACATTTAACATTAGTGATTTTGCTGTGTAGAAAGATAGATAGCTATTTAGATAGATAGATAGATAGATAGATAGATAGATAGATAGATAGATAGATAGATAGATAGATAGATAGATAGATAGATAGATAGATAGATAGATAGATAGATAGATGTCCAATATTTACCTATCCAAGGGTTGAAAACAACCCCACATATACCATACAGTATTTATAGTACCATATATATAGTATAATACATTAGATATACTGTGCATTTCACTGATGTTGTTATGTGGACATTTTGCTTTAAATGTCTGTCACCATACCTGATGTCAGATATAAATGAACAAATAAGTGAGATAACAAAGATGAGTTATGAGTAAATGTAGTGTTTCTGTAGCTCAACTGGTAGAGCATTGTATTAGCAGCGTAACAAGTTCCATCCCAGGGAACACATACTAATAAAAAATGTATAACTTTAATGCACTGTAAGCCCCTTTCAAGAGTCTGCCAAATGCATAAATGTAAATATAATGTAAATGTAAAGTGAGCAGAAATGCTGATTTTAATTCTGAATAATTATAAGACATGTGTAAAATAACAGGCTAAACAGTGCGGTGTCATTTAGACAGTATGATTTCATTTTAGAGGAGCTCCTCATCCGGTCTGGAGGAGAATTTACAATCTGGTTCTGGTGCGAGACTATGCCTGGCTGGCACATTGTTAAAAATGCATAAGCCATTTTCTTATTAATATTTCACACAAGTAAGCATCCTATCAACAGTGCAGCTGTAACCATGCAGGCACTACAGAGAGAAAGAGCGATAAGGAGAGAAAGAGGCTAAGGGAATATAAAGGAGAAGGAAAAAAGGAACAAGGATGCCGCAAAACGTTTACTGTGGGTCAAATATAATTTCAAATTTTCTGAATTTGTGAATCTTGCTTGAAAATTGTAAATAGTCTCAGTTATCTTACCACAATACATTTACATAACAAGCAAATTAAAATGTATTATGATACAGCAGAGCCAAGACTTTATCATAATCGTGAAAAATTTCCTGCATTTTAGTGTTTGCATTGTATTGCATCATAGTAATACTGCTATTAATTGCAGTTATTATAGTTGGCCAGTAGTTGCATATTAAAGTTTACACAGATAACAAAAAGTGTTACCAGGCACACAAACAATGTGAGGAAAGGAAATGTGTTTATTTATATAAGGAGCTCAGATGCAAAAGCGGCTAAACAAAAATGTCTGTCAAAAATGAACTACTGTTATTAAACGAATGCTCTCTGTTCATCAAATATCTTAGCTTTAAATCCCAGCTTTAGGTCATTCCGAAATACTGCTTTGTTGGTAGAATCCGTAAAAATGGGACGTGAATTTTTAGCAAAGTCCTCTTAGTGCACGGATCACATTTTTGTGTCCTTTGTTAGTATTTGGCCCCCAATACACCCTGAATGTGGCATTCAAGTGGATCACAGCACCCCTAAAGTGTAGTTCAGTTTCTTACATTACTGACTTTCATTATTTGTAATGTTTCTAGTTAAATTTTTATTGATTTTAGTGGTCTTGTCCAAAGAAAATATTTTATTTTTTGCAAAAAAAGCTTGTATGCACTAAGAGGGTTTTGCAATGAAATTACTAAAGTGAGAATTGTAAAAATAAGGCATTTCAAATACTGTCTGAAGCCCTATTCGGACGTGATTTGTTTTACAGGGGGACCTCTGAGAAAATTTCTCAAAGATCCTCTGTGTTTTTAATCCCTTCCGAATCCGACATGTCTGTGTTTTTCTCTTACTACCTCTTTAAAAATTTCACAGCAATTTACCGTCAGTTTTCTGCTGAACTCAGAGGTCCTCTGAGAGATTTTATCCAGTCTAGATGCGAATGTCTGTGTTTGCTAGCCATATCTTTTGAAACGCGATTCTTTTCATGTTTTGGCCTATTTCTGCCGTAAGGTCTTACTAATGTGCGTATATTGTACTTCCTGAGTCCCATACATTCAGACATGGATGTTTTTTCCATTCGGTAGTGTTTGGGGGGGGCAGAGTGGGCCTGGATTTTAAATGAACTGCCCAGTTTTATCAAATCTAAAGGTACTTAATTGATACAAGATCTGTTACGGGGTCAAAGTAATTACAAATGCAAAAATAGAGAATGGAAAAATAAACATATTAACCATTTTATATATATTAAGTTACTAAATAGTTCCAAAATATGTATCTGCAATGCCCAAATGCACAAACCAGACTCTCCCATCTCTGGAGTAGCCTGAGACTTGTAGCCCCGTCAAAATCGGTACATAATATCACAGACGTTGTTGGGGACATGTTGAAACTCAAATGTCGTTTGGAAAACTAGTCCCGTCCGAATAGCTCTTGAGGGCACTTAGGGCGCACCCATACTATCCAAACCAAACTGTGCCCCAGCGTGATTCTCCCCCCTCCTTACTCCCCCAGATGCATGCACTCAAACTGTACTCTACCTATCCGAGTCCGGGCGCGCTTTCGTCATTAGGATGCGATGTTTTGAAGAAAGCAGGAAGTAAAGCGCCCTCTTAACACTGTTGTACCTATTGTAATGTTAAGTCTGTGTTTTTTATTCTGAGTCATTGGTGCACGATGACACACAGCCCTCTCACATGCCATCATCAGAAGGTTTTTAACTCTTTCACCGCCAGCGTTTTTAAAAAAAGTTGCCAGCCAGCGCCAGCGTTTTTCATGATTTTCACAAAAAATGTCTTCCAGAAAATGTTCTTCTTCAAATATATAAACATACAATATACCAAATGAAAGAACAGACCCTCTGCTTTCAAACAAAAAAACCATTTCATCCTACCTTCAGTATTTCTTTTGTAATCAGCTTTTGAATATGGGTAGGTTTCTGCAAAAACACCACATTTTGAGCAAAAAGCAGAGATAATTAAATTTTTGTGACGGACTTTTCATAGAGATCCCATTCAGAGCGATCTTTAAAACAGACACGGACATGCAGCAGCTTGTCATAGGGCAATACTTCCGGGTTTAAAAAGTTGCGGAAGGGGATAATAGCGGTATTGCGGAAAAACTCGTCATTGGCGGGGAAGCGTTTTCTCTTGATTGACGAGATATCTCGTCAATGGCGGGGAAAGAGTTAAGAAGGCAGATGAAGGTGAGTGGGCGCGTAATTGACATTTCTCCTTTTGAACCGCACTTTGGCATGATTTCCGATCACACTGCACAATCCGCGCCTGAGACCAAATAAACCGCGCTCGGGCACAGTACACCGCGCCACCTCTGCAAGCTGGCCCGGGCACAGCACAGAGCAATCACACTAGTCAAACGAACAAGGCTTTGGTGGTCAAACGCACCCAGGCAAGGTTTGGATAGTGTGAGTGTGCCCTAATAACTTTTTATTTGCCGTTAAAGTGAAATTACTGGACCTATATATGTAATAAACACATGACATCACACTCTACTTATTTGGGTCTGTGTGAAATTCAATGACCCAGGGACATCTAGTGGTCAACAAAAAAACTGAGTTTATTTAGGAGGCAAAATAGTAAATACAAAGCACACTACGCAACATACAAGGCAACAATCACCCAAGGCTCATTGAGCACCCCAGGTGCATCAAGCACACAAGGCACAGCAATCACATAGCTGAACCACCACAGTGCAGAGCAACAACATCAAACATGGAAAAATAGAACATATGTGAACTATAGACAGGATGAGAAGAATTGATGAGGAAGAACAAAACTTTAATAGAAGAACCTTATACATGCCTCAGGTGGGATTCGAACATAAGAACTCAGAATCTCAATGCATCTGATTTACTAGATGTGCCACTCAGTTGAGACAGTTCACGGGGCAGCAGAAAAGAGCTTACAGAGATGCAAGCCTTGACATTGCCAATCATCAATCACCAAAGATGCAGAAATGACACTGCAGAGCAGAAATAACAGAAATACAATGTATATGAGAATCAAAAAGCTCAAGTGAGATTACAGACAAGAAGAACATTCTGTAGAGTAACGCTATAAAATGTAATATACAGTAATTAACTATGACAAATAGATAACATCACAGGCACGATCAACTTTACAGAGGTATTTCTCAAAAAAATTCCTAGGTGCCAGAAAAATCTGTTCAGTCATTTCTGTGCGGATTGCTCCAAACATTATACGAGCAGAACCTGGCATAAAATAAACTAAATTTGTAAAAGGAGTAGCGAAAAAATAATTTACCATATGCCTTACAATAACCCCTAGGTGGCACCGTACTCTGACTTCCCAGGTACCTTCAGGACATCATGCCGAAGCACCCTCCTTATTTTTGCGCCGTTATATCCAATACTTCAAAAGTTATAGAAATTTATGACAAATTTCAAACCCAGCATAATACACATCCACAGATGCGGCATGAGCCAAGGAATCTGTAGCCACCAATCATAATTTTCTGACAAACAATTCAGTAGTTATAGACTTTTTTCATATCTCATGACCCATAGGTGGCGCTGTCACCAAATTGGGCATGGACCCCCAGTTAATGATCGACATGAAGTGTACCAAATTTCATTTCGACTGATCAAAGAATGACCGAGCTTCAGAACCAATTTTGCATCAACCTCGTTAAGTTCACGCATTTATTACTTTTAAATTAAGATAAATATCAAAATTCTGTTCAGTCATTTCTATGCGGCTTACTCCAAAGATCACCTGTGCCAAATTTCATAACAATTGAACCAAATTTGAAGGAGGAGTAGCGAAAAAACAAAATACTGTACATTTCAAAATGGCCGCTACTGTCATGGGTGGAGTCTTACTGTAAGGTATTAAAAACTATAAGCGTGATGAGACTAATCACATGTACTAAATATCATTTTCATAGATCAATCTGCAGTTATAACCATTTGAGCATTGAATTTTTGCACTGCTGGTGGCGCTATAGAGTTACTGCTAGAGACCCCATTTTTGGTCACATGACTATTTATGACCACCACTACAACTGTGCCAAATTTCATCATTTTCCTACATACGGTTCATAGGGCTGCCATAGACACCAATGGCTAAGAAGAAGAAGAAAGTACAATTCCAATAGGTGCCTCAGCACCTTCGGTGCTTGGCCCCTAATGAGATCTATTCTATATCTCACAGATTTTTAGACAAACAGACCCTTGCTAAATACTCAACATTGTCTCAACTCTTTGCTATGATACTACAATCACAATCTGTGAGCACATGTAAGAACTTCAATTTAAACCCGATATGTGGTGACATAACTATCACAACTTTATACATCGATACATCATTTCTCATGAGCAATTTTGAGTAGGCTTTGTTGACATAACTCCACCAAGTCAACCTTGAAAGAGCAACCTCTGAACAATCACATTTTCCTATGGGTTAGGCTCATAGACTTGAAAACGAAATGCCCTTGATCCCAATCATCATTTGTGGTTTTTACAAGCTGTTTCTTTTCCATGAAATATTTGCTGAAACTTTCATTCTAAAACGACTTTCAGCAAAACACCTCGCAATGTAGCCAGTTGCCATAACAATAACCTTACATGCTAGCTGCGCTCCCTGCTGTCCTGCAAGCAGATTCTCAAGTTAGTTTGCATGAATGACTGTTAGTGAAGTATTATGATATTTGTTTATAACATCATTTTGAAACATACACACACACACACACACACACACACACACACACACAAACATACTAAAAGACAGAGGTTATGCGGCGGTGGTAGGGACATGCCTTGGCATCCTATTGTAGAACGCAGGCCTGTGTGTGTGTGTGTGTGTGTGTGTGTGTGTGTGTGTGTGTGTGTGTGTGTGTGTGTGTGTGTGTGTGTGGAGAATTGATCCAGTCATCGCTAGCACCAGAACCCTGTGAGACATGAGGCAGTAAGAGAGAGAGGGGGGTGGAGGGAGGAGAGAGAGAGAGAGAGAGAGAGAGAGAGAGAGAGAGAGAGAGAGAGAGAGAGAGAGAATGAGAGAGCAGCAATAGCAGCAGCAGTGCTATTCAAGCTAACTCGTTATGTCCAGGGCTTATTGGAAAACAGTCCAACTGAAGCTCAGCACTGAAATTAGTTATTGATCTTGCCTCCCCATCACCGACCGCCCTCCCCCACACCCTCCGCTTTGGGACCGCAAAACCTTCTTCTGCTGATTCCTGCTCTTTTTCATTTGTTCACCTCTCTCGTTCGTTCCCCGGCTCTCTCCTCTTTTCGTACCATACATTCATCCACGTTTTACGGTGGCAGTCCTTTGTTTCCTGGAACTAGCCTTCCAGTATTTTGATCGGTTCGCTCTCTCTCTTGTCTGTGGCTTCTTGATTGGTTAACCTTCAACACATCTCCCTCACTGTCTCTCTTTCTCCTAAACTTCTGTTCTTCCTTTGCCTACCCATAACTGTTTATTTTAAAATCTGTTTTCTTGCCCATGCCGTTCTTCAACAACTTCTTGCCATCTTTCTGTCATTGTTATTTGTCATCCACCAGTGCCTCTTTCTCTTTCATTGCTCTCTTTTTATTTCCCGTCTTCACCTTCTTTTGCTCAGATGCATCAATTTTGCAGTCAGCTGCACCCACTAGTTATAATTTAAAGGAGAGTGAGAGATGAATAAATGGAGATGTAATTGGTGCAGTGAGGTGAAAAGAACGGCAAAATGTGCTATAATGGTTACGGCATAATCCCAAAACAGAAAATAAACACATTTTACACCAAAAAATCTGCATTTTTGTACACGCACACGCACACGCACACACACACACACACACACACACACACACACACACACACACACACACACACACACACACACACACACACACACACACACACACACACACCACTACAAGCAGAAATACTGTGACAACCATCTTGTATACAAAAATAAAATTAGGGCCCAAGACTGAAATAAAGACTAGGTGAAGAAAATATCAGCTAAAACGATTACGTGTACATTGCACTAATCTTGTAAATTTAAGGTAAACTTTGGTTTTGGGCTTTGACTCCATATAAATAAAATGTTGTGTCTGAACTGCGGTGCAGTTGTCACATGAGTGTCTCCTTGTCTTTAGGCTGTGTGTGAGAATACACTGCCAAGAATCACGCAATACCCAGCTTTGTAGTGTGAAGACACTATAAATAGCTAAATAGATGCAAAACACCACTGTAATTTCATCACGTCTCCCGAGCTATGAAATTATTTGTTATCTATATCATTCAGTACAAAACAATAATATTGGTACATAAAAGCATGTTAAAAGCCTATTCAAATTCTTTTTACTACATTTAATCTCATTTTTTACAATATGTTAAAGCAAAATTTAATTAATAGTCTATATCACATATACCCTGTTCCTGGGCTTCTGTGTGAACACAAACACATCCCATAAATGTTCTGGGATCTCTCCCATAAAGAGGACCTAGTAACATTGCCGTAACAGTTACAGAACACGGCTGTGCATCGATGCATCGGGTTCCCCCATAAAATACCTGTTTGAAATCGATTCGAAATCACAAGGCTCCGATTCTGTGTTTCATGCACACCTTGTGCAAACAGCTCTTGTGATCAGTAGGAAGTCCTTATCAATCTAAAATTTTAGTCGTTTATAACGTTCATTTAAAAAAGCAACACTCGTCAAACACAATCATTCAAAATATTCTTTATTATCATGATAATACCTGAATTAATTTGAAGAATATTCCTCTAGATATTGCCTGGAATAGCGTTCGTTTGTAATGATACTTCTTCTGTGGCACAAATGGCGTTTTTGCAGAAGAGCGCCCTCTGGCTTTTGGATGTGGCGGCATTTTACCATAATGTCGACAAACTGGACTGAAGCTAAGATCAGGAAGCTTGTTACTATCCGTGCTGAAGCATCACGTGCTCCTTATGACCTTGTCATAAACAAAAATGCACGCGTGTTGTTTCTCGAGAGAAGTGCAGGACTTTAAATACGTCACGTGTCTTTGGGATCTTTGCTATATGTGTGTGAATGCACACACAGATTCCGGAAAATCATTGGCAGTGTGAATGAACCAAAAATCAAAGGATCCCGAAAAAATCCTGGATACGTTTTCCGTATGTTTTCTGTAATCTCTGTGTGAAAAAGGCTATACAAACCATAAAAGTTATGTAGCATTTTGCTGTTGCTTTGATCTGTTTTTCTCTCTTTAATTTTACTTCTATTTGTGAAACTGCGAAAAAACACTCACATGACTTTAACAGACATTCCTTCATCAGTCACATGAACATCACCATTGAACCAGAAAACACTAAACCAATAATCACATCCGGCACCATGATTAGCTCGAAACTACACATCAGAAGATTCCAACCCAAAGTTTTCTGTCTTAAGTTCCCAGATTGCACTTCTTTCTCAATTCATATTATACAGTTAAAAAAGAACTGGGAGTACTTACAATTAATCATTAACATCAGTAAATTTGGGTTCCTGTAGTTTACGGCATCACGTTAGCAAGGTTGTGGGTTCGATCACACACACAATGTTAAAAATGTACCTTGTAAATCCCTAAAGTTGCTTTGGATAAAAGTGTGCCAAATGCATAAATGTTATGTAAATGCACAATTAATATAAAAAATGTACCATAAACATTAAAGGGGAAGTTCACCCCCCCAAAAAAGAAAATGATGTCATTATTTACTCACCCTCGGTTTGTTACGAATCTGTATGTTCAGTGGACAGGAAGAAAGTAATTCGTACAGGTTTGTAACAACTTAAATAAATAATAACAGAATTTTCATTTTTTGGGTGAATTATCCCTTAAAGGTGATTCAGTCAGGGAATGGCTCATTTATCCTGCTACTGCCATTTGGGTACCAAATCCATAATACTCTGGAAAAAAGCAACAGTCTATTCAAGCTTGTCAGGGATCAAAATGAAAACATTGTACTGCACAACTCGGCTATGTAAGTGTACAACCAAACAAAAAGACAACCTTTTTTATTCATTTTGCCCCTAAGAATTGAATTCCTCCCTTTCAAGAAGTCCAATAGTCCTCTGTCACAATTCATGACATCGGTCTCAGTTAAACTTCTCCCGGTATTATTGTCAATGAACACTCATCAATTTTGAAATAAACAATCTTAGCTGAATCTGAACACAAATGGCAGCATTTTAACCTGTTTCTTTGGCCCCAAAATCTAAACTCAAATGACCTTGTCTTTGCATTTGGTTATCAAAACAGCTGTCCAATCAGTCAGGCTGTAATTGCATGTTTAAATAAGTCCAAAGTGCTGTACACAACACATAATACAATTACATAGCCATCTATAAAAATAGGACAAAAAAGAAATAAGGAAAAGGAAATAATTAAATAAACAAACAAACATTGGCACCAGGTTAAAAAGCTGGAAAAGCCAATGAATATAAGTGTTTTAAGCCTAGATTCAAAAACTGAAATTTAAGATATTCAAACCAGTTGTTTTATTAGTAATTCGACTCTTGGCTGGAAATGTCACTTTATTTTATACTGAATTACACTGAATACTTAAAACACTCACACACATATTTCTTGTGCTGTATGCCCAATAATAGAATATGAAAATTCTCTCATATTTCACTATTTTACTCTCATGCCATCCTATCCCTTCTTTAATCACACAAGCATTTTATATTTTATATTAAATTGCTGTCGTGTTAACATTGCAATTATGCCACATACACATTACCACATCCAATATTAAAGTAATTGACATGACTTTGTTAGGTTAATATACATCTTGTGTAGTGAAACAGTATAGCTGCTTTTCCATTACTGACTGTTCTTGTTGTATAACTATATTCCAGCCGATCCAATCGAGTTGGTACGGTTTTAGTTTCATTTTCCACTTTGGAGTTAATAATAGCATCCTACGGAATTTAATAGCCTACAAGCCAAGCCAACTCGTTGCCTTGGTAACACATGAGTTTACAGGTAGTATGCGATGTAAATAGTGAATGCATTATGAAGGATGATTTATTTTTGGTTCTACATTTTACCTGATCTGTTTATTTTGTTCAAGTAAGGTGCTTTACCAGCTACAGAGAGAAACTTGTAGCCACACAACAGACAAGCGACCAATCCTAAGCAGTGATGTCACCACACGCATTTTATAATTTGGTTCTGTGGAACACAAAGGAAGAAGATATTCATACAGGTTTGTAACAACTTGAGGAAACATAACTGTAACTGTTCTTAGAACTAGGGGCTGCATCTAACTTTTATTTTTTATTTTTATAAATGTTTAATCTGACCAATATTTTTTGATTATTCTACGGGTCCGTTGAATGCTTGAATCTGACTGGCTGATGAACGTTCTGAGGTGTGCAATTATTTTCTGTAAAACGCACGGCAAACGTAGTTCCAGGCAGCTCTTTTTACCGCATTACAGTTTCATATGACTACGCATAGTTAACTGTGATAACGGACTAACAAAAATAACATGACAGATGATTTTCCGAGGCAATAACAGCGCGGTTTAGAGAAGCACAGAGGTAGCCTCGTTTACACAATCTCTCTCTCTCGCTCGCTAGCTTTTTCTTTCATTCTTTCTCTCTCTGTGTATCTGTCGCTCTCGCTCTTTTTCTAATAACTTCATTAATAACTGCATTAGATAAAGGCTCAAGCCTCCATTGCCAGCTTTAAAATGACATTTTGGAAACACGCAAAAGAACCATTGGATGAGACGCGGAAGAAATAGTCCTACTCACAATAGCGATTTAAGTACAAAAACCGGACAAATCCCTTTAAATATATCATGTGATAGATGTCTTGAGGTGAGGTAATCGTAGAATAAGCAGAATAATTGACTCCAGGCCATTGAATTATTGAAAAATAATAGGCCCGTTGTCAATTATTCCTTACTTAATCGACTAATCAGATAAAACCTAAATATCTACTCAATTAGATTTCTCACTTAAAAAAACTAAAAACTAAATTAGGGTATTCGCATGCAGAAGTGTACTTTCAAAAGTGCAAAAGCCACACACTGAGTTTTACTAATATAATATTTCTATTTTTATTTTAAGCCTCAAATAAAAAGTATGTGCAGCTTTTAAAAAGTAAAAGATCTTTAAATGTCAAATTAAAAATAAACAATATATATTGAGTTGTTATTGACTTTATGATCATGCAGCTCGTGCTGTATATAGACTGACTTTAATTAAAAAGTGACAGTGGGGTGAGAACATATGACGTCATAAAATTTAATTGTTTTTTGCATATTGTGATTAAACAAAGGCTATATGGCAACTAGTTACACAAGCAAGAACCAATGATATTCTACATTATCAATGTCACACACACACACAACAAAACAAAACAATAATTGATGACGGGCCATTGAATTATTCAAAAATAATGCACACCCAAGGCGATAATGCTTTACATTGTGCATTATTTTCAAATAATTCAAAGGACCGGAGTCAATTATTCCGCTTATACCATGGTTACCACAAACATTGCTATTTTGGTTAATTTAAGACATTTGGCTGTAAATGTGTGTGTTTTCAGAAAAATAATCAGCACCCATGGAACATTTCTCAACCAATCAGAATAAAGCATTCAACAGGCCTGTGTTATATATAAATGAGGACACAAACTGCAAAAGTACACAGTACTAAATTACTTAACTGTGTGTGCATATCTAAGTGTAAATGTAGAGTAAAATTGTACAGTAAACATGGTTAGAATGGGCTAGCAGTATATGCACACATGCATACTTATAAGATTGATACAAAAATGTGAAATATGTACATATAAACCCAGTATATATATATATATGGCGTATACAGTGATTAGTGCAATGAAATAACAATTGGCTCATAATCACATGAGGGGCACTGGGCTGCGAAGGTATCCTGTACACGAATATTAGGGATGGTCCTGTCCAGTTTTGGTCGCATTTTGAGGCAGAGCCCAAAGAAACACTAGAACACCAGAGCTTATATAGTCAGGAAGTAGTAACCTCAGGTCAATTAAGGCACAGGCCTCCCCCTCTTTCCCCATACTCACCAGAGTCTGTTCTGATCTTACCAGGCTGGGAAAAGGAGTTTCAGGAAGAGAAACAGAAGGAGCGGGACTAGTAAAGGGGGTTGGTGGAGCACACGGGAACAAAGCAGGAATTTAAATGAAACCCCTCAACCTCCTCCCCTCTCTCTCACCCTGCTCGAAATCCCTCAGCCAAAGGGCCTCCCAGCCCCCGCCTTTTAACGCATCTGTCAGGGCTCTGCCATGCGGGGGCTGCATGTGGCCTGGCTTTAGAGGGGGTGTGGTAAGATAAGGGTCTTCACCAGGCCTGTTTGGATGTGGTATGAGGGTGTGTTGGGGTCATGACGAGAGCGACGTGGTGAGGTGAAAGGCATGTTTACACTATAATGTTGGCGAAAGGGGATCCCCCACATGCTCTCCCAAATGGAAAAAGACCCTTTCCTGGAACCTCCCTCATAGCAGAGTTTGTTCAGTTGCATCCCAACTGTTCCTTGCAATCCAAATGGCTTAGTAAGCATACTATAGTATGAGTCACTGTAAAAAAAATGCTTTAGATATAAACAATGGACAAAAGGATGTCCGCAATAATAAAGTGAAACGTGTGTGTTTGGTGTAAAGTCTATTAGAGTCCTAAATACCAATATGGTAAACCTATAACCAAGGTTCAAGTAGGTGAGCCGCTCTCATGGCTAACTAAGAATAAAAATTAACTTCTGGCATCCAGCTCTGTAAAAAAAAAAAGTCTTACAAGTACATCTGACTGCAGAAGAAAATACCTCTATGTTTTATGAGAAAAATTGTATTTATAGTTTTTTTATGGATAAGATGACTGGTGATCTATATGGAAGAAGATCTCTTCACTCGATTCCATGAAAGAAATGACCTTCAATGAAGAGTCTTTTCTACAAAACAGGAATGCCAACCATTCAACATTGCTAATAAATCAATTTACTGGTCTTGAATTATTTTCAAATCTGTAAGGTTTAAGAAAGTTAAATCAAGGTGAATTGTGCACAAAAACAAAATATTAAATGTTTCTTAGATTAAAATAGCCAACATAACCAGCCCACAAATATATTAAAGCATATTGAATATATTAATATAGCCACGTCTGGTTCAGCATATATCTAGATCTGATCTCAATGCAGAGATGAGACACCACAAAGTTCAGTGTTGAGGACTTTGGAGTTCAATTTTGCAAGATACGTTCATGTCACCTATTGTTCTGAGACTAACCGTCTCTCCCGTCACATAATAGTAATGGAGTCTGAAAATGTTAGTCAGGAAAACAGTCATCTCCTTCCACGAGTTCTCTCCTCCACCCACAATTTCCCTCTACTGCAACCAGTAGGAAGTGCGTCATAACCAAGGAAACACTTCCGGGAAATGGACCAGAAGCACAAAAAAGGAGAGAGGATATAAATATGCTAAAGATGATCTACTTTTTGCTTATTTATGTCATAAAAAAAACTTTGTACTAGTATGAGTAAACATGCTCTTATTTGATTAAATTGCTGCTCCATTTTAGAATACAAATCTTCAGGCCTACCTCAGTCCAATTTGTACTACATTTAGATTACATCTCGTACCAAATGTCAAAAAGAAAAACTGACTTTAATACTTTTGATGACATGCAATGGCCTACTGTGAAGTAAAGGTTAAGTCTAGTCAAATCTCAATCGTGCAGTTGTGGCAATTAGCCTCTGGAGTGCTCTATTTACTGTCATGTGATCGGCGCAGTAGCGACCATTAGCCATCAGGTGGCACTGTTAGTTAGGGCACTTCCCAGTATGCTTGACCCAGCCCTAGCAAGGTACTCAATGCTGCTAGCACAGGACGAGATGAAGTGGATTATTTGGCCCATAAAAGTACACGGGCTGAGTTCACTGACTGGAAATCGCAAAGGAGATAGGGCAGAGAGTGGAGGTGAGTCAACCTCATCTGCCTCAGCACGACTCTGGAGCCTACTCATGCTTTTATCATCAAGTAGATCAGTAAGGCATTCACAGTCTCACCATGTTGTGGAAAAAAACAGAGTTTTTCCCATTAACCAGCTGAAACTGTCTAGCATGAATAGCAATAGTTTTGGGAACGAGGACAACTGGTTCCATTCACTATCGATTAATGCTTTACCAAAGGGTTCACGCAAGTAGTTTGAGCCAAGTAGGCTGTTTTGTGCGAACTATTTTCTCCTTCATTAAACCGAGGAACTTTATGAACACAAGCCTTAAAATAGAAGGTCAGCTCAAACCATCACGTTCTTTCTCCTTGTTTCTCTGTCTTCACCTTAAAAGTGCCATTGCAAAGTATGAAGTCATGATTAGGAACGACTTGATGGCTATTTCTTATAGGCAAAATAGCCGCTGTGAGTTACCATTGATGTGTGCTGTGAAAACCACTTTAGCTCCACAGCTGTATCTTTACAGCAGCACAATCCTTGTTTACCAGAAGAGAAGACGTGGGCCGTTACATAAGATTTATTCCGTCTTTCACAAAAAGCTGTATGGAGCAAACCTGCTTGTCGTAGGTCAACTAGTCTACCGCGAGTCGGTGACAAACAATATCACCTTCCGTAAAGGGTGTGACATGTTAACTGTGATAATTGACTCGTGAGGGCGTGGCAGTGCTAGCTTGTTTTAAAAACACGGGTTTGGCGTTTGTATTGTTTGCTGTTAATCTGTTTCTTCTGATTTAGCGTTCTCATTTAAGTTATCTAGTTAATGTGACTCTCTAAAGTAAAATTGTCCTCTCTCCCCCTCCCTTTCTCTATTGTGGTGAGTCAAACTGTAACATTTCCCTCTCAGTCTCAACTTCGCTTTGCCATTTCTCTCCCTCTCTCTCTCTTTCTCTCCATCTCTGTTTGGAGATTAAATGGGCATCCTGCCAGTTTTTCATATTTCCTGGCAGCGAAGGGGCCAGCCAACTTCCTGGAGGGGAGGGGCTTACTGAAAGGTTACATTTGCACAATGTGCCTATGGAAAAACACAGAGCGGGGAGAGAACGCGAGTGAGGGAGCGAGCAGAGAGAGGAGGGGCGGCAGGGGAACAGATAGGGTGAGAGAAAGGGAGGGGGAGCTTGAGAGAGCGTTAGGCAGCTTGGGCTAAACTAAACGACTCCACCATTCTGCTGTGCTCGGGTAATGGAAAAAGCCCTCCAGGGGAATATTCAGCATGCAAGAGTATCGAGTTGCTCTCCATCATTACAATGCTGCCTAACACCCCATCCTCCCCACGCCCCCTCGGTTCCTCCCCCGCATCGGCCCCCTCCTCCTCGCGAGCTTCATTTTCCCTCCGTTTTCTCCCATCCATGCGTTTGTGAAATAAACAGGCTTCTGGGAGGCTAGCTAAGGGCCACAGGAGGTTGTTTGAATCTGGCCTATTTGAAGCTGGTGTGTATAGGTGTGTATGTGCATGTCTGCATTGGTACTGTATGAGTTAATTTGTTAAGGTGCGAGTGGCAAAAGCTGCCTGGCCGGTTTTAGGAATGGGGGAGTGTATTTGTTTTGGTTCAAGTGTATAGCAGAACACAGAGCAACAATACAGACAGAGATCGAAAGATAGGGATCAAAATAGTAATACAAAGTTGTGTCTGCAAAGCAAATTTGGTCAGTGGTTAGGTAAAAAGACTATTTTGCAAAGTAAGGCCTACTTTACAAACACAAATTCAGTAAGACGTATTTCTTTATTTGGTTGGGAATGATGATACAGTGGAGAATAAATTATATTTTATTTACTTCACACGCAACTGCAGAGCGACCCAATCTCATTCATTACAGTGACCGTTTGCGACAGAAAGTGGGCATGTCTAACGAATCAACAAGGTGGAGAAAATGATGAGTGAATTTCAGGATTGACAACCAATGAGAGTGAAGCAGTGGAGCTCATGTCATCCAAGTTACTGCAGTGGTAACTTGTTTGTTTATCATCAACATAAACAAACGGCTTTTGTGTCCCTAACTTAACTTCCGGTAGACTTTCGCCAAGCATCAATAACAATAGAGTCCCTCGGAGTAGATTATTTCTGAAAACAATTAAAATAAATAACAAGTAAATTACATTAGTTCAAATCATAGATAAAGCGCATCAACTACCACACTGAGCTAACGTTAATGTGTAAAATTAATGCATACAATGTTAGCAGCAGACCCTTGAATTCTTGCCTGGCTGCCGAACCTCCATTCACACAGTGATCCATGCTCGCCACCTTCCCTCATCTTTAGGAAACAGTTTTTTTTTTGACAATAAATATATTCCAGGGGTCAGTTTAGCCACTTGCCAGAAAGAACAAAAATAGACCGGAGGTGCCTCTGATGAAACTATCTATAGAACTATCTATGACCTCATTGAAAGATCTGGGCGACACATAGCGACGACGCTATAATACTGGACATCAGCCAAAACTGCTTGGGTGCACTGCCGTCCAACATCGTGCTTTGAGCTAAATGGGTCACATGTCTAATGGGGTGTAGACACCAGAAGCGAATTTAACTATCTGCGCGAGTAGATTACATACAAAGTCAATGCAAAGACGCAAATAGACGCGAATATGCTCTGGGCGATGTGGGTGATGCAAATTTGGTGGAATGACTCGCCTCTATTCACCTCAAACATGTTACCCATGCAAGTTGAAAATATTCAACTCAAGTGGAAAATTTGCATATCGCAGAGTTAAATCCCGTAAGTAAACAAGAGCGAGGAATGTGTTGCTTTGCATTTGGTGTGTATGCACAGCCTGATTTTACGAGAATTTGTACATATTTTACGAGTTGGCTAATCCGTATGAATTCATACAAAGTTAATCGTGCAAAAACGTTCGATTCTCCTGAATAAAACAACAACAAAACCCAATCCCAACCCCGCACCTAACGCCAACGTCACAGGGGTCAAGGCAATTCGTACAAAAACTTACGAATGTGGTCGTATGAATTAATATGAATAAGCTAACTCGTAAAATGTGTATGAATTCTCGTGATATAGCGTTTGTACGCAGCATAAAAACATGTCATTGTTTTAAAAAAAGAAAATTTTTATAGTCCACACTAGAATGAGGAAAATTTACCCACGTTGCAGAGTGCGTTTAAAAAGCTTTTTTGTTGACAAAAACGAAATCACAGTGTGGACGAAAGGCCAAAACGGAGAGAATGTTTGTTAATTTTATTAGTGTTGACAAAGCCTGATCTACCTGTATTACAAAACAAATAAGTACTTGTGAAAATCTCAAGCTCCAATCGGATTGTTCTGGTGCAACATTACGTATGGGGGTGCACAGGTTTTTATTTTTAAGAAAACAAAACTGTAAAAAAACAATTATTTTCTATCTTTCTTTTTTGACATTTCTTCTATATACACTTTGCCTATTAAATGTGACCAAATAATACTCGTCTAAGTCTTTTTTTATTTGAGAGGTATTTGATGACATGGAATGATACACCTTAAAGTAAAGGTTAAGTCCCAGTATAAAAATCAGTTTCGAGTCACAGGCTTCAATTCCCAGGGAATGCTCAAAATTTCTAAATGTATAGCTTATTAGCTTTGTAAATTGCTTTGCGTTTAAGCATTTGCCTTCATTTATATGAAATAATTAATACTTTTATGCTAAACCACTCAAATAGTTCATTTTTTATACAATTCTGAGAACTGGACTAATATTGTGATATTAAGGATATACTGTAAGATTCACCCACCCTAACTGGCACAATGGTGTAAGTGGGTGGCTCTTGGCCAGTATGAGCTGCAATGTGGACCAAATGTACTTGTGGATATATTCTAATATTCTCACACCCTTCCATGAAAAAATCAACATCTGTGCAAAAAATAGACCATAGTCCACCACCAACACATAAACTGACCACAGATCTTTGCAATGATGACATTTATAAATCCAGGCATACAATATATGTACTACACTTGCTCAACGTTAAGCAAAAATCTTAAAGTCTCTTAAAATTAATAAGTATTAACTTGAATGAAATTGAACACATCACATAAAAAGCTGAATTAAAATTTGAATTTGAATAGCACACAGAATACAGTTAATTCAGTAAAATGCAACAGCTAACAGTATTCTTTGAAATAAAGTGTTCATCTACCACGGTTTAATAAAGTTACATTAAATGTATAAAATGTTTACTTTTTATTTTTATTATTGCGGTTAATTAATTGTACCATTACATTTTAAATTTTCCACTTTCAATTTTATATTTGAATATTTCATTCTGCTACATTATTTCAAATTGAATTGGGATTTAAAAGTCAATCACAATTGCACAACCCTGCTATTCAATCCCATGACAAAACCACGCCCTTCCCACTCCTGCCCACTCAGTAGTTCAAGAACACTGTTAAATTCTGGTGGGACTCGCAAACTTCAAAAGACTTGTGAAACCAAAAATAAACTGTGTGCACTCTTGGGGAAGTGCAGTGTCAGTGTAAACAATTTGAACTTAATATGAAATAGATGGACTCTTGAACAATATGTCATTCTGGCTGTCTTCCTTTATAAAAGAGTGAGAGAAAATGAAAGAGTTACAAAAAGATGCAGAGGAAAAGCTATAAGTTATTGTCCCTGAAATACTTCTAATGTCTGAGATCCACCACTTCAGCCACCCACTGGGAGGTTAGTAGTGTAGCACTGCAAGGCACGTATCATCCGAAAAACTGGCACACTTACAAGTATATAAGAAAGCTCAGCTGTTTTCCCTATGTCTTTAACAGGTGTGTCTGGCTACTTGAGTAAGTTGTTTACTTGTTAATTATGTTAAATTAACTTTATATACATGACTATATAAATACTATATATACATTCCTATTCAAACCCAAAAGAAGAATGATCAATAAGAGTAACCATGACTGTTGGAAGTTATATAAAATGCTGCAGTAGACTGATTAAGAACCATTATTCCCAGTTCAATTCCCAGACACTAAATTTATCTAGGTGTAAACAATGCTGGTTGTAGGTTAACAGGCTAGAAGAATTGATTTTATCCGCATCATAGACCACATTAGAGCCGAAGCTGAATGAAACATGTCCATCTAATACAGCTTCCATACTGTAAATCATCCACCCACTGCAATCAGCCTCTGACATCCTTTATTTCACTAGAGGCTTCCAGGCGTTTGCAATGCGTTTTAATCCCATTGCATTTCTATCTTGGTCCCCCTCGCACCCCCCCATGCGCAATGTGCGTGTCGGTTTCCCATACCAGACAACGTCTAGACCGAAGCAATTACAGACAGCGCTTGAGCGCCTTGCCGCGGCCTGACGTTTGAAGGCCCTGGGACTGTCCTAGAAGCGGACAGTATAAAGATAGAGAGGAAAAGGTGAAGCGGTTTACTGGAAGGCCTTATCACCCAAACCTCTCATTTCTTTCGTATGGTTGGAAGAAAAGCTGCTCATTGTTCTATAAATCATCTACTTGGAAGGCTAACTGGCTGACTGTGGCTAGAGTTATGCTAGACACTGAAATCATGAGCATCTTATTATAGCATATGTTAGAGTTTTTAATGCATTATGGGGGTTTTTGTTAATTGCAAATACAAAAGAAAATGAAGAGGACATTGTAGATTTTAAGGTTCACGTGTTTGCCCTCCTGAAGTGTAGAAATGACATTTTTATTGATAAGAAAAAATGCCACATAATACAATAGGAGAACATGCAAACTTTGTCCACTCAGTATTTAACCAAATCATACTGTAATACTACACTGTAAAAAAGTTGGTTCAACTTAAAAAGTAAGTTACCTGGTTGCCTTAAAGAGCACCTATTGGGTGATTATCGCGAAATTAGACTTATGAGGTGTCATTAAACATTTTGATAAAAAAGTAAATGCTATCAAAATAAGAAGCATACAGTTATAAACATCTCTTCATGTATTATTTTGCACATGATTTCAGATGACATCCTACAAACCAATGTTGAGATTTTTTCCACATTTAAGGGGAAAATGCTCATTACCGCAATGTGTCTATTACTGGATTTGGATTCTTTGACATGGAAATATTTATAATTAAAAAATCTAAAAAATAAAAATCATTAGTGCATATTATACTATAAACATTTACAGCAGTGTTGGGGGTAACACATTACAAGTAACGCGCATTACGTAATAATATTACTTTTCTGAAGTAACGAGTAAAGTAACGCATTACTTTATAAATGAATACATTAATATTTGAATTACTTTTTTAAAAAAGTAATGTGAGTTACTTTTCAGTTTAATTAATTCAATCTAAAAATAAAGTAATGTACTGAATTAAACTGAACATGGTAACATAGAATTACGCACTATGTGTGCCTGAGCGGGAATAGTTTGATCATAAACGGAGATGGCAGGCCAGAGCTTGACATTTTTGTGATCATAAAAAACACTTGCAAGGCCTGAAAGAGATCAAGCCTCAGCCAATTAAAAAAAAAGTAAAGCAAATGTAACTTAAAAGTAACGTAAGCATTACTTTCCATGAAAAATAACTAAGTAACGCAATTAGTTTCTTTTTTGGGGAGTAACTTAATATTGTAATGCATTACTTTTAAAAGTAACTTTCCCAACACTGATTTACAGTAAAGAAACCTGTTGTATTTGGTGATCATTGGTAAAAGTAATAAGGAATATAAATATGTCCAAAACCAATTTTTTCATCCTCCGCAACAATTTTCAATCACTGTTTAAGCGTCGAGGAACTAACATTTTAACTCTTTCACCGCCAGCGTTTTAAAAAAAAGTTGCCAGCCAGCGCCAGCGTTTTTCATGATTTTCACCAAAGTTTAATGCCTTCCAGAAAATGTTCTTCTTTAAATATATAAACATACAATATACCAAATGAAAGAACAGACCCTCTGCTTTAAAAAAAAATTAAAAAACGTTTCATCCTACCTTCAGTGGTTCTTTTGTAATCAGCTTTTGAATATGGGTAGGTTTCTGCAAAAAAACACATTTTGAGCAAAAAGAAGAGATAATAAAATTTTTGTGACGGACTTTTCATAGAGTTCCCATTCAGAGCGATCTTTAAAACAGACACGGACATGCAGCCGCTTGCCATAGGGCAATACTTCCGGGTTTAAAAAGTTGTGGAAGGGTATTGCGGAAAGACGGAAAATCTCGTCATTGGCGGGGAAGCGTTTTCTCTTAATTGACGAGATATCTCGTCAATGGCAGGGAAAGAGTTAAAAAAAAATTGTTGGAAGGGAAATAATTGACTGTGACACTAAAGATGGCTACCAGGTAAGCAGTTCTTATTTTTGTCTCTCTAGATAAAAGTTGAAATTTTGTTTGTCATAGTACCTAGACAACTTTTTAGTTCTCATTACGTAAACATGAGTTTGTAAATGCACATATTTAATGTAATATCATGTTGCTCATTTTTCATAATGATAACCTAAAAAATGTAAATAATTCTATAGGAAATATTTTTTAAATCCTCTAAAAATAATGGTTATAGTAAGTTTAGACCTTAATCTTATATGTGTAAAAGAAATTGCCTTCAAGGGCTTTTAAAAAATTCTGATGCTGGACACCTTCTAAATTTGGATTTTGTGAGATTCACCCTTGTCCGATTCCCATTTCCTTTGGTGTGCAAGTGTGTATTAGTACATGTAAACGATATGCAAAAGGTACATACACCAAAGAAAACTATATTGCGAGTTATCTTTTCCAACAAAATTTTTTTTTGGGACTACAGCAAACACACGAATTGTAGGCAATAGTTTACTTCCTGGGATTGGTGATGTAGACAAGAACGACGTTATCATAATTCCTCCCGCTTCGGACTTACAGCCTGTTAGTTAACTCCTTTTAGCATTGCATTGTGAGCGAATCTTTCAAACATGGTAAGGAGCGTCACATTTCCGTTTGATGTCAGAGGTATTCAGGCCAATCACAATGTACAGATTAGCTGGCCAATCAGGGACAGAGAGTGAAATCTGGAGCTACAAAAATTTACAGTATGTGGAAAATTGTGTGTTTTTTTAACCATAAACCCCGCAAACACTTTGTATAATACTAAATATACGAAATACCATTTTTAGCAATGAAATAGGTGCTCTTTAAAATTTTGAGTTACTTCAACTTAAAAATATTAGTTGAGACAACAATTAAATTTTTAGGTAGAATTAACTCAAATTTTGATCCAGATAACTTACTTTTTAAGTTAAACCAACTAATCTTTTCTTCCAGTGTAAGATACTAACAAAAATGTAATGTAAAATTACAAACCAAATTTGTGCAATCTGTAAGTAATTTTTTACTTAAGTATTTACATTTTTTTTTTTAGATATAATATTAAGATTAAAAGTTTAGATCATGCAAAAACATTCATGATTATCCACCGAATGAAGTCTCTGACTTTATTTAGACCTACTAAATATACATGTGTAGAGAAAAAGTCACACTGGTACCTATTCTTATCTCTCATGTTCTCACTATCACCCTCATTTATGTTGAATGTTTATCCCTATTTTCCTGTTGTAAGACAAGAACATGCTCTCTCTCTCTCTCTCTCTCTCTCTCATTCAGCCCTTTCTATTTTCAGTCCTCTCACCTGCACTTGTTTTAGCCTCTCACTGCCACTATCTCTCATTTTACTCTTATTTGTGTTTCTTTCTCCCTATCCATCCTTTTCACCCTTTCTCTATCTCAACCCAAAACCCCTGCAGTGGTGTACTCCCACCCACTCGCACCGACACTGACATGCAGAGACGGCTGTGTGTGTGTGTGTGTGTGTGCGGACAACATTGCTCTCCCATCGCCACAGACAGAGTGACTTCAGCGGGAAAGAATGCTCTCTCCTTCTGCTTGCTCTCGGACTCCCTCCTTTTCCCAGAGCCTCTTGCCCTCAAACATGCACGCACACACACACACACACACACAAGCACGCACACACGTGCAGGAAGAAAGAATGCATACATACGCACACACACACACACACACACACACACACACACACACACACACAAATGTATTTGCCGAATTCTGAAAACGCTGAAGACACAATCAAAAACAAGATGATAACATAAAAACATGAAATATAAGTAGTATAAGGAGACGGGGTAAGATGTTTCATTCTCTTTATTTAGGTATCTGTGCACATTTACTGTCACATGACCAGATATTTAGAAAGGGCCCATTATATAGAGCATCTTGTGATTAAGAGATGAGCTTTGCCTGCAAATCTATGTATTTATTCAGAAAATGCATCTATAAAAACATTATTACACAAACTATCGGAAAAAGATGAAAATGGATTTCACTACACTCAAATAGCTATACTGAATATTTCCTAGCTGGTTTATGAAATTGCGAGTAATATGACTTTGAAACGGGACTGTGCCCTTGCAGGTTATTTTTTTCTCATTTATCATATTTTTATTTCAAATGCAAATCATTAATGCATTCCCAGTTGATTCGACTTATCCTTTGACATGACACAGCTTGCCCCCAATGTGAAACTAATTTTGTTTCACTTTTTTATTAAAAATATTGCAAATACACTGAGATGTACTATAATTATTAGTTTTATCTTATTTTTCTTTGCCTAAAGAAAAGCTAAAAGCAGTGCAGGTCACTCCACTCACCTCTACCATTCTGATCTTACAAGACTTCTTGCTTCTACCACAGATCCTTGAAGCACAGTAGAAATTATTTTGAACCCTCGTACTTATTAACAAATGATGCATATCTTTTAGTAAACAACTTATCAAAGGAACCTCAGAGCTTAAACTAATTTGGTGAATCTGGTAAATTCAAAAAATACACTAAGCACTTACAGCTATACACTCATTGAACTTTTTTGGACATAACGCTTCCAGGGAACATTTAATCATCTAAAATGTATGCCATGTCAAAGACTCTGCATTCCTCCAAGCATCTTTTCATTCTTCTCTCACTCAAACCCAATCATTATGGGATGGTGGCTTTGCTCTTGGCAAGACCTTTAGCTGCCTACAGTCAAGGTAACTTGTTTGACCCACTTTTGCTTCCCCAAAAATGCACCAACAGCAATTAAGGCTAGGGCCCAAAGGCCAATTCAGTTATTAATGAGGATCAATGACAAACCCAGTGGTGCTGAACGTACCATCATTTACGTCTCTGATGTTGTAAAAATGGGCACTGCATATTAAGTGTATCAATGGCTGTAAGTTTGAGTTGTGTGATAAAGCTGTTTTCAAACTTATAAAAGATAAGTCTATTGAGTTGAATTTTTAGTGTGTCATTTTTATGCAAAAGTGTATTCACATTTCAATTTTACATGGACTATGCCTCTATAGAAACCTAAGCCCTTTTTACACAGACATTACGGAAAATGCATTTGGGATTTGTCCGGGATCGTTTGATTTTTGGTTTATTTATACCGCCAATGGTTTTCCGGAATATGTGCGTGCATTCACACAGATGCCATAAAGATCCCATAAAGACACGTGACACATTTAAAGTCCTGCACTTGGTAATTTTTTTTCTTCGTAGCGTCTTAAGTTTGCTTATGCACGTGCATTTTTGTTTATGATAAGACTATAAAGGAGCGCCTGACACGCTGTTCTAGTATGCTGGTGAATGATCTCAACTTCAGAGTGGATATTTGACGAGCTCCCTGATCTCTGCTTGATTTCAGTTTGCAGACATTTCTCATGGTGAATGTTAATGTGCATTTAAAACCCCTATTTTAAAGAGCTGAACGATATATCTTGTTGCGATGACGTGCGTGCATTTTTGTTTATTATAAGCTCATATGAGCGTGTGAGGCGCTATTATGTTATGTTGCTAAATGATCCCAGCTTCAGCTCTCTGATCTCTGCTTCAGTCCAGTTTGCAGACATTTCTCGTTGTGAATGGTATGTAAATTCCTCGTTTTAAAGAGCTGAACCATAACTTTGTGTTGCGATCACACACGTGTACTCATTATGGCACGCCCCTTACAGCATTGTTTTTGTTTTGTTCACACAGAGTGCTTTTCCGTAATGTTACAGGAATGTTACTAGGTCCTCTTTCGGGTGCAATCCCAGAACATTTACGGGACGTGTTTGTGTTTGCACAGAAGCCTCTCTGCCAATTTTACAGAAATTTTCTGGGACCAAATTGCTGTGTGAATGAGATCTCCAGAGCATACATGCATGTGTGTGGGACTACTTCCAATTGTGTGTGGACGTGGGGCATTGTGCTGTTACAGCAGGGGGTTATGGTTAAACTTTTGATTCAGAACTTTTAACCCCACAGAGCGCAAAGAAGGTCTTTGAGAGGGACAATTCTGCTGTCATTATATTCTCTTTATAACCACAGATTTAGAATTGAATAAGTTTGTCATTCTTCTAATTAGTCAAGAATAAAAACAAGGACAAACATTTATGTCTCTGGCACCACAGTGTGACAAGGGAAATGACTGCAACATTTTCAGCTGTAGAGGTTGAAGATCAATGGCAGTAGACACAGACTTCAGACATTACGCAATATGACAAATGACAACAAACAATAACTTTAACCTAAATTATATAATACTTGCTTGGATGTTTTAACCTTCCAGTAAATATAATGAAAAATAAATTGTATAACGAATCTTTGTACATTGCATTTTTTTTTTGTTATAACATCAGGATTAAACATATAATTTTAAAAAGTATGTGTACAAACCATACTATCTAAAAAACGTCCAAAATGGTCAGGAGCTGTAATATGAGCAGTACCCTTTTAAAAGGTCAGAAAATGTACCATTTAGGTAGAGTTGTGTACAGGTGTCATAATAACCCAGCAGTTGGGTTAACAAAATTTTAACCAAGCAGTGTGTGTTCTGTTCAACATTTACCCAACATGGGTCAAAAATAATCCAGTCTTTTATATAGTGTATACTGTATATTTGGTACCAATATGTACATCTAGGTAATAGGTCTGTCAAACGATTAATTGTGATTAATCGCATACAAAATAAAAGTTTGTGTTTGCATAATATATGTGTGTGTCCTGTGTGTAATTATTATATATATAAATACACACACATTCATGTATGTATTTTTTTAGAAAAATGTACATGTGTATATCTATTTATATTTATATTCTATATAAATGAAAAAAAAATGACATATAAATAACATTATAAATTATTCATGAATGTGTATTTATTTATACTTAATTATTACATAAAGTACATACATATATATTATGCAAACACAAACTTTTATTTTGTATGCAATTAATTCTTACACCCTGAAGCTATTTTGGGGATTTTCGCCTGGATTTGGCCTACCCAATTTCAAAAGCTTCCCATACCCACATGCAGAGGTTTACATACAAAAGTTTGGTATCATTTTACAGGAAACCCTTTGAAATTACATAAAACACTGTTGAAAGTGCTAAACATGGTTGTATGTGATGTCAGGCCTCTAATAAACACAAAAATAAATAGGCGCTTTTTATGTTTTTTTTTCTAAAGTTTTTATTTGAAAGTATATAACTCTGGTCCTGGGTATCTCAGGTCCCTGCAAACAGTTTTGTTTGATTCCAGCAATTGTCAGCTTCCACAGGAAAAAGGAATTTTTTCTCTATCATAATATATGCAAAAGTTATTTTACTCCAACTGATGGGAGGAATAATACGCTTATGGTGTACAATTTCTGCCAAAAAACATTTGAAGTGCTACCATAACCACATACAGTGGAATAAATGCAATTTCTTTATATCATTTTAAAGAAAACCCTTTGAAGTTACATAAAAAGCTGCTGTTTGTGACAAATATTGTTATTTATGTTGTTTTTCATATGATGAAACACCAAATTTTATTTTTTATGTTGTAAACACTGTCTTTGATAGTGTATAACTCTGGTTCTGGATGCTCTAGCAGACTGCAGACAGTTCTGGTTGTTAGCAGCAGCAGACAGTAAACACCCAAAAAAAGAATGAACTCTTTATCATGTCGCATTCAAAAGATATTCTTATTTTACTGAAGGGTGCGGAAATACATTTTTCATAAAAATATAATTTTTTTGTTTTGCACATATAATAAAAAGCTAGGGATTAATTATGCAAACAACCAAAGAAAATGCTGTGAATGGACTCATTGTTTAGAGTAGGACCTAAAATAAAAGATGGTGTATCATTTGTGGCTATATGTGCTATCTGAGGCAGTTCACACTCAAGTTTCACATATGTTTACAAAAGACCATTTTTTACCTTATTATTCATTCGATGATTGTTGGATATGTGTTGATATTAGAACAAAAATAATGCTGTAGCCTTATTCCTGAGAGTGAGAGCTTTCATTTGATATAAGACTTGCCCATGTTTGTCATTTTTGAAAAATATGAAATATGTGAATATTATATGATATCAAAAAATATTGGGGGGGTGATAGTGTAAATTAAGTGTAAATAACTTTCTTACAGTAAAAGATATGTCAAAGTGATGCATATCTGCAGAAAGTAGAGACTCTAAGCTTTCAAACAGTATCTCATATGTGGTACTGGGGTCCATGACGGAGCATTAAAGATTAAAAGAATCTTTTATATTAAGTTAAAATACGAAATTTTGGACCCGGGACAGGGTCCTCAGGGTTGAAGAGGTTAATTGTTTGACAGCACTATTACTAATATATGCGTTTAAGGTCTTACAACCAACTCTTTAGTACCAATATAAACTTCTAAACCTAATATGACCTCCTTATGGCGTTTTTCCATTGCATAGTACCCCAAAGTTTGGGTCGGGCCAGCTTACTTTTGGGAGCTTTTAGTACTTATTACCACCCTGGCAGTGGCGGAGCCAGAGGGCTAATTGGGGAGGCAATTGCCACCCCAGACGAAGTCCTTGCTACGCCTGTTGCCACCCCGCTGAAAACATTACACTGTTTGATTTTTACGAACATTTCTCAAATCTCCCAGCGTACGTGAATGCACTGCTACACTTTTCATTAGGCTTGTTCGACTAAAGAAGCAAAAGTCAGGTGCAAATCAGGGCCAAACAGATCCCAGTTGTTCTATTTTTGCTGTACACTTAAAACATATAGGCTATAATTTCATACATTTAGGAAAATAAACAACTTTAATTTAATCTATATATATTTTGTGGAAAATAATTTATTTTAAGTGTAATTGAACACTTTGTATATTGACCCCCCAAAATAATGCCTTGCCACCCCTTTGCCACCCCAGTTTCAAAAGTCTAGCTCCGCCACTGCACCCTGGTCGGGGTTCCAAGCGACCCGAGCTAATACCAAAGCGTGACGCGAAAACACTGTAGATCACTGATTGGTCTGAGAGAATCGTCACTACCAGCGTCATCGCTATAATGTAAAAGATTAGCTTTACCCTTATGCTAGCTTGCCCCGTCTCGAGAAAAACCTGTTGTCATCTGTGCTTTGCTGTAAGTTCCCAAACTCCCTTTTAGCGATGAAAAACATTAACAGTTTGTGAATCAGGAACACCATAACAGTTTTTTCCAGACCTGCAGTTTGTGGCGGGACATTTGCGACACGCACGGCCGCATATATGCTTAAATGCAACTTAAATGATTCTTTGTACAAAAACTGTCATGCGAGACAGAGATAGTGATAAACGTGATGTGCAAACATCTATTTGTGGTAGTCAATTTTAAATTTGTGGCGGACTGAGAAATAAATGAATGTTTGGTAATCTACAACGACGTTCTCCCATGATGTCACAGCAGTAGGCAGCGCAAATATAACAACACGCCTATAATCCCTCCCACTCCAAAGTGTTACTAAACTCGATGGAAAAGCTAACCAAGCCAAAGTGAGGTGAGCTGACCCGACCTGACCCAAACCAAACTGTAGGGTACTATGCAATGGAAAAGCGCCATTAGGTGTACTTATTGAAAGGGTACAGCGCCAGTGGCAGCTAAGGACCACATTTTGACCTTAATTTTGACACTGTATAAATATATATTGCATTTAATTTAACCTAGTCTGGTGTTAACTTCAAAAAATTAAACTTTGCATTAGGCACTTTATGGCCTAAATCTCCAGCGAAATGAAGGAGATCAAAGTTTTATCTTGAATTTAACTTTTATCTCGATCTTCAAAATATGACCTTGGAGAACGGAGCCAGACTTGACCTGCTCAACCCCGTTTCACACAAGTAATGGTGATCATTTGACATCAACCCTTGATTTGGACAGGGGACAGCTTATTGTCTCATTAGAGTGAAATAACCATGACAAGACGGTTACAATGGCCACATCAGGGCTCTATATAACCCACAGCAGGTCTAGTGGCAGAGAGATAAACACCAAGTCCCCAGTTGTTTTTATTCTCTCTTTTTTCATCCTGGTGCCCCTTTTCGTTTTCCTCCCAACTCTCTATTTTAATATACATTTCTGTCACACAAGCAGTACACCACACAAGAAAGGCAATAATAAGTGAGCAATGTGGATTGCAAATACATGCATTTAGCACATAAAGGTGTGAGAGTGAAAAGAAAGAGGCGAACATGAAAAAAGTGTATTTCCACTATGAATACAACTACATATGCATGTGCATCCCTGTGTTGTAACTATAAACTCAACTTTACTGCTTTCTACAGTAGTGCGCAAAAGTTTTAGACCACCACCCCGACTTGATATTTTAGAAGTTTTAAAGTCAATCCATATTTCATTTTTCAATCTATTTTATTAAGATATAAACAGAAAATACAGGAAATATGTACAAAAAAAATATTTTCAGGACTAAATGTCTTCTTTAGGCATCGCCGGTGTTTAGTGTGACCACTCTTGCCACTAAACACATCTTAAGCGTTTTTGAGCAGAATGAAGTAAAAAGACTAATTCCTTTATAATTAGAAATTAAGATTTAATTTTATTTAGGTTTTAGAGATCCTGCAGTTTCCGGCAATTGCTCAAGTGGAAGGGGAGTTTACACTTAAAACTTGACACATCAGTTTACATTTTTATACAGTTTTTAATACTATATACACATTTGCTGTATTTTCTGAATATATTCTATTAAAGAGACGGAGAAAAAAATATGTATGATCATTATAACATTGCAAAAACAACAAATCTAATTCTAGCATGGTGGCGTAAGACTTTTGCACAGTACTGATCTATTTGAAGTCTCCATACATTTTGACCATTGACTTCCCTTAACTATTCTAGTGACTGATTACTGCATAATAAAAAACTAAAGAGAGTTGACTTGCAATGAACAATTTAAATAAATATTTATGATTTTGCTATGAAATTCTATAACTTTCCAAGCCTGGAAATCCCAATTTTAATATTCCCCAAATATTGCCAGGCTTTCCGTAACAGTGGGAACTCCGACACTTAAGTTACCCTTATGCGTTTAGCAGATGCGTTTATACATTTCATCACCATGTCTGCTCTCCCTGGGAATCGAACCCATGACCTTATGCACTGCTAATGCAATACTCAACCAACAGATCCACAGGAACATTTCTTCTCTGGTCTCAATCACCGTGTGTCAGTCTGAGTGTTTTTCTCCCTCCACATCAATGTTTTCTTCAGTCCGAGCCCAACATTTGGAATCACTTCCAGTCCGGGGCGTTTCACACTAAAAACACTCTGTGCTTTCCCTTCACCAGAACAGGCTGTTCTCTCGTACCCTTTCTCACATACACATCCTCACAAGCACACATAGCTCTGTTTATATTCTGTTTATGTTGTTCGCTCAAAAGACTCTCTAAGCTAGCTGCATGCTAGTTCTAGTGCAGTTATAACAGAGGAGCTGGAGGTTTACAGTGAAGTTTGAGTTCACTGTGTTCATGTTTGTTCCATCAGTGCATGATGGGTGATGAAATGAATGGGGGGAAAGCAGATGCTTGGGTCTGGAATGTCTTCTGCAGCCTGAAACAATTTTAGGGTGGAGAGGAACGAATGGCCTGGGAAGCGGGGTAAAGCAGGAGGAATGTGGATTAAACATTTGGTAATTTAATGGTAAAACCTATCATTGTGTTTGTGGTTGAATTTCTTACAAACATTTTAAAATGTGAAAGATTTTGCATAACGATACAGAGCTTCATGAGGAGGGCTGCATAACGAAAAAGTCAGCCTCTCCGTGAAATAAAAATGAACTTAGACTGGGGTATCCAAAATCTCATTACTATTAAACATAGCACGAGCATGTTATCTTTGGTGATGATTAAAGCTACAAGTATCTTCTTTATTTACTTATTAAACATTTTTTATGCCGACCATTAAGCGAGATAGCTAGCTTAGCAAACACCCGACACCTCCGCCCGATTCGCCTGTGTGGCTGTCGCTTTTGAAATAACAACCCTTTTTCTGCTACACTCAATCACCCACACACACAGGCGCGCACACACAAACCGAATCTCTCTCTCTGCTCCCCCTCCTCGCCTATTTCTTGCTCGTTCTCTCTCTTCCATCCACCAAACCAACCCCCCGTCCCCCCACCCCTCCCGTTCAGCTTCTATAATTCAAATCCTGTCAGCTCTGTTCCAGACTGCTGGCGCCAGCCTCTCTCTCCAGGAAAAAAAGCGAGTGGGGAAAAAAGCAAAGCAAGAAAAAAAGCTCTTTGAGGGACAAAGCCGACGGAGCCACACACACACGCGCGCGCGCGCACACACACAGCATAGGCCGAAAAGCAGAATTAAGTTTTTTTTAAAGAGGCAGCTGTGGGTGGACTTTTCAGAACCCAATATTTTTCCTCTGTTTCACTCCCTTCTTTCCCTTTTTTCTCTTTTGTTTTAATCTTTTCATTTCACTCCATTCCCCTTCATTGCTTACATCTTTGATGTTTCCACCGCCTTAACCGGACAATGTTGTAAAAATTTTGATTTTTCTTGGCTAGTTTTATTGACCTTTTAAAAAGAGTTACAACATTGACAACTTGGCATAATGTTTTTAAGCCGGGACTAGTGTTTCTTTTTTCTATTCCCAACTAATCTGGTCTAATTCTGGCTTTGGCAAATGGTATGAAGGGAGAAAGACAGCGGGTAAGATAGAGGTCTAAAAGTCAGACACAAGGGCCTGCCACTGCTCGTCGGCATTTAAATTCGGCTAAAAATAGCCCAGAGACTAAATCCATCTATTTCAGGTCTTAATGAGCAGTCTAGTCATGTGACGCAAACAGGCAGAAATGACAGCCATCGTCTGGCAGTCGACCACTGACTCAAGCGCTCCTTCACTTCTCATCTAACTCTGGGAAAGTAACAATGAATCTCGTTTCGTCTTTCCCACAATCACTCACTCGCTTACTGGGAAACACATAATTTCTAACCCCTCTCAAGCACAAACACATTCCAGGCAGGGAATCACTGCTTTTAAAGACAAGAAGCCTCTCCGTTGACTTCAGCTTTGGATATGATCTACTGAACTTTATCTATGACCCAGACAAAAAGTGACTTTGAATACCACAACATTTTCTCTCTCGTTCACGCACACACACACTAATTC